>NC_059160.1:39348927-39675522 GCF_019923935.1 Bubalus bubalis | reverse complement strand
ATACTTAAAAGTCTTTCAAATAACACTTGCTATTCAGCATAGAACCTGTTCTTCTCTCCAGGTAATTAGAGTTCCCCACATGCAGAGCACTAAAGTCTTGCATTTCTGGCAATCCCCTTTACCTGGAAAGCACAGATTGTCACTGTGTCTTGTGTTCCCTGATATCACTTGATGTTACTGTTTGTTAACTTTGCTTAATTAACACTGGCAGTTACACTTTCTGCCATCCATTCTCTTCCAGTGGAAAAGGGTTTAAAGTTTGTGTTATCTTCTGTGTTAGATATTACCTGACTTTTCCATTTAGATCATTTAACCATTAAATCTAATCTTATGAAAATATTTGAATATCATATTAATAACCCCTGGGCATAGGGACAAGTGTTGGTTCTGAAACCAGACTTCTTGGGTTCAAATCCCATCTTCATCATTAACTAGCCTTATGTCTTTGGGCAAATTAGCCTCATTATACTTTTACTTTCTCACCTACAGAATGAAGGTAATAAAAAAATATTCATAGAGATATCTTGTAGTTAAAGGAATTTATAAATTTATCTACTTAAAAGAGTGTCAGTCACCTAGTAAACTTTCAATTTATGTTAGTTACTGTTTTGTGCATTTTTTAAAAATAAAACTTTTAAAGAGGATTCCCTTCCCCACCAATCTGACCTTGGGTCCTTTAAAAAATATTTGAACAAAAGAGAACAGTTAAAAAATTGTCACAAAAATGAATGAACCTCAAAATCATTATGCTGACTGAAAAAAAGCCAGTTGCAACAGACTACATGTTACAGTTACACTTATATGGAATGTAGACAAATTTATAGATGGAAAGCAGAACAGTGATTCCCTAACATTATGGATGGGATTCCATAATAGCTCAGTTGGTAAAGAATCTGCCTGCAATATAGGAGACCCTGGTTCGATTCCTGGGTCACGAAGATCCACTGGAGAAGGGATAGGCTACCCAGTCCAGTATTCTTGGGTTTCCCTTGTGGCTCAGCTGGTTAAGAATCCGCCTACAATGCGGGAGACCTGGGTTTGATCCCTGGGTTGGGAAAATCCCTGGAGAAGGGAAAGGCTACCCACTCCAGTATTCTGGCCTGGAGAATTCCATGGACTGTAAAGACCATGGGGTTGCAAAGAGTCAGACACAACTGAGCAACTTGCACTTTCACTTTTCAAGATTTTGAGTAAATGCAAGAAATAAAATCAGGGTGATGGAAATGTACTAAAATTAGATTATGGTGATGATTGCACAACCCCATACATTTAATAAAATCAGTAAATTGTACACTTATAAAGCTTTCTTTTGGGAATAGTTTCAGTTTTACTTCAATGACACTTTAATCAGGAGGGGTAAAATCTGATTAAATTCTCATGTTTGAATGTAATAAAAATTCAGCAATAAACCATTACATGTAAAAGAAAAAGACTATGTCATATGTTACTTGGGGAAAGATTGATTTAATTAAGCCTTGCTGTTCAACAATATAGTATATCTATTCAGTTCTTTCTTATGGCCTCCATTTTTTTCAATAATTCTCTCCATAAATTCCTTACGGATTTAATTTAGGAATGACAATCCCATGAAGCTATCTTAGTAAATGTCCTTGTGCTGAGTATTTCATATATATTAATTTAATTCTGAGCACAATTGTATCAAAAAGGCATTCTCTTTCCCATTTTATCAATGAAGACATTGAAGCTAGGGAGACTGACTTGTTTTATATCAAACACCTGGTTCCAGAGAAAGATGAATACATAGGTTTTACTGATTACAGACCTTAATTACTATATATCACGTGACTGATGGGTGTTTTCAGAAGATAATGCAGGCAAAAGTGTGGAGTTTGGACTGGGGAGATAAGATTAGGAGCATGGAGATATTGGAATTGGGCTGGCTTCAATCACAAACTTGAACATGAGAAGGAAAATCAAATGGAGAGAGATAATAAGACTTACATGTAATAAGGGAGGTTCAATTTTCAGAGAGCTTAAAAATAGTATAAATTTCCTTGAATCCACCAGGAATTACTTTCCAGCTGCTTGTTAAAAAGACTTTACTACAGTAGTTTTAGGAATTAGTATTTTTATTCTCTTACCTAAATGAAGTCAGACAGCTGATAGTCTGTCTAAAGGGTTAGAAGGCCTGAGACTTTCCTGTCTTCCTCCTCCACCATCCTCAGTGTATCAATTCAGTCGTCAAGCCATAAAATAGCTGCAGGACTCAGGTCATCACACTCACATTCCAAGATGCGAAATGAGGAAGGGCAAGGAGAAAAGGGGACAAATGGCTTTCAGGAAAGCCCTACTCAGTGACTTTACTTACATGTCTATCTGCCAAGCCTGAGAATTTCATTCTTCACTTGGGTTTAATTGTCCAGGATTCTGGTACTGAAGAAGGAGAGATGAGTATTTACATGCAACCAGAAATCTCTCTCACATCCCTAAATATTATACATTGCTTTAAATTTCACTTTTATCACCTTTTCTAGGAATAAGTACAGAAGAAATAGTGCCAATTAAACATGATACTGTGGTTGTATAAAGAAAAAGCTATAATTCTTTATTCCACTGCTTTTGATTTCCTATTTCCTCTAGTTATCATTTTTAATAGTCCAGGGCATCTCATAACAATAAATAGGAGTTTCAGAATGAGAAAATAGAGAAAATGGAGGGGAAAAATTAATCAAGACAACAAGTCAAGAAAACTTCCTAGACTTAAGGGTATGTGTTACCAGGTGGAAAGAAGGCATTGGATGCCCAGCACCAGTGTGAGGATGGACCCAGATCACAGATGTCACTGTGAGGCTTAAGAGCACTGGAGATAAGAAAATGATATAAGATTCCAGATAAAAAGAGGTATTATACTTTGGTCAAGAATTTGAATGACTTGAGACTCAGAAATATTTAAAGCATGAAAGTGCTTTGCCATGTGGGCCTCTCCACTGGGCTTCTTGACTCTGCTGATGACAAAACAGCTGCATTTCGCCAACAGATGATGCAAGGTGGGGGTAAGGGGGAGCAAAGGGGAAGCTGCGCTGTTCTTTATGGCTGTTGCTAGCACCTTTAAAACTTTAAAATGATTTTTTTTAATTCATCCTTGACAAATCATAGTTTAACTGAATCAAGCCTTTTTGCTTGATGTATGAGTGAGTGAGTGAAGTCACTCAGTCGTCTGACTCTTTGAGACCCCATGTCCTGTAGCCTACCAGGTTCCTCCACCCATGGGATTTTCCAGGCAAGAATACTGGAGTGGGTTGCCATTTCCTTCTCCAGGAGATCTTTTCAACCCAGGGATTGAACCCAGATCTCCCGCATTGTAGGCAGATGCTTTACCATCTGAGCTACCGAACCTAGACTTGGTGTATAGACCAAAAAAAAAAGATAGTACTAATTTCCCAATCTTTTTTTTTTCTTCTATCTCTTGCCTCCAAATGGAAGACTCTAATGGATTCCCTACGTGTTCCTTCAGCTTGGACTTGGCTTAGAATAGACATGATGTTAATAGCTTCTCCCATCTGGGGCTCAGCAATCCCCATCTGTATTATGATGAAAGTGCCAAAAGAGATCAATAAGTTATAGATCATCACCCTAAAAGATGTGTTAGATGGATGTGATACCAAAATAGCAGCCTCAATCTGTGTCCAGGACTCAACTCTTAAGTGAGTTTCCCCCAATCTAACTACTTCCTCCATTAGAGGAAAAATCAACTTCTGATCAAGTTTACTCATTCAAAACCTGGTTCATGAGAAAGTGGAGGGCAGGGGGGAACAGGTCTGACTGGCTTCTTCTAAGATCCAGACAGGGAGGAGAGGGACCTCACTATTGTTGGCTCAACTATCCTTTACTTACAAAAACAAATTTAATACATAAGAGTATTTGGCAGGTTAGTCCTGTTGAATAGTAATAGTAAGATATACAATATGTATTCATAATTTTTTGTCAAGGCATCTGAACTCTGACCATGTATTTTTTATATATTTGGCTGCTTCTGTTTACATGATATGAAAATCACCTCTAGGGACGTATCTTGTGTATGGGATGGAAATTATTTGACCATTTTAGATCAACACCAATATTATATAATATCAGAAAATGGAAAAATATCTTCTGCTGTGCTGTTGAAAGTTGATTTTCTGTCATGTTATCCTGTTTTATCCTCTGTAATTATGACAGTTTGACACATACATAAAAATCACAGTCTGCTCTGTAGCATGAAACTGGAAGTAGCTTTAATGAAAGAAATTGATCATTGGGATTGGTAGCTAGTGACTAAATCTGAGGTTAGTGGTGTCATTGACTTTCCTAGGTATAGTGGAGAAGAAATAGATTTGGGGGTAATTTATAAAATCTACTTGGGATATATTGAATTTGAGGTGTTTCTAGGGCACTCATATAGCAAAAAGTATTAAATTACCTTAATTTTGTTACTCACTTGCTAAAACTTTTATGCAAATTATAGAGAACTAAAACAAACAAACAACAACAACAAAAAACACCCAGCATGAAAACACCTTTAGATCATTTGTACAAAATACAGATTGGTTAGCACTGACTGTTAATTCCCAATCTAATACCTATCTCCTGGTTCTCTTCTGCAGGCAACACTACCAAACCAGGTCCCTTTAACCTAACATACAGCAAGCCCAAACGCTGAGATGCTGAGGTTTGCTGCAACGGCAGGGTTTTTTTTTTTTTTTTTTTTTTTCACAAGATAGCCAAGCAAGGGACAAGAAGACAAATCTCAAATCTGGCTTCCTGAAGGCAAGGGGCTTTGAGTATTTATGGAATAAAAAAGTAGGGATATATCTTGTATATGGGATGGAAATTATTTGGCCATTTTATCTCACCACCAATATCATATAATGATATCAGAAAATGGAAAAATATCTGAGTGGCAGAGGCTGGATAAAGGTGAGGTCATTCTGTGAAGACATAACTAAGCTATAGGCCACTGTGCCTTTAAAAGGTCACCAAACAGACACTCTCACATGCTCAGTTGGTGGTCCCATCCAGCCTTAACAACTGGGCTTGAACGAGACACAGATGACCTCAAGTTCCTTAAAAATAATGGGTAGACAATGTGTAGGCTATGTACTGCTTGCAGGACAAGTCTAAAAATGACCTCGATTAGTGAAAGCAGGTGAAATGGATTTGACTAATCATTACCAAACAGACATTTTTATTTTTGGAAGCAAATTTTTTCCAGATATAACACCACCATAGCATTAAGTACTTGCCCCTTCCAAGTTAAGTAAGGTTTCAATCTCCAGGAGGAAATTTAGTCTTCACTGAGTAGCTTGGAAGATCATGAGCTGTTTTTTAAATAAGCAAGATCAAATTAGTCAGTTTTGTTTTATTGGGACATCTGATTCTTATGGGGTAGTTGTTACCTTGAAAGTAGACTATTTTAGAGACCAGGGATCAGGTGTAACTAAATGAACAACAATCAGTTTTCAGCCACACAAGAGCTCAATCACACCCACAAAGAAGGAAGGGCTGATGGTATCTTTGCAGCTAAGATAAAGAAACACTTTAAGCAAGGTGAAAGGACAGCCTTCAGAATGGGAGAAAATAATAGCAAATGAAGAAACTGACCAAGAATTAATCTCAAAAATATACAAGCAGCTCATGCAGCTCAATACCAGAAAAATAAACAACCCAATCAAAAAATGGGCCAAAGAACTAAACAGACATTTCTCCAAAGAAAACATACAGATGGCTAACAAACACATGAAAAGCTGCTCAACATCACTCATTATCAGTAAAATGCAAATCAAAACCAAGCTGAGGTACCATCTCATGCTGGTCAGGATGGCTGCTATCAAAAAATCTACAAACAATATATGCTGGAGAGGGTGTGGAGAAAAGGGAACTTTCTTACACTGTTGGTGGGAATTCAACTAGTACAGCCACTATGGAGAACAGTATGGAGATTTCTTTAAAACCTGGAAATAGAACTGCCATATGACTAAGCAATCCCATTGCTGGGCATACACAGGAAACCAAGGAAACCAGAATTGAAAGAGACACATGTACCCCAATGTTCACTGCAGCACTGTGTACAATAGCTGGGACATGGAAACAACCAAGATGTCCATCGGCAGACGAATGGATAAGAAAGTTGGGGTACAAATACACAATGGAAGTATTCAGTTCAGTACAGTTGCTCAGTCATGTCCGACTTTAGCAACTCCATGGACTGCAGCACACCAGGCTTACCTGTCCGTCACCAACTCCCAGAGCTTACTCAAACTCATGTCCTTTGAGTCAGTGATGCCATTCAACCATCTCATTCTCTGTCGTCCCCTTGCTCCTCCTGCCTTCAATCTTTCCCAGCATCAGGGTCTTTTCCAATGAGTCAGTTCTTTGCATCAGGTGGCCAAAGTATTGGAGTTTCAGCTTAGTATCAGTCCTTCCAATGAATATTCAGGGATGATGTCCTTTAGGATTGACTGGTTCGATCTCCTTGCAGTCTAAGGGACTCTCAAGAGTCTTCTCTAAAGCCACAGTTCAACAGCATCAATTCTTCAGCACTCAGCTTTCTATATAGTCCAACTCTCACATCCATACATGACTACTGGAAAAGCCATAGCCTTGACTAGACAGACCTTTGTTAACAAAGTAATGTCTCTGCTTTTTAACATGCTGTCTAGGGTGGTCATAGCTTTTCTTACAAGGAGCAAGCATCTTTTAATTTCATGGTGGCAGTCACCATTTGGAGTGCTTTTGGAGCCCACAAAAATAAAGTCTGTCACTGTTTCCATTGTTTCCCCATCTATTTGCCATTAAGTGATGGGACCAGATGCCATGATCTTAGTTTTCTGAATGTTGAGTTTTAAGCCAACTTTTTCCACTCTCCTCTTTCACTTTCATCAAGAGGCTCTTTAGTTCTTCTTCTCTTTCTGCCATAAGGGTGGTTTCATCTGAGTATCTGAGGTTATTGGTATTTCTCCCGGCAATCTTGATTCCAGCTTGTGCTGCTTCCAGCCTGCATTTCGCGTGATGTACTCTGCATATAAGTTAAATAAGCAAGATGACAAAATACAGCCTTGACATACTCCTTTTCCTATTTGGAACCAGTCTGTTGTTCCATGTCCAGTTCTAAATGTTGCTTCTTGACCTGCATACAGATTTCTCAAGAGGCAGGTCAGGTGGTCTGGTATTCCAATCTCTTTCAGAATTTTCCAGTTTGTTGTGATCCACACAGTCAAAGGCTTTGGTGTAGTCAATAAAGAAAAAGTAGATGTTTTTTCTGGAACTCTCTTGCTTTTGCGATGATCCAGTGGATGTTGGCAATTTGATCTCTGGTTCCTCTGCCTTTTCTAAATCCAGCTTGAACATCTGGAAGTTCATGGTTCATGTACTGTTGAAGCCTGGCTTGGAGAATTTTGAACATTACTTTGCTAGACTGTGAGATGAGTGCAATTGTGCAGTAGGTTGAACATGCTTTGACATTGCCTTTCTTTGGGATTGGAATGAGAACTGACCTTTTCCAGTCCTGTGACCACTGCTGAGTTTTCCAAATTTGTGGGCATATTGAGTGCAGCACTTTCACAGCATCATCTTTAAGGATTTGAAATAGCTCAGCTGAAATTCCATTACCTCCACTGGCTTTGTTCATAGTGATGCTTCCTAAGGCCCACTTGACTTTGGATTCCAGGATGTCTGGCTCTAGGTGAGTGATCACACCATCGTGGTTATCTGGGTCATGAGGATCTTTTTTGTATAGTTCTTCTGCGTATTCTTGCCGCCTCTTCTTAGTATCTTCTCCTTCTGTTAGGTTTCTATCCTTTATTGTGGTCATCTTTGCATGAAATGTTCCCTTGGTATCTCTAATTTTCTTGATGAGATCTCTAGTCTTTCTCATTCTCTTTCTAATTGTTTTCCTCTATTTCTTTGCATTGATCGCCGAGGAAGGCTTTCTTATCTTTCCTTGCTATTCTTTGAACTCTGCATTCACATAGGTATATCTTTCTTTTTCTCCTTTGCCTTTAGCTTCTCTTCTCACAGCTTTTTGTAAGGCTTTGTCAGTCAACCATTTTGCCTTTTTACATTTCTTTTTCTTGGGGATGGTCTTGATCACTACCTCCTGTAAAATGTCGCAAACTACTCAGCTATTGAAAAGAACACATTTAAATCAGTTCTAATGAGGTGGATGAAACTGGAACCTATTATACAGAGTGAAGTAAGTCAGAAAGAAAAACACCAATACAGTATATTAACACATATGTATGGCATTTAGAAAGACGGTAACAATGACCCTCTACACGAGACAGCAACAGAGACACAGATATAAAGAACAGACTTTTGGACTCTGTGGGAGAAAGAGAGGGTGGGATGATTTGAGAGAATAGCACTGAATCATGTATATTACCATATGTGAAATAGATGACCAGTCCAAGTTCAATGAAACAGGGCATTTGAAGCCAGTGCATAGGGACAACCCTGAGGTATGGGAGGGGGATAGAGGTGGGAGGAGGGTTTAGGATGGGGGACACAAGTACACCCATGGCTGACTTATGTCAGTGTATGGCAAAAACCACCACAATATTGTAAAGTAATTAGCCTCCAATTAAATAAATTAAAAAAAGAAACACTTTAGATATATATTAACTCATTTAGTCCTTACAACAATCTTTGAGACATTATTGTGCATTTTATAGATAAACAAAAGAGGACAAAAGAGATAAAATAATATGCCTAAGGTCACAGGCTAGTAAGTGATTGAACTGGAATTTTAGCCCAAGAAATCCTGGTGCAGTGTCTGTGATCCTAACCACCCTACTATGTTTCTTCTTAAATATCAATTTAAGCTTTAAATCAATTTAGAGGTGGTTTAAAGTTTTGGGGCTAATCCTGAGATGAAAGTCTGGAAGTGAAATTCCATCTGTGCAAATTATTTGCCCTTATTTTCTAGGATGTTTTAAATTTAGTAAAATTTTATATTTCAGTAAATGTTAATTCATTAAATAAAATGATTTTTCCTTTGAAAGGCAGTTTGGTTCTGTGGTCAAGATTTTTCTGCATCTCCTAGTTTTTTGACTTTGGGTAAATTACTTAACTGCCACTTATCTCTATTTCCGTATCTAGTAAGTGAATAGTATTGTGAGGGTTAAATGAGAAACACACAGTAAAGCATATAAATATTGCTCACAGGGGGGGAAAAAAGCACTGTTTTCCCTTTAAGAATTAGTCATTATTATCTTTTTGTGAGAATTTTTGGTCAATTAATCTTAAAATTGAAATCTCAATGTCTGCAAAATCTGGTAACACGTGGGCTTGCTCTTGAACCCTTTCTTTTCAAAGTCCCCTCTGTTGCTTCTTATGATAGCAAGTGTTAGAAAAAGCTGAATGAAGCATTAATTTTCTTTCTCAATAAATAGTTGAGTGCTTAGAAATGTACTGGTGATATAAGATTGACGGAGACAGATGTGCTTTTTTAAATTTAATTTTTAATTGGAGGATAATTACAATATTGTGATGGCTTCTGTCACACATCAACATGAATCAGCCATGGGTATACATATACCCCTGCCTCTTAAATCTCCCTCTAACCTTCCTCCCGTCCCACCCCCTAGGATGTCACAGAGCACCAGCTTTGTGTTCCTTGTGTCATACAGTAAATTCCCACTTTACATATGGTAATACACCTGTTTCAATGCCACTCTCTCAAATCATCCAACCCTCTTTCTCCCCTACTGTGTACCAAAAGTCTGTTCTCTATGTCTGCATCTCCATTGCTGCCCTATAGATAGGTACATCAGAATCTTTGTAGATCAGATGTACTTTCTTATGGAGCTTATTAATTGTTGGCCAAAAAGTTTGTTTGCATTTACCCATAAGATATTACGGAAAGATCCGAACGAACTTTTTGGCCAACCCATAGACAAGAAAAACATTTAATAAATGTTACCTGGTCTTAAAAGGAAAGTTTAAACGTTCTTGACAGAAGAAAACAAAGAGGTAAAGAGATTGCACAAAACGTCATGAGAGTTTTGGAGGAGTGATACATATAGGGCTGTAAATGTTAATTCCTGCGTGAGATTCGTTCTGTGGTCTCCAACTTTTTGCATGCGTGCCTATGCGGGTGTGTATTCCCCTTTCCCTCGCTCAGTGGAGTCCTACTCTTTGCGACCCTATGGACTATATAGCCTGACAGGCTGGTCTATCCGTGGAATTTTCCAGCCAAGAATACTGGAGTGGGTTGCCACTTGATACTCCCGGAGATCTTCACTACTTAGGGATTAAACCCATGTCTCTTGCGTCTTCTGCATTGGCAGGCAGATTCTTTACCAGTCGCGCTAGTTGGGAAGCCCCAAGTTTCCAAATTGGTAGATTACAAATCCCTCCCTGGAGAAGTTACTTCCGTGTCAGCCAAATGGGTACAACTGAAATAAATTTAAATCTCTATTCTGTTTAGCCACACCCCTTTAATTTGAACCACGCCTCTTGATTCACAGAGCACGTCGTCAGCAAAGGGAATATCGCGAGAGCTCTTTCACCATCTCCGTGTTGACGTTTTCAACGGTGGTAGTGGCTTCTGTTCTCGCGATATTTCCCGGTAAATGGGAGCCCGGTCGACCCGGGCTTCTGTGAAACATGGCGGTCGGCTGGGACCGTAACACAAGGTAAGATACTGAAACCCCGCCGGGTGCTGTTCCCTCGCTTGCTCCAGGGCCGTTCAGGGCATGAATGTGGTTAAAGTAGTGAGAGCCAGTTATAGGATTGGCTCCCGGTCTTAATTCCTCTCTTCTGGAGAACGGGCCGGACCTGGGAGCCACTCTACCTATCTTCCCGGGGGCGTTACTGGCAGGACCCTGGGCAGCGCTGCGCCGGGAATCTCCTCGTTCTCCGGTCCAGTGTTTCTGCGCTGTCTTACAACTTGAAGGAGTTTGGGTACTTCCCCGTAGCTTCTGACCCTGGCCCATTGCTGCTTATAACGCCCCGTGCCCCGGTGGCTCCTCCCGTCCGCAGGCGAGGAGGGTCCCACGTTGTAAAGACCTGCCTGATGGTGTCCGGATTTCCCGGGGGGCTTCCATCCCCGTTCAGACAAATACCAAATTCTTCGCAGCAAGTTGCTCCCTGTCTGAGAAAGACCTAGATCTTCTTAGCCTCTCCTCAGGAGGTTCGCGCACCGCTTAGGAAAATGAGAAAGGGGTTAGGTTAAGACGAGATGCTATAGGAGAGAGAGGTTCGAGTGTCAATACTTTTCAGAAACCCTCGCGAGTTAAGAAACCCTCGTTAGGTAACAGTCGACTCGTGGTAGAGAATACCCTTGGGTATTGGTAATATATAGAATTAGTAGGTAATTGTTTGAGAAAAGGCGTTCTTGTAACTTTTATATTTAGGATTTAATGCCCTCAGGACAACGCAAAGTTACATAATATCTGTTAAAATGTTGCAAGACGGGCCTTCAGAAGCAGTCAAAGATACAGTTAAAAATGGGATTTACTTGTTCGCAATTGTATTTAAATATTTCACTGTACTCTAGTATACAGCCATTATAAAGAAATGAATCAGGTTTGTTCACGAAAGAGTCTAGTAGGTATGTTTGTTTACTTAATTTGTTTATTCGTATCTCCACATTGTTGCAGTTATTCCAGGTCTCTTAGAGGAAAAACATGAAAAAAAGAAATTTCATGGTTTTCTTTAGGGGAAGAAGAGGGAGTGAATTTCTTTCTTGGTGATGGTAAAATTCAGTCACAGCTGATTGTTATAATTCAGGGTACAAATCATAAAAATATGCCAAGCTTTAAAGTCTCAGAGGAAATTAGTACTGACTTGGAATAATAACAGCAAAAAAAAAAATTAGAAAATGATAAATTTCCTAAAGGGTTAGTGATTTAATTGGAAGAAATGGTGAAACGTATTTTTAATAGAAGTTACTTTTTAGGCTGCTACAATGTAGCAGCCTGCTACAAATCCTTTTCAACAGTTTTTCAATATTTATTATGATTCTGCCTCTTAATGTCCTGATGGATAAATTAACCCCTTTATGCTTTAGTTTCCTTATTTGCAAAATGGAGGTAATAATACCAGACTCAGAAGGTGGGTGGTGATGCTCAAAGTGTTAGCTCTTGTTAATTTTTAATTTTTGTTTTCTATTTTCTATAACTACTCACAAAATGTTGCTTTTGTACTTAGCCAAAATATAGAATGAAGAAGATGCTTTTTAAAGTAATTTATTTGATTCCAAAGTTGATTATACTTTTCAGTCTATATGGTTAATTTGTGCTTAAGCTCCATCTTCCAGCTGCTTGCTTTCTTAAGCTGTTATCCTCTCTTTAATTACTAAGTTACAGATTTCTTCTTTCTACTACTTCATGCAGTCTTAATACAGTCTAGGTCAGTGACCTAGTGCCTTGGTAACCCATTCTCCTTGCTTTTGGGGAGCTTCATTCTATTGTCAATATATTTCATGTGTCATTGACCTTTTCTTCCCACTTTCCTTACTTTCTTAATTCAATTTTGTGTGCTTTTGTTGAGTAGTTACTAGAGTCAAACCTTGCTTCATCTTATTATTAGGTGCATCCAACTTGTGTTGCCAGCACTCTATGTCTCTCAATTTTTCTTCTATTAATTTATATAATCCTCAGTCTATTCATGGTATTATCAACTAATTCAGATACTCTTTCCACCTTCCCAAAGACTTTAACAAATCTCAGCTATCTTATAAGTCTTTGCATTTCTTTTGAAAATTAGACACAGACATTTGTCAAATGACTCATTTTTATCTTGATTAAAAACTGTGAGGTAAACCATTATGTCTCCATCCCTCCTTTTAAAATAAAATTATAATAGAGAATTGTGAGAACTTGAGGATCTTTTCAAATTTGTCACATAGCTAGTAAGTGCCTAGAAGAACCCCAAGTATTTCCAATCACAGAACTCACATTTATGCCATCTTATTTGCTTCCAAGTAAACATTTTTTAAAAATGTCACTTGGAAGGTTGTTAGATTTGCTTGAATTATGTTAGTGTAAATAATTGTAATTATTTAACATTTTACTCTATTGTAAAAAGCTTTAAAGTAAAAAGAATGAGTACTATTTTGATATCAAGTGCTGTAAAGTGAAACTAAGTTATCTTTCATAAATTTTTTCTTTTGTATTCTAGTGCATTATTATTAAGTGGCTTAAATTTACAGATAAGTCATAGTTTTGTTTTTCATTTCTGAAGTTCAGTGGCAGCCTGAATAGTATTTATTCCACCTCTTTTCTCATTCTTGTTAATGACTTGTGTTAATTTCACAGGGCTGACTTAGCAAATTACCATCTGCCTGGTTTTAAAAAATAGAAATTTGTTTTCTTTCAATTCTGGAGGCCACCAGACTGAAATAAAGGTGTCAGCAGGGCCATACTGCCTCTGACAGCTCTAGGAAAGAAACCAACATTTGAGCGATCCTTGGCTCCTTGGCTTGTAGATTCATCACTCTAATCTCTACCTGTCTTCACATGGCATAGTCCCCAGTGTGTCTGTGTATCCTCACATGGCTTGTCATAAAGGCACTGGTCATTGGATGTCCAACTCTTTGCCACCCCATATACTATATACAGTCCATGGAATTCTCCAGGTCAGAATACTGGAGTGGGTAGTCTTTCCCTTCTCCAGGGGATCTTCCCAACCCAGGGATCGAATCCAGGTCTCCCATATTGCCGGTGGATTCTTTACCAGCTGAGCCACAAGGGAAACCCTCATTGGATTTGGGGCCGCCTTAATATGGTATGATCTCATCTTAATTAGTTGTATTTTTGAAAACCCAGCTATTTTCAAATAAGACCCATTCACAGATACCAGGGATTAGGACTTGGATGTATCCTTTTGGGAGGCGTAGTTCACCTCACAACAATGCATATGTATTAACCAATTAAATATTTTTCATATTGTCAAATATATGTTAAAAATAGAAGTTAGCTCATAAAGTATGAGTAGCAGGAGTAAATTGTGTTTCCACAATTCCCACCTTCCTTCTTTTCTTCCGTTTTGTTTATAGAAATAATTAAATGTAATGGAGCCATAGAAGTGTCATGAATTCTGTATTTTAATTTTGGCAAAGCATCTGATAGTCTCATTGTATTCACGTGGACGCAGATGATGAAATACTGGCTGTGTGGCATTACTTAGATTGAGTGTTGATAATATGTGCCTGTGTTCCAGCATGAAAGTTGGCTTCATATTTCTTATGCAGTTTTTCAAAGCATTGTTTGAGTGTCAGTTGTTATCAATGACTTAGTAGAGCTTATGTGTTTTATTTTTTAGTAACGTGTTTTATTTTTTAGTATACACAGCAGTATAGGAGAGAAATTGAAGATATGGTACTAGAGATTGTCAAATTATGAAAACCACTGGGCAAAGGAATCCAGCATAATGGCTCCTAAATTTTGTTAACCAGTACACAGAGTATGTAGACATCAGGGAAAGGGGCTGGACTTAAGGGCTAATGTAGAAGTGAAGTTTTTAATTTTATTAAAGAAAGACATCCAAAAACAAAACAAAAAACTTGCTGTCTGCTTTACCGTTTCACCAAAGAAAGGATATTTGGCACATTAAAAAAAAAAAAGGAAAGGAAATAATTTCAGAATAAAAGACAGATTATTTTTTTAATTGAATAAATTTAACTTTAAAAATTCTTATATTATTATTGTTTTTTTCATTTAGTAGGTACAGATTAGAAACTTTTGTGACAGAATGGCAGTCCTGTGGCTCTGGAAATCACTGATCTAGGGTCTTTCTAAATGTGTTTTTGAAAATGGCTAACTGAGCTGGATGGAGAAGCAAATTCAGTGGGAATGGGAACAGTGGAACTGCATGACGGGGAGGAATCCAAGGGATTGAGAACACAGGGAAAGTGAAGAGTAGGTTTTTCCCTAGTCAAGAAATTAAAGAACTGCAAGGATAATTGTTTCTGCTCAGAGAAGAAAAGTGTTTTGGGTATTAGCAGCAGAGCAATTTTAAATTTGAGCTTCCCGGGTAGCTCAAATGGTAAAGAATCTGCCCACAATGCGGGAGACCTGGGTTCGATCCCTGGGTTGGGAAGATCCCCTACAGAAGGGCACGACAACTCCTCCAGTAGTCTTGCCTGGAGAATCCCATGGACACAGGAGTCTGGTGGGCTACAGTCCATGAGTTTGCAAAGAGTTGGAGAAGACTCTTGAGAGTCCCTTGGACTGCAAGGAGATCAGCCCTGGGATTTCTTTGGAAGGAATGATGCTAAAGCTGAAACTCCAGTACTTTGGCCACCTCATGCGAAGAGTTAAGTCATTGGAAAAGACTGATGCTGGGAGGAATTGGGGGCAGGAGGAGAAGGGGACGACAGAGGATGAGATGGCTGGATGGCATCACTGACTCGATGGACGTGAGTCTGAGTGAACTCTGGGAGTTGGTGATGGACAGTGAGGCCTGGTGTGCTGTGATTCATGGGGTTGCAAAGAGTCAGACACGACTGAGCGACTGATCTGATCTGATCTGATCTGGACACCACCGAGCAGCTAACACACACACAATTTTAAAAGTTCAGAGGAGCCAAAATGTGACCTTGTTCATGTGTGGCTTTGTATAGAATTAAGATGGAAATGATTGGAGAATAAATTATGCTTACATAATAAAAGAGTTATCACTGTGAGTGAGTGCCTGAGTGTCATAAGATGGCAATGGGATGGGGAAGGAGAGAAGTATAGACCTGGGTTCGATCCCTGGGTTGGGAAGATCCCTTGGAGGAGGGCATGGCAACCCACTCCAGTATTCTTACTTGGAGAATCCCATGGACAGAGGAGCCTGGCGGGCTACAGTCCATGGGGTCTCAAAGAGTCGGATACATAATATGAAAGTTAGCTATAATTCTGTATAGTATGTGTGTTTATTATTATTAGAAGATAGACTTAAAAAGGGAAGAGATGGTCAAGAAATCATGCTGAAACCTGCTCTTTCTTTACCTGAGAGTCTCATAAAAGAAGTAGGATTCAAAGAGAAATGCCACTAGGAGAATGTCAAGTTTCATAAATAGCAGGTAGAAGGCTTGCTTTTAAAAAAACTAGAAGTTTTCAGATGACTTGTTCATATCAAAATAGTGGCTCTATAGAGCAGACTGGCGATTTTTGAGGTGGAACGAATTTCTCGGGTGTAGATTAGTGCTGAGGTAATAAGAATGAAATAAGAGCAGCAGAGTGGCGGGTGCTCAAGTGTAGAATAGAGCTGTCTTGAGGGGAAGGTGAGACCCTTGCCAGTTCACCAGGAGCATGGCCTGTTGTTGTCAGCTTTTCTGTTCTAGGTTTGGGGAGAGCCAATGAGAGTGCCCTCTATGCGTTCTCTGGGTCAGGCTGTGGAATTGTAGAAACTAGAAATGGGAGAGGGAGATAGCCAGTGAGTACACTAGTTAAATGATTAAGGGAGGAGTACTGGATAGGCTGTATGAATTATTAGAGTGTTGGGAAAACCAACTACTTGCTTGCCATATCTTTATACTTAGATTCAATTTATAAGAAAGCATTTGTAAGGCTTATTAAAATACATAGAACGTTTAGAAAAGAAAATTCACAGTTTTATTCTTTTGCTCAACAATGCTGTAGCTACTAGGAGCCAACCACTGTTAAAGGTGCTGGGGATATACTATAGTGAATGAAATAAGAAAAATTTCTACTTGTAGATCTTATATTTTTACATGTTTATCTAAGCATGGATGTTTTGATTGGAAAGCTGTGCTATCATGAATGTTAATGGGGAATTTCCCACCTTTCTTCTTTTCTTCCTTCCATAAATATTTATCAAGTAACCTCATGTGCATTGGAGATACGAAGGCTAAGTTACCCATGGTCCCTGCCTTAAAATTACTATGGAGAAAGCAAGCAGGTAGAAATAGTGTGATAAAACTACAGTGTTCTAGGAGCAAATGCTGTAACTCATGTTCGAGGTCATTGAAGGCTTTTCCTCCTTGAGAGAGATGTTTAGACTGAGACATGAAGAATGTTAGCCAAATGTAGAGGTGGGGTAGGAGGGGGAGGATATTTCTAGTAGACAGAATAGTGTGTTTAAGGAATAGAAAGTGATTTTGTAAGGTTGGGTCTGTGTTTTCAGTGCTTTGTAAAACATGTTGGGATAGATAGATTTCAAACTCCTTAAATGGGAACCTATATAAATGTTTTAAAATGAAACTTATATGATAAGTTTTATGTATTAAAAATATTATTGACTGTCATATAGAGAGTGAATCGAAGGTTTGAAGATCGTTTGAAGCAATGAAGAAATAGATTATGGCAGCTGAGACTAAGATCCTAGTAAGGAATTTCTCTGGGCCTGGAAAAGTTAGAATTGCGAGAAATTTAAGAAGAGTTTAAGGATGAAATCCATGTTTCTAGCTTGTGCATTTGGATGCATGTGTCATCATTAATTTAGGGACACAGGAGGAGAAACAGGTTTGGTAGGGTGAAGTGTTTATTTTTAGGCATGTTTACTCTAAATTGTCTTTCCAATGCGCCAATGAAAATATAATAGAAGGCAGAAAGATATTCATGTCTGCAGAAAGATTTGGATTGGTAGTAAAAATTTGAGAGGAATCAACGTGTTGATGAAAATGGAAGGGATGGGAGACCACTTGGGGAAAGTGTGAAGGTTGAGAGAAGGGCCTAGTGCAGAATCTCAGAGGAAGAAGAATCTGCAAAATAAGCCAAATCAGGAATTTAGTATTACCTCAGCCAAGGTATGAGACTGTTTCAAGAGGAAAAGAAGTGATGAACAAGTGAGAAAATGTATTCTCTCAGAAGCAAAACTGAATTAAGGCCAAAATTGTCCGTTGGATTTGGTACTAAGGAAATTGTTGATGACCTTGTTGAGAGCAAATTTAGTTGAGAACTGAGGAATTAGTCTCAGGATATGAATGGAGACAACTCATTCCTTTAAGTGTCATATCTTTTTGCCTTTTCATACTGTTCATGGGGTTTTCAAGGCAAGAACACTGAAGTGGTAGCCAGAGATCTATACAGTAGTTGAGTTGGATTTGAGCTTGCCTTGAGAGTTTTATTTATTTATTTTTTTAAATTTTATTTTATTTTTAAACTTTACATAATTGTATTAGTTTTGCCAAATATCAAAATGAATCCGCCACAGGTATACATGTGTTCCCCATCCTGAACCCTCCTCCCTCCTCCCTCGCCATTCCCTCCCTCTGGGTCGTCCCAGTGCACCAGCCCCAAGCATCCAGTATCGTGCATCGAACCTGGACTGGCAACTCGTTTCATACATGATATTTTACATGTTTAAATGCCAGAGAGTTTTGTTTTAAAGTTAAGTGGCTTGAATGTATTTAGTATTTAACTCCTGTAGGAGAGAATGAGTAGAAATTTGAAAGATGGAAGAAGGATCAGTCTGGTGCTATTACTGCTAAGTGGATATAGAAAATAAATTTGATTACTGAGTTGAACAAACATGAGGAGCCATGGCTTATGCTTAATAAACACTCAGAAGCTTAATTTACATCTATCGTGGGAATCAAACTTTGCCTTCTCTTTTGTCTACATGTTATTTTTTTTCTTAGGAAAACCATCTATATGAAAACCAAATTATAATCTGAAGGCCACTTTTAAACATGGAATCAGTAGGGGGACTTAGTTGGATGTTTATAATAGCAAATGAAATCAGCCCTTTAATGCATTCAGCTTCCCTTTAGGGCCGTGGTTCCTGCATGGGCTGATTACGTAGTGCCCCTGGTTAGGGCCTGCTCTCTTTTGGGCAGTGTTTGTGATTCCTGCCAATGTTTACCTCTCTGGTCTCCTTTTTCTCCATGAATACTCTTTCTATGGTCTATTCTTTCTGTATTTTAGATTTTAGATAAGTCTTTCTGCTTTCTTCTAGACACTGCTTTTCTTTTAGTGACTTCTACAACCAATAGAATTTGACTTATTCTGTTAGGTGTTAATTTTATCAATACAGCTTTGATTTTGGTAATGCTTGTAGTATCACCTATCATGTTTATATAAATCAGCCATATAAAATTATATAAATATTTGTGATTTCAGTTATGGCTAGCATATTTTAGATATAGTTGGCATACTGATCAAAAGGAGAATAGCAAGCAGTCAATTTTTAAATAATATTTTTACTATCAGATCAGATCAGATCAGTCGCTCAGTCGTGTCCTACTCTTTGCGACCCCATGAATCACAGCACGCCAGGCCTCCCTGTCCATCACCAACTCCCGGAGTTCACTCAGACTCACGTCCATTGAGTCTAGTGATGCCATCCAGCCATCTCACCCTCTGTCGTCCCCTTCTCCTCCTGCCCCCAATCCCTCCCAGCATCAGAGTCTTTTCCAATGAGTCAACTCTTCGTATGAGGTGGCCAAAGTACTGGAGTTTCAGCTTTAGCATCATTCCTTCCAAAGAAATCCCAGGGCTCATCTCCTTCAGAATGGGCTGGTTTGATCTCCTTGCAGTCCAAAGGACTCTCAAGAGTCTTCTCCAACACCACAGTTCAAAAGCATCAATTCTTTGGCGCTCAGCCTTCTTCACAGTCCACCTCTCACATCCATACATGACCACAGGAAAAAACCATAGCCTTGACTAGATGAACCAGCTTTTGAATATACTATCTAGGTTGGTCATAACTTTCCTTCCAAGGAGTAAGCGTCTTTTAATTTCATGGCTGCAGTCACCATCTGCAGTGGTTTTGGAGCCCAGAAAAATAAAGTCTGACACTGTTTCCACTGTTTCCCCATCTATTTCCCATGAAGAGGTGGGACGAGATGCCATGATCTTCGTTTTCTGAATGTTGAGCTTTAAGGCAACTTTTTCACTCTCCACTTTCACTTTCATCAAGACGCTTTTGAGTTCCTCTTCACTTTCTGCCATAAGGGTGGTGTCATCTGCATATCTGAGGTTATTGATATATTTCCCGGCAATCTTGATTCCAGCTTGTGTTTCTTCCAGTCCAGCGTTTCTCATGATGTACTCTGCATATAAGTTAAATAAACAGGGTGATAATATACAGGCTTGATGTACTCCTTTTCCTAGATAATTTGTAAAGTTCAAAATTTTGTAAAGAGAACAAAATTCTCCCATGATCTACTTAAAACATTTTGTGTATAGGCTTTCAGTTTTTTTCCCAATTATCTTTTTCCCTGCCTCTAATAAAACTGGAATATGGCCTTCTAGTCTTTTCTTAACGTGTTATGAGTATTTTTGTACATTATTGTATTTTCTAAGATTTCAGTGCTTATCTAGATTCAGAACTTTTAATTCACTGAATTTGTATATTGGATATGAGAATTTTGTGAAATACCCTCATAATGAAATTTTTGTGCACAATACATATATTTTCCTTAGGATACATTCCTAAAAGAGGAATTTACTTGGTGAAAAGAGGAGTGGTGAATATTTATGTTGTTGTTAGCAATATATGAGCATGTCTATTTTACTTCATTGTCATCCTTTAATGGAAATGTGTTGTTTTTGTATGTTTTGTTAATTTAAAATAACCATTTTAATTTGTATATTCCAATATTACAAATATGATTGAGTAGCTTTTCACATTATTTGGCTGTTACATGTGTTAGTGTGTGTAAATTGCCTTTCATTAGTACTTTTTTCAGGGTGGGAGTGGAGAAAGAATAGTGTTAAGCTTTTTTTTTTTTTTCCCTTGAGGAGGAATGGGAATGTTAAGTTGTTCCAAGGACATTTATGAGTTATCTAAAAATAAAATCAGCCTTTTAATCTTTCTGAAGGATGCATTTATTCATTTTTTTATTCCTTAGCGTGACTATATGAAAGAAGAAGAAGGTTTTCCTGAAGATGAGGCGACTGAATCGGAGGAAAACCTTAAGTTTGGTGAAGGAGTTGGATGCCTTTCCAAAGGTTCCTGAGAGCTATGTGGAGACTTCAGCCAGTGGGGGTACAGGTGAGTATCAGTTCAAATCAGAACTCCTTCAGGAAGTTCATCTTCTGAGTTAGCATGCTAGTGAGGGTTGGGGTGAAGGCATGTCCACTAGACGGGAGTGTATGTGTACATATGGCTGATTCAGGTCATTGTACAGCAGACTCTAACACATTGGAAAACAGTTATACACCAATGAAAAAAAGAAGAAAAAAGGTTAAAAAAAACCTTTCTTTTCAAAAAAAAAAACTTACAGAAATGTCGCTATGAGGAAGAACTCATCAGTGAATTTTAAAGTAACTTTAAACTCATCAAAGTAACTTTATAGCTGATCTGTCCTCATGTCACACTATTTGCCTTAAATTTATTCTTCTATCTATGCTTTTTGTCATCCAACCCATCCTACCCAGCCTATGCATTTAGCAGTGTTTATTAAAGCATAACTGAACAAATTAATTCAGTTATACTGCTTTGGTGCTCTTGAATTATTAAGATTTTTATATGTAGATAGACTTGAAGTTATTTAATGATGTTGAAACTGCCTTAGTCTGTTTTGGTTAAGAGTAAGTCACTTTAGATATCATAATAAAAGTCTTAAATTTCACATTACTGAAGAAAGGTATCATAGGATAGTAAGTTAAGAGCTTAGACTTTGGAATCAGACTGTCTGGATTTAAATTCCACCTCTGCTCCTTCCTAACTACTTGATCTTCAGGAAGTTCCTCAACCTGTCTATGCTTTAGTTTCTTCTTACACAAAATGGGGATGTTATCAGTGTTTACCTGGTAGAGTTGCAGTAGCAATTAAATAAGTTAATATTTATAAAATACTCATAGCAGTACCTGGTACAGAGAGAATTTGTTAAATAAATTAATAATGAAATATATCAGAAAAATATGCCACTATAACGGTATTTACTATAACTTTTTTCTATGTGAAGAACTGATAAAACAATATATTTCTCATAAGATTCACATTTCATTTGGTAAAATCTATAGTACATCGGTTGCTATTTCTAATCTCCTGTGATTAACTTTTGCTAATGAATATAGTACAACTGTTCATTTTAAGTGTTTTTTGTCATAGTAGATGATAGTTCTTTTTCTTTTAATTAGATCTTTTAAAATGAAGTGAAATATTTGTGATATTTCCAAGTAGATAGAGTTTTATCTATCTACTTCGGTGAGTACAGAGGGAGATTTTATTTGACTTTCTGGCACAGATTGTGAACTCTCAAGATCTAAGAAATTAGGCTGTTTTTTTGTTATTTTAAGTGGACTACAGAATGGATACCATTTTTAATTATGAGGGGACTACTTTCATGCTTACTTTCATCATTTATCATGTCTGTGACACTGCTGTTTGTAACAAGGTAAAAGTTTTGTGTCTTTGTAATTTTGACAGATCCATTTAGTGAGAAATGTCCTTAATACTGAAGAAATAACATGCTTTCTCAATAATGCATATGTTTGTGTTCATTAAATCTTCATTTTTAAGTTGTTTTAGAAAAAAATTTATAATATTTTAAGAAAAATGGTTTACAGTATTCATTCATATGGCAATCACATTAGGGTGTTCTTTGCTAATTTTAATTCCAGTTTCCTGCTGTTTACCTTTTAAAAATTATTTTAATTCTTTCTTTTTTGTTGGTTTCTCAGTTTCTCTAATAGCATTTACCACTATGGCTTTATTAACTATAATGGAATTTTCAGTATATCAAGATACATGGATGAAGTATGAATATGAAGTAGACAAGGATTTTTCTAGGTAAGTGTTTTTAGTTTTTGAAATGCCTTTAGATTTAAATTGTTCTGAAAATAACATGTTTTAATTTTTATACATAGTTTATTTTAATTCTGAAGAAATAGTCCTGAAAAATTCTCATTATGCATTAGGTAAAATATTTTAGAATCATTTGAATACTGGTTAAATTTTAAGAGAGAGGTTCTCTGATTGTTTATACATTTGTTTAAAAAGGTTAGGAGAACAGAATGTATTTTTCCTTAGAAGTTGAAAAGATGGAAATTGTTTGATGTTTTGAGACTGTTTACTCTTTAGACTGTGAAATATCTTACTGATCTGCGTGAACTGGAAAACAAATTATGGTAACATTGTTTATACTTAAAGCTTGATTGTTGTAAATTATGTATAAACTATATTTTAAGGTAAACATCAGTTTTAAACCTTTGAAAATAACAGTATCTTAATTAGGAAATAAAACATACTTTATTCATATCATTTGGATTTTTTAATTGATTGAAGATAATAGGTTTATAACATGTAGGTTGCATTAGATAGCAGGAAACATTTACTTATTAATTTCAGTCCCATATCTGCCAGTTACTTGGTGTGTGACTTTCGAGAACTGACTAAATCTATATCTGCATGTGCTCCAGTTTTCTTTTCTGTAAAATGGGGATAATATTTATACTACTTTGCTCTTCAGATCAGTGAGAATTCAATCAGCCAACATTTGTAATAGGTCCTGTGCAACCCTGGGCAAGTCATATAGCTGGCTTCTTTTGGGCCTTAGTTTCATGATCTGTAATGTCAATATTATTCTTAATGCCATTAGTTTTTAAGGAATTTGTTGTTTTTCTTATTTATTTATTAATTTTTTTAGCCCCAATGAAACACTTTTTATTCTTTACAAATGAAGTCATGTAGTTCACCTCAAGTGTAGTGGGGATGTCCAGAAGCCTGTCCACTTGGCTTCATTTTCTGGTTCCTATAAAATCTCGTGAGCCTAAACTCCGTGGTTATTTGAGTACAGTTTGAACTTTAGACAACTTTAAGACTACATGAAATTCTAAAAATCCATACTATCTGTTGAAACCAGATGAAAATTATTAGGGTGAAAAAAAGTTTTGATAGGAAGCACAGGACAGACAGGACTGATACTGATTGTACTCATTCTGTTATTCTTGGAGCTTAATTCTTTTTGAAAATTTGATTTGAACTGATCATTTGAAAATAAGGCATTGATTTTTAAAAGGCCATGCAAAACTTTAAGAATCAGGTTTCTTTTTTTCTAGTAATTTCGGTACATTTATTTTGAGTCACACAGACCTAATTTCCAGTTCTGGTCTTAAGCTAGACATTTATTTATACTTCTGTAAACACCATTGCTTATCTGTAGAACTGAAGCTGTCCATTTTATAGGTCCATGATAAAGAATAAAGATTGTGGTATTTGTAGCATATCAGGCATAATGCTGTATGTATGGTATTTATTTGATAAGGGAAGAAAGACTTTCAGTTCCTACCTTTTGATTTTGAAAGTTTTACATTCTTTAGTCACATAGTCTATAAAAGATTTATGTAAAGAGAGGTTAATACTTTTTTCTGAGTTGCTTAGAGTTCTTAGTTGTAAACTTGTCATTAAATTAAAGGATACTGTGTTAAAAACTTGTAAGTCAGAATGGCTTTTGGAATAATTACAAAATACAATTTTTACTTTTGAAGAGCCTTTGTTTTGGCCATATGAAATGCTGTACAAGTTCTAATTGACATATTCTGTATGAAGTCCAAGTTTTTCATAGATCAGTTGATTTTTATTGCTCATGTTTTGCTGATCAGTTATTAGATTATAATATTTCCTTTTCATTTTTTAGCAAATTGAGAATCAATATAGATATTACTGTTGCCATGAAGTGTCAGTGTAAGTACATCTTTAACTTGATGAATGCATATATAAATTATGGTTAAATAATTGCTGCTGCTGTTAAGTTGCTTCAGTCGTGTCCGACTCTGTGCGACCCCATAGACGGCAGCCCACCAGGCTCCCTAGTCCCTGGGACTCTCCAGGCAAGAACACTGGAGTGGGTTGCCATTTCCTTCTCCAATGCATGAAAGTGAAAAGTGAAAGGGAAGTCGCTCGGTGGTGTCCGACTCTTAGCGACCCCATGGACTGCAGCCTACCAGGCTCCTCAGTCCATGGGATTTTCCAGGCAAGAGTACTGGAGTGGGTTGCCATTGCCTCCTCTAAATAATTGCTAATAAAAAGTAAAAAATACTGGCTGTTTTAACTTTATTTTCCCTTTATGATATTGTAAAATACTGTTGTAGTGTTATTTAAGAATGCAAATAAGAATGTTTTTCTCCACAGCTTGTATTTTTTAAATTTCTTCTCCATGAAGGGATTTAACTTTTACATTAGTATGATTAAAATGAAAGAAAATCGGAGGTAATTTTGATAAATCAAAGTTCTAGTTTAGGTATGTCCTGTTTGGAGGTATTTCTTATTTGGAGTACCAGTTTTTACACCCACCTTCTGCAAACATTGTCTGTCACTGTTTCAATTTACAACCCTTTACTTTTACTTTTGCACACAGATTCAAATCTTTTAAGTTAATGGTGGTGTTACCGTTTTCTGTTTTCTTCACTGGCTTCACTTAATTATACTGGTAGAAGTGAAAAAATGTTTTTATTCCAGATAGATACTGTTTGAATCAGTATTGCTCTCAGAAATGAGGATGCTTTTTCATCTTAAATTGTATGGTAAAATACTGCTTGAAAAGTAGAGACCAAGAATTCAGTAATTCAGACAGAACTTTTTAAAGTTGTGAACTCATTATATCCAATGTGAATCTCATTATATCCAAATTAATTTCTAAAAGATTTCATCTAAATCAGTTTCCCTTTTCCATTTATATTTTTTTATGTTAGTGGTTTTAAGATAAATATTTTGTATCTAAACTATTGAGTTAGTGTTAATACTGAATTATCATATTTTGCTTTATTATAGATGTTTGAATACCATTAAAATTTTACCCTTTTCAAAATAAATTTTCCCTATTTGTTGACTATTTAAATGTCATCAGTAGCTTTGCCTTAAGATTTTTTTAATCTCTAAAAATAATTCTTGTCATTAATATTTTGTCGGGCAGCCATTTAATACTGTGATTAGTTTATTGCCAGTTTTTGCAAAGCTCTTCAGTTCAGTTACGTTTATACTATTTTTACTGTGAGATTCCAAGTCATCTTTCTTACTGAGTAAAAAGTAGAAAAAGCATTATTAATTTTTGGAGTTACTTCCACCAAAACTATATAATACTACTGTTTTAACTTGAATAAATAATCAGTATAGGAAAGTGATCCCACATATTTGTGAGTTTTCTATTATTCATCTTAATTTGTTAGTTTACATCACATAAAGCTTGGTTCTGAGCATAAAATATAAAACTTGTAATTTTTTTTTATGCAGATGTTGGAGCAGATGTATTGGATTTAGCAGAAACAATGGTTGCATCTGCAGATGGTCTAGTTTATGAACCAGTAAGTTTGATTCACATATCGTTTTCAGTTGTATGCTTTGAGGAATTTTCCCCTTGAAAACAGTTTTGATATTTGCTTTTAGTTTTGTCTGATCTAGTTTTTAAAAAATACATTTTCTTAATACAGAAGTCATGTATGACAGTGTAAATCAGCTATACTTCAATAAAAAATAAAACAAGAAAATAAAAGTGATACATATCCTTTGTAAACATTTAGGGGAAGAAAAAAGTTATATTTGATACTAAAGCCTTGAGATAACTATTGTTAGCATTCTGGATATGCCTCTATAACAATAACCTTGTACTTGTTTTATATTTTTTGTTAATTCTTCCTAACAGTTTGCTTATCTCTCTTATACAGTTGCTAGAGTGATGACATTCCTTTTTTTCCGATGATTTAGAAATTCTGTGTCCTATTTGTATTCTTCTTTTACCAAATTTAAGCCCTTAAAAATATCTGAGCTATATTTCTCGTGTAATGAAGAATGAAGCAGTACCTAGGAGGAGAATTTTATATGCATTTACTTTTTTCACCTACCGTCACACCGCCATTTCCCAGACGCAGTGAAATACTGACATTGTCTTATCGTTTTCATCGCACAAGTTGTGTGTAATAAAATTAATTTATCAGAAGACACCAGCACATTACAGGGCCACAGATATCACATTACAGGGGCAGGTAATAACAGGTCCTGATCAGAGCTAGGCCTAAAGAAGCTTTAGAGAAGAACGTCCAGAACTCCCAGCTAGTTTGCCTGCGGGCTGCTCTGTTGGCTTTGTGGTACTTACACTTACGCATTCTTGAGTTGTTTGTTTACCATTGACAGTTGTGAACTCTCTAGAAACAAAATCGGAAAGTGAAGACTAAAGGTGATGGAGGATTAGAAGTAACTGAATGTGTGGAGGAGAAAAAGGAAGCCCTTAGGTTAGTTTTGATTACCAAGTTATTTTTAGTTTATAACAATAAAATGTATTTATGCCTTTTCATGCACACTTTTTAAATAAAATTTTCTAAAGAAAAAGGAACTGTTGTTAGTGCCACTCTGAATCTCTCTACTTCCTAACTCCTCTACTCCACTCAAAAAATTGGTATCACAGTAATTTTTAATGAGGTTAGTTACCGTACAAAGTCAGGTACCATGTTACTGCATACTGTTATCTGGAAGTTTAGATGGTGATTATTGTCAGGCACGTTCACATTTGCATTACATTTCATACTATTTTAGGAATAATTCTTCAACTTTCACTGAGTTTTACTGCTTTTATTTTTAGTCTTCTTTGTTTCTTTATTTTTATCATTTTTAAGGGACTTTTTGTGACTTCTTTATCACAGAAAGAATATTGGGATGGACATGTACACTCTGCTATATTTAAAATAGATAAACAACAAGATCCTACCCTATAATACAGGGAGCTCTACTCAACATTATGTGGCAGCCTGGTTGGGAGGGAGTTTGGGGGAGAATGGATACGTGTATATGTATGGCTGAGCCAGTTTGCTGTCCACCTGAAACTGTCAGAACATTGTTAATCGGCTATAGTCCAGTATAAAATAATTTTCTTAGAAAGAATATGTGGATTATGTTTTGTGACAGACTGCCATTCTGTCATTCCATTCTTCATACATGTTGGCTTAGAATAGAATTCTTGCTTTATGATACTTTGCACTCAAAACTTTGTAGACATTCCTTTATTGCCTTCTGGTACAATATTTTTTTCCTTGTAGGGAGTGTATTTATCTACTTACATGCTTTCTTTCCTTTACTTTTAAAATTCAAATATTTCTCCTATATATATATATATCCAAATGTAGATCTCCTTTAGTTGTTTTTGGCTTCTGGTGGTATTAGTGATCTGGATTTTTAAGTGTTTTTTGGTTGTTGGTTTGTTTTAAAGATGTTCAGAATAATACTTTTGCTTCTGCTTTTAAAGATTCTTATCAAATGATGTTGACTTTCCTGGAGTGGTTCTCAATATTTTATCAACTCCTGCATAAGATGTATATTTGGAACTTTGCCTCTGACTTCTGGATCAGTCTTTTTTTTCAATGCCTTCATTATGTTTTAAAATTCAGTGATTATACTTCCCACCTCTAATATATTGCAGATCACTCCATTTTTTTCTGTCTTCATGATGTTAAATCTCATTGAGAGATAATTAGAAAAACTTTTCTTCTTATTTTTAGAAATGGTATCATAGAGGAAAGTTAGGCCTTGGGCCTCAGATTGACCACGTCCTTCAAATGAATGGATCTTTTTTGTCTATTTTCTTGTTCTTCTTTTGGATGGGA
Source organism: Bubalus bubalis (assembly GCF_019923935.1). Taxonomy (NCBI): domain Eukaryota; kingdom Metazoa; phylum Chordata; class Mammalia; order Artiodactyla; family Bovidae; genus Bubalus; species Bubalus bubalis. The sequence continues at coordinate 39,647,092 of NC_059160.1, read as the reverse complement.
AGATACATGGCCAAATAACTGATTGAGAGTTGAAGTAGACTGTTATGTCAGTTCCCTTTTCCTCCTCACCTCCACTTTTTTTTTTCCCAGACCTAAATGAAACAAGAAGGATATATAGTTTAGATATGCTATGTTTCTTCTAAGTAAAATTAAAGCTTCAGATGTTTTTGAAAAGAAACGAAGAAGTCACACTGGGTTCAGGATGGCAGAGTGCTTCACTGCTGCTGCTGCTAAGTCGCTTCAGTCGTGTCTGACTCCGTGCGACCCCATAGATGGCAGCCACCAGTCTCCTCCGTCCCTGGGATTCTCCAGGCAAGAACACTGGAGTGGGTGAGGGCGCTAGTATTTCTTTTCCGTGTTTATTTTTTGATAGGTTAAATTTAGCTAAGGTAATTCTTTTTTTTGAAAAGAAAGGAAGAAGTCACACTGGATTCAGGATGGCAGAGTGCTTCACTAGGGCACTAGTATTTCTTTTCCATGTTTATTTTTTGATAGGTTAAATTTAGCTAAGATAATTCCTGTTTTGTTTAACTGGTGTGACTGTCCTCATTAGCAGGCAGCTGTGGCAGTAATTTTGCTTAATTTATATTACTGTCCAGGTCACATATAAGCTGGGACTAATACTGCTGTGGACTGCAGTCTGTGGCATTGATCAAATTATTAAAAGTGTTCTTAGGATGGACGCTGTCTCTTCCTCAAGTGTGTTATTGTCTTTTATCACCTGTTTCCCTTGTTACTGTGAATTGGCAGTTTAATTGCTGCTTACATGAACTTTTCTTGTCTCATGAAATTAATTATGTGTTGGGCTGTTTTCTCAATTTAGTCTCCCTTGTATGCTGGCTTGCATAAGTTTTTAAAAATTTCCAGCAGGTGGATGCTGATTTAAAATAATTCAAAACAACGATATAGTTTGTGTCCTAATTTTTCTGTTTCTTTGAACATTGTGAGGATTTGAGGAAATATCATCTTGAGTTTATCCTCTGAAATTTATTTATGCTATTTTCTAGCAGTCTCTCCATATTCTGAGTGTCTGTCATTCTTCACATTTATTAAGTCTCTGATTTTTTTTTTAATGTATATTTTTTCTGGATAGCTTGTCTCTCTAGCTAGATGCTAAACTCCTGAGAAGAAATTGCTTGATTTTTTTCTTTTTTTTATCGCTCACAAACTGTAAAGCATAACGCATTACAGAATTGGGGCAAGATCATTGATTATTCCATTGTAACAATTTATTCCATTTCTTTCAATCATTTGTAAATAGGAAAGTTTTATTTTAACTGTCATATAATAAAAGTAATGTCTTAGTCATAAAGCTGCTGCTGCTGCTAAGTCACTTCAATCGTGTCCGACTCTGTGTGACACCGTAGACAGCAGCCCACCAGGCTCCCCTGTCCCTGGGATTCTCCAGGCAAGAACACTGGGGTGGGTTGCCATTTCCTTCTCCAATGCATGAAAGTGAAAAGTGAAAGGGAAGACGCTCAGTCATATCCGACTTTTAGTGACCCCATGGACTGCAACCTACCAGGCTCCTCCGTCCATAGGATTGTCCAGGCAAGAGTACTGGAGTGGGGTGCCATTGCCTTCTCCAAGTCATAAAGCTAGAAACTTTAAAATATGTATACTTCTTATATGTATACTTAAAAATTGTATACTTTTTATCAGTAATTTTTAAAATGTTTAACAATGTTTTTGATAAGTGTTCACTCCCTTGTCCTAATTTATATTAAAATATTTGAGGATTAGTATTAATGTAAAATTATTTGAGATAACTTTTACTTGTTTTTAAATTTTCACTCATTCTTTTAATATGCAGTCTGAATATAAAAACTTAATTCTAATAATTTTATAAATTTCTAAACCATGATCACATTATGCTATGTGATAGCTATTATTTATTTAAAGAAAAGAACCATTTTTAGGGATGTGAGAAAGTGAGAAATCTGAGAATTGGGCTTATACACTGACCCTTACTACCTGTGATTTTGAAAAAAAGTTTTTAACCTTTTGAGTTCTTTTTTATATATAAAAGAATAATAACAAACTCACAAGATTGTTATGAAGATTGAGATGTTAATTTAAGTTAGCATGTGGCCTAGCCCAAAGCCACTCTGTGGTTCCTTACCTGCTGTGTTAATCACTATGTTGAGCAGTTTGGGGATACCAAAGGAAAAATGGCATAGTCCCTGCTATCAACAGTTTTATTCACAGAGTAACTGGGGAGCAGGTGTATGTAGCCTCAGGTGTTGGCCTTGGTGTGTTTTTTAGATGTGAGCATTTTCTCTGTGTGCCATGGTATGAAAAGGTTGCAGGAGGAGTAACCAAAGTAATTTCATTGTAATCAGAAAGAGGGGGGCAATTTAACCTGGAACAAATGGTGTATAGAATTTAGACTGACTTTAGGGTCACAATTACAGGAGAGGAAGTCTCCAGGCTAACATAATTAAATGACCAAAGGCACAGAGTTAGAGCTGTTTGATGGAGTGAGTGGTTAAGACCAAGAATTTGTAGAGAGTAGTATGTTTAGGGCATGTTATGGGAGGCATCATTAATAATAATGATGAGTTAGAACGTAGAATTAATATACCTAGTTATGAATTGTCTTTATAAATATCAAAGGTGGACTTGCTATTTGAAAATTAAATTATGAGTATTGCCACAAATTAGGGGGGGTGGGTATTGCCACAAACCATGAGAAGCTTGCCTTTTTCCTTCTGAGTCTACAAAATAACAAAATTTGTCTTTGAATTGATGAATATACTGCCTAGATAACATTTCTTGAATTATTCTTTTTTGGTTAATACATTTGGGAATTACAGTATTACAGACATTGTTTAGCTTGTTTCAAAACTTGTTGATTTTATCTTGGTAAAATACCATGACAGAAACATGGGCTTTGGATGCTAGAATACTATACTTAAACTGTATGAGTTTTTCATTTCTTCTTCTTTTTTAAATGCTTAAGTTTCTTGCTGGCATCATTTAAATGATTTTAAGCCCTAAATTATCATTTTGTACATGTGATAGATTGCATTGTATCCATTCCTATAAATGTAGGTTTCTATAACAGGAAAATATTTGCAGTTAGTAAAATTTCTGTGTACTACTTTTGAGTATAAGTATCATATATTTATTAGTTTAACTTATGGAGGATTAAATGTAAATTATGAATACTTGTTTTTAATGGCACTATAAATTTGTTCCTTGCTCAAAGCAAATTGTTTTAAATTGTAATATTAAAGCGGGGAGAAATTGACAGTTCTAGTGATTATGTTTTGTTTTATTTCAGGCAATATTTGATCTTTCACCACAGCAAAGAGAGTGGCAGAGGTAATAAGTAAACAAAGTATTGTGGTTCATAGAAATCTAGATCTTGCTTTGCTTATTTTGTCTACTGTGAATTATGTATAGATTCCTCTAGGCATTTGTTTGAATGAAATATTAACAGAATACAGTATATAATACAGTCTTTTCAATTTGAAGTTTTATCAAATCTTTGGAATGTCATATCTTTTCTCTAATCCACTTTGAACCATAAATACATTTTATTTTATATTTAAAATTGTATTATCTATTTAAATATTTTTAAAAGCATATATGATCAAATTTGAATACAAAGGATATTAAGTGAAAATAGAAGCCTCCTTATCATTCTTTAAACCTAGTACCACTGATGAGTGCTAATAACCAGTTTTCTGTATGTGGCTGTATTTGCTTATGTTACTTTTTTCCTAATACAAATGGGGTCATTCTATACATCTGTTTTATAACTTGCTTTTTCCAACCTAACCTTATATTTTGGACATCTTCCCACTTAAGTATATACAGTGGTATATTTTATTGACAAACTATAATAGTTTTTGGATACTTACTGATGGGCATTTAGATTGCTTACAGGTTGCTAATATCAATGCTCAGTGAAAATTCTTGAATCTAATTTCTCATGTGAATATATGTATATATTCCTTATGTACTTGTGTGAATATATGTATATAAAATTTCTAGAAATGAAATTTCTCTTTTAGATAATATTTAATGTTTTGATAAGTTGTCACACAAGGAAAAAACATTTGTAATGATGAGGTGGTGGTTGTTAATTAAACTTATTGTGGTAATCATTTCACAGTATATATGTTTATACCTTAATCTTACACAATGTTATATGCCAGTTATATCTCAGTAAGATTGGTAAAAGATTTTGATAGATAATGCCAAATAGTTTGATTTATACTCCACAACTATGTGAGAGTACTTGTTTCTTTAACTTCACCGACAGTGGGTATAATCAGACGTTTTAAAAAAGATGTTTGCCATTTTGATGGGTGAAAACTGATAATGCACTTTTAAATTAGCATTTCTTTATAAATAAGCTGAATATCTTTGAATTTTTTTTTTCCTGTTTGTATTTTTGTATGAAACTCCTTGTTCATGCCATATGCCAATTTTGCTTGGTCATTGGGTTTCTTCTTACTACTGTTAAGAGTTCTTTGTATATTAAAGAAATTACTTTTTTATGGTAAATGGTTACTGCATCCCATCTCTGTCCTTTCTTTTTGGTTTCTAGGCTGTGTCTTGTGTTTAAAAAGGTATTAACTAATTTAAGATTATTAAAAAATAAATTTTTTTACTCATCCTTTTCTTTCTTTCTAGTCCCTAAGTATTGGTTCATTTCAAATGCCTTTTTCTTTTAATTTCTACTTTCATCGTTTGGAGAGATTTAAAATTTTTTTTTTTTTTTTACGTATAACTAAATCACTTTACTGTACACCTGGAACTAACATAACATTGTGTATCAACTTCTGATATAAAGTAAAAAAGAATTAAATTATAATACCATTATTGCACCTTAACAAACTAACAATAAATGTTTTATATCATCATATTATGATTCAGTATCCAGACTTCCCCCAATTGTCCTTTAAATTTTACATCATTTTTTTGACTCAGGATCCAAACTGCATCATTGGATTGGTTAATGATGCTTCCATTTTTTTAATGGACAGATTCTCCCACCATATCTTCTTCCCTTTTGCAGTTTTTTTGTTTAGGAAATTGAATCATTTGTCCTGTAGAAGTTACACAGTTTGGGTTTTGCTGATTGTATTCCTAGGTTATTACTATACAAGCTCCTCAGGACTGTGTGTTTCTTGTAAATTAGTAGTTCTAGAGGTTTGGTCAGATTCACATTTGATTTTGTGCCAAGAATACATTATGGGTGATGCAGTGGCCTTCCATCAAAAAACACGTAATGTCTCTTGATCTGTCCCTTTGAGAAGTGAGCAGCCTGTAATAATCATAGTCCAGATCCACACATGTTGTTAGAGGTTACAAAATGGTCATATTCTAAACCTACCAGTAGTTTTCATTTTTTAACTGAAAATGTTTCTATAAAGAGAAACCTTCATCATGATATACACTCTACATAGGAAAAGAAAGATAACAGATTCTTCCCCTTTTACAGCCAACTTTCGAAATAAAGACTCTAATCACCAAAGGTGACAAGTGGGTTTTGTTGTTCTTGTTAGTGTCTTTGGCATATAGTTGAAACAAATGTAGTTGAACAAAATGACTTAATGTTTTGGTGTCTCTGGGCCTCTAGACCTTTTAGTAGAGAGCTGTCCAGGAATGAAATGTATTACTTTATTCTAGAAATGTTAAAAGTTATAAGTCTGCTTTCATGTGGAATTTTATTCAGTGTTCAAAACTAGTAATAAGTGAGAGACAACACTGTGTTTTTACTGTTAAAATTATAAATATGTTCCAGCGTGCAGTTTTCTCTTTTCCATCATAGTGCACTTTTTCATATCCCTTCATCTATGGAATATTAGCTCGGGTTTTTACTGGCCTATTTGAGGCTCACACACACACACACACACACACACACATGGTTTGTTGTCATCAAGCTCTTTTCCCACTGCCCAAGCACTAAAATTTGAACTCTGGAAATATATGACATGCAAAAATATGAAGGTTTCAATTTCTGCTAGCATCAGATATAAAGTTTTTGAGTCTGTACATACATATATCTGAAGATGAAATCTGACCTCTTGAAGCTTCCTAAATTATTGTGTTCTGCTTCCAAACAAATATTTGTGAATGGACTACAGATGCCTAAGGCCTAACAACCTAAATAATGTGCATACCAAAATGTTCTTTTCCTACAGAATTTGCTAAAATATATTTAAGTTTTCTTTCATTTGTTCTGCTTTCTTAAATATTTAGGATCCCAACTAATTTTTTTCCTGAAGTAGTAAATCTCAAACTCTGTACATAGCCTTCCTGATTACAGCTATTTATTTCTACTGATTTTACAGTGTAAAAATGACCTTTTATTTTAACTAGGCCTATTTTTACCAATGTCTTCAGTGGGTGATGCATATGTATTTTGTCTTTATCTCTCACTTGCCCTTCTAGAAAATGTTTATTATTATATCATGATAGTATGTAAAGTATATTCTGATTTATATTTGCTTCTTCAAGTGTTTGTTTATAATTTTTCAAAATTATATATGTTTATATATATTTAAAAACTTTTTGTGAGTATTTTTAGTTTCACACCAAATTTGAGTGAAAACTATAGAGTTCCCAAATATCCCCTGTCCCTTCATATGCATGGCCTCCACCATTATCAGTATCCTGCACCAGAGTGGTACATTTCTTCCAGTTTATGCACCAATATGAATACATCCTTATTGCCCAGAGTCTGAAGTTTACATTAGAGTTCTTAGAGTCTTAAAGATGTACATTCTGAGTTTTAACAGATACCTAATGACATATACCCACCATTATAGTATATGTATTTTTGCTGCCCTGAAAATCCTGTTTTGTCTGTTCATCCTTCCTTCCCCTCTGGGTTATAAATTCTGTACTAGCTGAGTTTGAGTTCTAATATAGATGACTTTGGATGTTAGTTATATAAAGGTATAGAGTTAAAGTAGGTGAAATAGGATTATATCTAAAGATACAAAGTTATTGTTAAAAATGGTAGAAATAGAAGTAATACTTTTATTCTTGGTCTTGTTGTTCAGAATAAGTAATTTCATGAATTTAGTTTAAAAAGATGTCTTCAAGCAACTCTGTTTTATTTTGGCTAAGTATATTTAAAAAGAAAATCTAAGCATGAGTTCTCAAATGTATACTAAGCTCTCTATGATCCTATATCTTATATGCTGATACTTTTTTTAAAAATTATAGGTAGAATATAATCTTTTGTTTAGAATGGTCATGTCATAGAATAAAGTTCAGGTTACTTCGGGAAAGGCAGATACTAGATGATGTTAAATTTCACTGTGGCCTAATTTGTACTGAGAATTGGAAGCTCATGTTGTAGATTTATACCCCAGTCATCTCCACTTTTTAGTTCAGTTGCTCACTTGTGTCTGACTCTTTGCGGCCCACGACTGAAGCATGCCAGGCTGCTTCCCTGTCTATCACCAACTCCTGGAGCTTGCTCAGATTCATGTCCTTTGAGTCAGTGATGCCATCCAAACTTGTCCCCCTTCTCCTGCCTTCAGTCTTTCCCACAATCATGGTCTTTCCAGTCAGTCAGTTCTTCGCAACAGGTGGCCAAAGTATTGGAGCTTCAGCTTCAGCATCAGTCCTTCCAATGAATATTAGGACTGAATTCCTTTAAGATTGACTAGTGCGATCTCCTGGCAGTCCAAGGGACTCTCAAGAGTCTTCTCCAACACCACAGTTCAAAAGCATCAATTCTTTGATGCTCAGCTTTCTTTATACTCCAACTTTCACATCCATACATGACTGCTGGAAAAACCATAGCTTGGAATAAACAGATGTTTGTCAGTAAAGTAATGTCTCTGTTTTTCAATATGCTGTCTAGGTAGGTCATAGCTTTTCTTCCAAGGAGCAAGCGTCTTCTAATTTCATGGTTGGAGTCATCATCTGCAGTGATTTTGGAGCCCAAGGAAAGAAAGTCTGTCACTTTTTCCATTGTTTTACCATCTATTTGCCATGAAGTGATGGGACTGGATGCCATGATCTTAGTTTTCTGAATGTTGAATTTTAAGCCAACTTTTTCACTCTCCTCTTTCACTTTCATCAAGAGGCTCTTCAGTTCCACTTTGCTTTCTGCCACAAGCATGGTTTCATCTGCATATCTGAGGTTATTGATATTTCTCCCAGGAATCTTGATTCTAGCTTGGGCTTCATCCAGCCCAGAATTTTGCATGATGTGCTCTGCATGTAAGTTAAATAAGCAAGGTGACAGTATACAGCCGTGACGTATTCCTTCCCCAAATTTGAACCAGTCCGTTGTTCCATGTCCAGTTCTAACTATTGTATTGCTTCTTGACCTGCATACAGATTTCTCAGGTGGCAGGTCAGGTGGTCTGTTATTCCCATCTCTTGAAGAATTTTCCACAGTTTGTTGTGATCCACAGTCAAAGGCTTTAGCATAGTCAATAAAGCAGAAGCAGATGTTCTTCTGAAATTCTCTTGCTTTTTCTATGGTCCAGTGCATGTTGGCAATTTGATCTCTGGTTGCTCTGCCTTTTCTAAACTTGAACATCTGAAAGTTCTCAGTACATGTACTATTGAGACTGAACTTGGAGAAATTTGAGCATTACTTTACTAGCATGTGACATGAGTGCAATTGTGCGGTAGTTTAAACATTCTTTTGCATTACCTTTCTTTGGATTGGAATGAAAACTGACCTTTTCAGTCCTGTGGCCATTTCTGAGTTTTCCAAATTTGTTTGCATATTGAGTGAAACACTTTCACAGCATCATCTTTTAGGATTTGAAATAGCTCAACTGGAATTCCATCACCTCCACTAGCTTTGTTTGTAGTGATGCTTTCTAAGGCCCACTTGCCTTTGCATTCCAGGATGTCTGGCTCTAGGTGAATGATCACACCATCATGGTTTTCTGGGTCATGAAGATGTTTTTTGTATAGTTCTTTGTGTTCTTGCCACCTCTTCTTAATATCTTCTGCCTCTGTTAGATTTCTGCCCTTTATTGTGCTCATCTTTGCATGAAATGTTCCCTTGGTATCTCTAATTATCTTGAAGAGATCTCCAGTCTTTCCCATTCTATTGTTTTCCTCTATTTCTTTGCATTGATCACTTAGGAAAGCTTTCCTATCTCTCCTTGCTGTTCTTTGGAACTCTGCATTCAGATGGATATATGTTTTCTTTTCTCTTTTTGCCTTTTGCTTCTCCTTTGCTCAGCTATTTGTAAGGCCTCATCAGACAACCATTTTGCCCTTTTGCATTTCTTTTTCTTGGGGATGGTTTTGATCACCATCTCCTGTACAGTGTTCTCTATCCAGAGTTCTTCAGGCACTCTGCCTATCAGATCTAATCTCTTGAATCTGTTTGTCACTTCCACTGTTAGTTGCTCATTTGTGTCCGACTCTTTGTGACCCCATGGGCTGTAGCCCACCAGGCTCCTCAGTCCATGGGATTCTCCAGGCAAGAATACTGGAGTGGGTTGCCATGCCCTTCTCCAGGGAATCTTCCCGACCCAGGTATCAAACCTTTGTCTCCTGCATTGCTGGCAGATTCTGTACCATCTGAGCCACAAATGAAGCCCTCAAATCTGTTATTTGACCCTGTATTTGTCCTGTTCTTTTTATCTATAACACTTTATTCAGTATCTGACAAAAGCTAATAATTTTGTGATTGCTGCATACGTGCATGAAGAATGAATTTAGATATTCAGATGAACAGAAAGTCTTTCTCGGTGGCTCTCATTCCACCTGTGATGGACATATAAACAGGATCCACACGCTCATTATTTGTAGAAATAGATAGGATTAGGGACCCCAGCTTTTAGACCTGTAGCCACACTACCTCTCTTTTCCTACTTTCCAGGAAATGACCAAAGAATACTTGGAATTTTATTTTAGAATAAGTTTCTTTAATAATAAATATATGACTTAGCTAAGTCAACTAGCCATTGTTATTTTTCAAATACTGTTGACTTTCTCTTTGTGTCTTATTGTATTTTTAAACTGTTGCTTGTTTGTTTTGTATTTAGGATGCTACAGCTATTTCAGAGTAGACTGCAAGAAGAACATTCACTTCAAGATGTGGTATTTAAAAGTGTTTTTAAAAGTGCATCAACAGCACTTCCACCAAGGTGAGATGTGTATTTTAACTGTGAGACTATTTACTAAGGATTTACTGTGACGTGATTTAGTAATGGTTTAGTTCTCTGAATCTCCTAGTTCTTAGAGAAAATATAATCATTCTGTATGATGAAGATGCTTTTTTAACTCTTGAATTTATGGCCAGTGATATTGATCAGGATTATCATAAATAATAATATTTTTATTTAATTTTTCTCTTTTATGTGTGTATGGTATACCTTCATATAAAATTGTACTAAGTTTTAAGAACAAATTAATTGTATTTACCATTATGGTGATGTATAAACTTTGGTTAGGAATTTCATGTTTTTATGTTACTTTTTGTCTCTTTTATAGATTAGAAGAGCTGATATTTGGAAATGCTATTGTCATAAAAATGATTATTTAAATTTAAAACTATATAGAGGTTTTACGTTTGTTTTGGAAGAAAATGTTCTTATATATATGAAGTTAAGTGTCATTCCCTTCCCTTACCTCATTCTTTTTCCCATCCCTTCCTATCGCCGAAAGTACCAGAAACAAATGATGAAAGTGTCTTTGTTGGACTAATAATTCTTTACTTTTCATTTTTCTTCTCTCATTAGATTTAGTGCTCTGATTAAATTTGAATAACTATGAAATTTTAGGTTTGTGTAAATATATATTCTATAGTTGGGCTTTCCTGGTGGCTAAGATAGTAATATCTACTTGCAGTGTAAGAGACCTGGGTTCAATCCCTGGGTTGGGAAGATCCCTTGGAGAATGAAATGGCAACCCACTCCAGTATTCTTTCTTGGCGAATCCCATGGACAGAGGAGCCTGAGGGCTACAGTCTGTGGGGTTGCAAAGAGCCAGACACAATTGAGCAACTAACACTTTGATTTACTTTTCACTTTTATATATAATTTTTTTCATTTTTGTAGTTTTTAAAAATAAATGTTTAGATTTCAAAAAACTGCTATTCTGCTTTTGACATGTAGAGCATTACGTAAAAATCAATCTTTAGGAGTTTTTTTCCTCTATAAAATTTCCTCACCAGTAAATGATAACTACTGACTATGCTGTAAGTAATCGTAATGTATCTTGTAACAGGGAAGATGATTCATCACAGCCTCCAGATGCTTGCAGAATTCGTGGTCATCTGTATGTCAATAAAGTAGCAGGGAATTTTCACATAACTGTGGGCAAGTATGTTCTTTTCACTTGCTGAAAATACTTTAGACAAGTTGGCAGTTTGGTTAAAAGTCAGATCTTTGCTAATTGAATAATATCTAACTAACAACTAAGGGACTCTTCAAATGTGTATTTTTGATGTCTTCAGATTGTTTTGGCCTTCAGCCTCAGGATAGAGAAGACTACTGACTTTAAAAACTTCTACTTTAAAACAAAAGGATACCAGTCATGTTATCTTTCATATATTAAAGTATAGAAAATATAGGTAAATGGGAATGAAAACCTTCAGCTTGCCAAGTTTTGGTAGCCACAAACCTCTTACTTAGACATTTCGTTAATTTGTTCATTTTGTTGGATGATATCAGGTTTTTTGTTTTTCCTTTCAGTGATTCTCATCAAAATGGAATCCCTAATTCAAGACAATATTTTGATGTAGGTAGAAATGTGTCTGGGATAAGGTTAAATTAGGTGAATGTTAAAGAAAAATCTCAGACCACCTGCCTTTATGAACAGAACCCAGCACAGAAACTGTCATATGGTAAACACCTGGTAAATTTCTGAATAAATAGATTCTCTGATTATCTCTTCCCTCTTTCTTTGCTTCTTTCCCTCCCTTCTCTCCTCCTAGCTAGTTTCAGAGCTGAACAGTTCTTCATTGTAAAAAGCATTTCTTGAGTATTTGCTACATGGCAAAGTACCATGCTACATACTATAGATTAAACAGTGAAAACCAGAGAAAGGGTTTGCCCTTATGATGCTGACATTCTATGAGAGAATCTGAACTTTAAACAGTGAATTACACTAATTATTACTTAATTATAGTTGTATTGTAGCTATAAAGGAAAACTGTGGCTGATAAAAAACTGTATAACAAGGTTGCTGGTCTACTCTCCAAATCAATGGAGGCTTTATTGAAGAAAACCTTTGAACACTAATGGATGATTCAACATTTTATATGTAAAGGAGAGAATAGCATCTAGGCTGAAGGAAAGGTCATAAAACAGGAAAGAGCATGGCTGGATGGAGATTTTTTTTAATGTACAGAGAAAACATTAGACTTTGTTTCCGTGTTTACAGTGATCAGGTTGAGCATTGCTTTGTTTTTGTTATCCCACTCCTCTTAACATTCATGTTTTGTTACTGTCGCCAGGAGCTATTCTCCCCATCCCCAACCTGTAGATGGAAACCTTAGAACTTCTTCGTATCACGTAGTCCAACAGATAATTGTTGGCTCAAAGAAATTTAGAAGAGTTTATTGCATCTCTGGATACAAACAATATCCTATTCCAAAATTAACTGAAAGAGGGAAACTGACAAATATATTTGGAACCTCTATATTTTGCCCTTTGTTCTTAATTTCATTAAGAACATTCTTAATTTCATCACACATCTTTCTGTGTGATAATTCACACGTTCAGTAAGAGAGGTAAAACAGAAAATCATTTGGTTTGTATCCTATCCATATCATATCTGGGATTTTGAAAATAAGGAATGCCAACTCTGAAGCCCAATTAAGCAAATTGTTCTCTCCCAGAAAAAATACCTGGATTCTCAAAAAAAAACAAAAACCAAAAACCAACAACCTAGATTCCATAAAAGTACTCAGTTACTACTATTATAATTTGAAGTTTATTAGTACATTTGTGAAAATTTGTTTTCTCTCTTGTTATGTAACTACATGATATTTTCAGTTTTGCATCTTGACCCACAAACCTAAAATATTTACTGTCTAGGTCTTTTCAGGTGGCTCAGTGGTGATGAATCCACCTGCCAGTGCAAGAGACATGGGTTCAGTCTCTGGGTCAGGAAGATCCCCTGGAGAAGGAAATAGCAACCCACTCCAATATTTCTGCCTGGAAAATCCCATGGGCAGAGAAATCTGGCAGGCTGCAGTCCATGGGGTCACAGAAGAGTTGGACATGACTTAGCAACTAAAACAATAACAACAACTTTACAGAAAATGTTTGCTAACCCCCAGTTTATGGCATCGAGATAAATAGATTGAACTACTTAAATCATAGGTCAAGTATGTTATGTTATTTAATTCTAAGAAAATCATATAGTTTAGGAAAGACCTGCTTTCTGATTTTAATTCATTATGTATTTAAATGTTATTACTTTAATCTTTTTTCCCTCCTTTCAGGGCAATTCCACATCCCCGAGGTCATGCACACTTGGCAGCACTTGTCAACCATGACTGTAAGCAGTTTCTGAAATTTCTTTCTGGGAAGATATCCTTGGGAAAAGTTTGTTTTTAAATTTTTAGTGCAGGTACAAGGTGGGGCTTTGAAAGTGGGCTGCTCTGAAAGAAGATATCTACAGGAGAAAATAAATGATCGAACTTAATGACTAATCCATTTTCTCTTGTCTTTAAGCTACCTATAATTCTATTTAGTCATAGCTCAGAAGTTGCTGAGGTTAGGGGAAGAGCCTTAGTGTCCTTTTTATCACTTAGTACACATTTCTGTTAATTTTTACAATAATGAAGAGAATATATTTGAAGTTTCCGTATGTAAATTTAAATAGGGATATTTACACATGGATATAAAGTATTCAAGTTAGTTTTCATGTAATGGTTATCATAAAATTTAGTTTTTAAAGTCTCTGCTGGAGAATAAAAACAAGTAATAAATTCCATAAAAAATAAATTTGGTCACATTTAGCAGTGATGTGTATTAAAAATATATCTGATCAGTTTCATGGACATCACCCCAGTTCTTCTAACAACACAGTCCTGTTTCTATATAATGATTTGGACTAGAAAAGAATTATTTTTTTGGTTATCAGAATTAGATGTTGGATTATTTCTTAGATGTTAATTTGTATATAATTATGAAATTTGTGATATAGCATTCCTATGTATTCATATACATTTTTCTCAAAATAATGTGGTTTTAAATACAGTATTATCATACCACCAGATTTTAGATACTTTCATTTGAGAATAGATAAGAATGTGAACTAGTCTGTAACATGTAGTTTTAAATAATTTAATGTCTCTACTTAATAGTTTTATTTTTTTGCTTCTTAGCTTACAACTTTTCTCACAGAATAGATCATTTGTCTTTTGGAGAACTTGTTCCTGGAATTATTAATCCTTTAGATGGAACTGAAAAAATTGCATTAGATCGTAAGTATTTAAAAATTACTGTTGGAATTTGCATGTAGGCAAATTGTTCTTGTAACTTTGATAAAACATTTTAATTAATTCTTTTCCTAACCCCCTTGTAACAGATAAACAAATCTTTTAAGTGGTTTAAATGGTTGATAATCATTAAGTGACAATGTTTTGTGGAGAGAATGTCCTAGTAGTGGATGAATTTGAATGTTAAAAAATGTACCGTGAAACAGAATAAGGAATTAGTCACAAGTAAGCAGAACAAGGAGTAGAATTTAAAAGCTCTCCAAATGTATGAAAGGTTAGTGTAAGAGGGTATAACTGCTTTTCCATATTAAACAAAGAAAGAATAAAAGAAAATTTGAATATTATAAGAAGAATTTCTTTGTTTTTATAGATTCAGAGTTCTAAAATGCATGCTATGCTTACCATATCAGAAACCTCTCTGGAGAAGTTTACAAACATCAGAAACCTAGAGTTTTTCTAGAATGGTTTGTTGTTAATACAGAATTAGTACAGATATCTTTTATAACTGTTTGTTTTAACCATCTGTTCCATTTAAAATTTCAGCTTAACCAAATATAAATAGATTATTTTCTTAAGTTTTGTAGCAAGTTATCAGTTCTCATATTTCCTGAAGATTTTTGGTTGCTTTTCTTCTTAAATACTCATATTGTGTGACTTACCTTGAGGACTTCTAAAGCTTCCTATGCTTTCATTTTGTAAAAGAAGTCTAACCTCTGCAAAATTAATTAAGGATTTTATTTTTTTTAATTCAAATAGATTTATTAATGTACAGTATTTTACTCTGTTAGCACAGTGTTGTAATCAGATACATTAAAGATGTTTTATTTAGAATATTCACATTCATGAGTATTTTATGTTTCTGTTTGGGAATGTTTCACTTAAGGAAACTTGAAACATGTGAGTAGAAACATTCTGAGACTTATAAGCTTTGTTCTCTGTAACCTCATGTTAAGTATATGTTCATTCCACACCGAAATACATTAAATATTACCTGAGGTGCTCATTTGAAACATGTTGGTTAATACTTTGTTTCAGGATCCTAAAATGAACTATAAATTTTTATAAAGAAGCAGATTTAAATATGAACAGATTAATTTTCAAAAGACTCGTGAAGTTCACTTGTTCCTAAATTCAGGGAGACTAAGGTGTTGAGAGTTATTTTGTAAAATACCATGAGATGAATGTCAGCAGGTTTTCAAATCTTTAAAGCAAGTATGCTCTTCTCCTGCCTAATATATATTCTATTGGGCCTCTCTTTCAAAAAAGAAAAAAAAAATTCAGCATCACAGATCCGGTGGGTTCAGGTAACTGCCCCCTCTGATGTAGGAGTTTTCAAGGGATTACTTAGCAGTGACATCTTTAATGCTGTGCCGATTTGGACAGCAAATCTTGCAACAAAATCTAACGCAACAGCATTTTCTGCCTTGCCTGGTCATTAAGTTATCTAGCAATCTTGTATATTAGACAAACAGTCTGTAGCTTAAAAAGCTCTGGTGTTTCTTTGACCCTCATGGGTTATTATTCATTGCACTGGTACTTCACTCCTCATGGTAGGAGATTTCGTTTGTCTCTCCTTTTTTCCTACGAGTCTTAATTTTCCCACACATGTGTACAGCATTGGTTGTAACCTTACCACTCTCAATTTCATCTTTTTTCATAAATACTTAACACTTGAACACCTATCATTTTCACGTTGCTATTTTTATCATAAATAGAGTTATAAAACATCTAAAAAAATAAGCACAGATTGAGCAGTTCACTTCATATCAAAGAACGACTCAAAGGATGAAAGCTCAGCTAACAAGCCAGTTATTGGCGGTGGACAAAGTTGACACCCTCTTGCTCTAATATTATCTGTGATAATATTTAGGATTTAAATTGAAATGGATAATAGAAGAACTGGTCAAAAACTGTTCGTGTTTTTGAAGGTGATAGTGGTACAAGCATTAGGTGAAATAAATGGTGAGGTTGAAACAGTCTTTTGGTTTATTTTGTCAGAAACTTATCTAAGGTTATTGTCAAACAGACCATTACTCTTACTTCTCCCTTCTATCTATAGTTTTACCTTTCCCTCTTTTACTCTGAATTATGCTGAGATAAGAGACTAAAAAATTGAATTGATGGAAATAAAAATTTATTAATGCTGAACAAAAGAAGCAAGACACGCCAAAGTACATACATATACTTCCATTCATATGAAATTCTGGAATAGGCAAAACTAGTGTGTAACAATAGAAGGTAGGTTAGTGGTTGGCCTAGGCCAGATATGAAGGGAATGGACTGAAAGGGATTCAAAGGAACTTTGGGGGGTGATTTTTATAGACAGTTATTACCATATGACGTGAAATATGTCACAAACATAATGAGGCCCTATCACTTACCTAGCTGAAATTATAGATAGGTATATCTAGTTCTGGAGAAGGCAGTGGCAACCCTCTCCAGTACTCTTGCCTGGAAAATCCCAGGGATGGAGGAGCCTGGTAGGCTGCAGTCCATGGGGTCACGAAGAGTCGGACATGACTGAACAACTTCACTTTCACTTTTCACTTTCATGCATTGGAGAAGGAAATGGCAACTCACTCCCGTGTTCTTGCCTGGAGAATCCCAGGGATGGTGGAGCGTGGTGGGCTGCCGTCTATGGGGTCGCACAGAGTCGGACACAACTGAAGTGATTTAGCAGCAGCAGCATATCTAGTTGTAAATTTTCTAGAGTGTAAGACCTAGAGAATTAACATGGCTTTTTATTATGTGAATTGTTTAAAATCAATAGTTAGTAATATATGCTTTTTCTGACATATTAAACCTAGAAAAGCTTAATGACTGTATAATCCCTTTAATTACATAGTGACCCCAGGCCATCATTTGAGTAGCTTCTTTTTTTTCCTGCTATCGTATTGATTCTTTGTATTTCTCCAAATACTACATTTTGATTCATTTGCCTGAGTGGTACATGCTTACTCACAGTCATGTTGGACTCTTTGTGACCCCATGGACTAGCCCACCAGGCTCCTCTGTCCATGAAGCTTTCCCGGCAAAAATATTGACGTGGGTTGCCATTTTCTACTCCAGTTTGGCTTATTTATCCAATGGCTAATTCAATTTTGGTTTATTTTTTTATCTTAAGATATTAGTAGAAACCGAAAATGTATCTCATGGTGGTTATATAGTATTATAACTTTATTTTTATTAGTTTCTGTACTATAAAGAACTTTTTATTTTCCATATTTTATAAAAGGATGCTAATGACTGTAAAGGCTATCTAACAAGGTCACTAGCTCATCTATTTTTTTTTGACATCTTCTAATAGATATGTGTTACATCTATTTCTGCTTTATTGACTATGCCAAAGCCTTTGACTGTGTGGATCACAATAAACTGTGGAAAATTCTGAAAGGCATGGGAATACCAGACCACCTGACCTGCCTCTTGAGAAACCTATATGCAGGTCAGGAAGCAACAGTTAGAACTGGACTTGGAACAACAGACTGGTTCCAAATAGGAAAAGGAGTACGTCAAGGCTGTATATTGTCACCCTGCTTATTTAACTTCTATGCAGAGTACATCATAAGAAATGCTGGGCTGGAAAGAAGCACAAGCTGGAATCAAGATTGCCGGGAGAAATATCAGTAACCTCAGATATGCAGATGACACCACCCTTATGGCAGAAAGTGAACAGGAACTAAAAAGCCTCTTGATGAAAGTGAAAGTGGAGAGTGAAAAAGTTGGCTTAAAGCTCAACATTCAGCAAACGAAGATCATGGCATCTGGTCCCATCACTTTATGGGAAATAGATGGGGAAACAGTGGAAACAGTGTCAGACTTTATTTTTGGGGTCTCCAAAATCACTGCAGATGGTGACTGCAGCCATGAAATTAAAAGTTGCTTACTCCTTGGAAGAAAAGTTATGACCAACTTAGATAGCATATTGAAAAGCAGAGACATGACTTTGCCAACAAAGTCCATCTAGTCAAGGCTATGGTTTTTCCAGTGGTCATGTATGGATGTGAGAGTTGGACTGTGAAGAAAGCTGAGTGCCAAAGAATTGATGCTTTTGAAGTATGGTGTTGGAGAAGGCTCTTGAGAGTCCCTTAGATCCAAGCAGTCCATTCTGTAGGAGATCAGCCCTGGGATTTCTTTGGAAGGAATGATGCTAAAGCTGAAACTCCAGCACTTTGGCCACCTCATGCAAAGAGTTGACTCATTGGAAAAGACTCTGATGCTGGGAGGGATTGGGGGCAGGAGGAGAAGGGGACGACAGAGGATGAGATGGCTGGATGGCATCACTGACTCGATGGACGTGAGTCTGAGTGAACTCCGGGAGTTGGTGATGGACAGGGAGGCCTGGCATGCTGCGATCTATAGGGTTGCAAAGAGTTGAAGACGACTGAGCAACTGAACTGAACTGAATAGATATGTGTGTGTGACTTTTATGCTTACTGAAAACTTACTTGTTTTATCAAGCATGAATTATTGCTTTCATTGATTCTTGTATAATACTTTTTTGTTAGACATTGTTATAAATAGCATTAAATCTCAGATTAGATGTATTTAATAGAAGAATGATATATTTGGAAGCAGTTTCATTGCTACTAGATTGATGGAAAAAACTACATTTTGTTTTTATTCTAGACAACCAGATGTTTCAATATTTTATTACAATTGTGCCAACAAAATTACATACATATAAAATTTCAGCAGACACCCATCAGTTTGCCGTGACAGAAAGGGTAAGTTGAATCCAACTGGTAAAATGATCTTTTAAATCTTGTATCCTCCACAAATATATTTAAAAGTTTGTATCATGTACATTGTTATTAGATGTTCATAGGACATTTAGAAAAACTGACAAAAAGATAAACATTAAATTTCAAATTAAAAAAAATTTAAATTTCAAAAACATTAAATTTCAATAAAGTTCAAAAGCATTAAATTTAAAAAAGTAGAATTTTTTTTTAACACATTATTTTTGAAATTATTTTCCATTATAGGTTTAAAATGAATTTTTTAAAGCATTTATATTTCTGCTACAAAATTAGGTTGAAGTATTGGTAATGCCCTCCCTCATTTAAAATTTGGAATGCATTGATTGACCTTTTATTTTAAGCAAATAAAATATCAGAAATGGGTACTAAATATATGTATTAGAAGAAGAAAAGAAGTAGATTTTAAAAATCTAGAATGTTTTCTGTCAATAAAAAACTGTTAAACTATGATGATATTAATTATTTTACTCTTAATATCTTAATTTTTGATGTTTTCCTATGTATTGGTATAAGCAGGTTTTTATCTGCCAACAGATTTTCTAATTTCACCATTATTTTTTAATTAATGCACCTACCCTGGGGCATGCATGGTTATTGTGACTCACATAGCAGGTTTAGAGGGTTTTCCTTCTTAAGTTAGGGCTTTGTATTCATCTATTAATAATTGAGAGGAAGAAGATTCTGTAACCTTAGGGTAGATGGCTCTATAAATAAATATTGACAGTGAGGAGCAGAGTTTTAGAATTGGACAGTTTAACAGATTGCTCATCTACTCTGGGACCATATTTTCTTTCTTTCCTTCTCTTTTTTCTTCTTTTGTTTATTTTTATAAGTTATATTTACTTACTGTGTTCAAATGTGGTGAATATTCAAATACTAGTATCCAGAAAAATAGCAAAATTTAAGTGCTTTTAAAAATTTGCTTTCCTCCATATGAGATTTTCCTTTGATAATCTTATGACTTACGTTGATTATGAGCTCAATAACTATAGAATTTTCTTTATTCTTAGGAATCTAAGTACTAAAGTTTTTATGGATGTAGTATCATGTGTTTATAACTTCTAAAATGGTTCAGAAGGGAAAAACCAAGTATATATATATAACTATGTGTGTGTGTGTACACAGAGAGAGAGAGAGAAACTAGCTAAAGTGTCGATAAGTATATATTGTGTTTGCTTTTCTGTATGGCTGGGGAGATACCATTTCTCGCTAAGGTTGGCAACACTGGAAGGTCAGGCAGTCTACACAGTGACAAGGCTTTGGGGAAAATGAGTGATATACATTGCTAAGAAAGTGTAAAGTGGCATAATAGCTTGGAAGGGAGTTAGGCAATATCTGGAAAATGATGTATGCATTTATCCTTTGACATAGCAATCCTACTTCTATAAATTGAATCCAAAGATATAAGAGAATAGAAGTGATGTGTGTATGAGGCTGTTAGTAGTGTTATTTGTAATTGCAGAGACTGGAAACAACCCACATGGTACATCCATACATGGGGGAGCATGCAACTTTAAAAAGAGAGAGAGAAAAAGATACCTATTTACTGATATGAAATTATCTCTAGGATATAAGTAAATCAAAAAGAAAAAGGGAATCCCAGAGCATTTGGCCTTTGTGGGGTGTGTTTGTACTGATAGGGTAACTACAATAGTTGTGTTTCACTGTCAGAAAAAGTAACTGAAGTTGGCAGAATGGATGGAGGATAAGAAGGTCAGCACTGACCTTTATTGGTCCTGGACGAAAAGTGAACCGTTACGAGTTTTTTGTTATGTAGACACCATGATCATCCTGAAACAACATCTACTCATATAGATGTCGACAGTATATTTATTATTTTGGCATTATATTTAACTTATCAGAACTCTTAAGATGAAGTCATTTTATATTGGAAACTTGATCAATGGCTTATAAGGAAGCTTATAAGGAATAAGCTTATAACAATAGTTCTGTTGTGCTAACAGGCAAAGAGATTTTGTAGTACCCACGTGAGTTGCTATAATTTTCCTTCTTATTTGTCTTCTTGAAGCTTGTAGTTTAGTTACAATGTAGTAGAAACAGGTAAGGCTTGACACAAAAGTCGTAACAAAGCACTGAGTATCATAGTTGTTTCATGCTATGATGTTGTTGTTCAGTTACTCAGTCGTGTCTGACTCTCTGCCACCCCATGGTCTGCAGCATGCCAGGCCTCCCTGTCCTTCACTGTCTCCTGGAGCCTGCTCAAACTCATGTCCATTGATTCGGTTCTCTGTCGTCCCATTCTGCATTCAATTTTTCACAGCATTAGGGTCTTTTTTGATGAGTCAGCTCTTTGCATCAGGTGGCCAAAGTATTGGAGCTTCAGCTTCAGCATCAGTCCTTCCAATGAATATTCAATATTGATTTCCTTTAGGATTGACTGCTTTTGAACTGTGGTGTTGGAGAAGACTCTTGAGAGTCCCTTGGAATGCTATGATAGAGATGTATTAGAAGTTTGCAAGCTTGATTTTTGAAGTATAAACAGCAGAAACAAAACATTATTTTCTCACTTAGTGTGCACACTATGGTAGGTTTGTAAATTTAGTTACACTCCTTTCAAGAAAAAAATTTCATTTATAAACTGAACCAGTAGTCAGTCTTTCAAATTAATGCATTCTTTCTTCCTTTTTTTTTTCATTTTCATTTTATTTTTAAACTTTACAATATTGTCTTGGTTTTGCCAAACATCGAAATGAATCTGCCACAGGTATACATGTGTTCCCCATCCTGAACCCTCCTCCCTCCTCCCTCCCCATACCATCCCTCTGGGTCGTCCCAGTGCACCAGCCCCAAGCATCCAGTATCGTGCATCAAACCTGGAATGGCGACTCGTTCCTTATATGATATTATACGTATTTCAATGCCATTCTCCCAAATCATCCCACCCTCTCCCTCTCCCACAGAGTCCAAAAGACTGTTCTATTCATCAGTGTCTCTTTTGCTGTCTCGTATACAGGGTTATTGTTACCATCTTTCTAAATTCCATATATATGCATTAGTATACTGTATTGGTGTTTTTCTTTCTGGCTTACTTCACTCTGTATAATAGGCTCCAGTTTCATCCACCTCATTAGAACTGATTCAAATGTGTTCTTTTTAATGGCTGAGTAATACTCCATTGTGTATATGTACCATAGCTTTCTTATCCATTCATCTGCTGATGGACATCTTTCTTCCTGTACTATGTCTCATATAGTTTAAAATGAACAACAGAAAGTGAAATTGTTTTTAAATTTTTTCAAATGACAAGCAGAAAGTATAATTATTTTGTAAATTCTTAGCAAAGAAATATAAAAAAAAAGTATGTTAAAATAGGAATGTACTGGGTTGGCTAAAAATTTCATTTGGGTTTTTCCTTATGATGCTACAGAAAAACCCAAATGAACTTCTTGGGCATTGTGCTGGTTTTCAATGATTTGGCCAATGAAAAATGTGCCATATAGTTTTAAAGTCTTGGGTTAATAGAAACCTTGTATGTAAAGTGATTTTTTTGAGAAAATAGGAAAGAATGATTCAGTTCTTTTGATTGCTTCAAAAGCCAGTCATACAAAGAATACATAATAGAGAACTTGACCTAGCAGGACAATTCATGAAGAGATTTGGATGTCGTTCTTGTTCAGGAGGGCTGGAGGGCTTCCTGTTGACTGTATGCAAGTAGCCTAATGACATGAATCCTGTTGTGTCTTCCTTCTCTCTTTCCCCTTCTTTTTCCTTCCTTTAGGAACGTGTCATTAACCATGCTGCGGGCAGCCATGGAGTCTCTGGGATTTTTATGAAATATGATCTCAGCTCTCTTATGGTGACAGTTACCGAAGAGCATATGCCTTTCTGGCAGTTTTTTGTAAGACTTTGTGGTATTGTTGGAGGAATCTTTTCAACAACAGGTTAAGATTCATTCCTGGGTTGTTTTTTTTTTTTTTTGTCTAATTTCTAAGAGTATTGCTCACACTCAGTCAAGATACTTTTACTCAAAAGGGGCAAGAAATATATACATTTTCATGTTTTGATATTTAAAGAACTTTTTCTTTAAGATTTAATTTCAAATGTCATAGATTGTATTGATTAAGTGTTACACTTAAGTTCACTGTATTCAGTGACTTAAGGGAGATTATTTAGTGTGGTTGGGCTTCCCAGGTGGCACTAGAGGTAAAGAACCTGCCTGCCAACGCAGGAGATGAGAGAGATGTGGGTACGTTCCCTGGGTCAGGAAGATCACCTCAAGGAGGAAATGGAAACTTATTCTATTATTCTTGCCTGGAGACTCCCATGAAGAGAGGAGCATGGTGGGCTGTAGCCCATAGGGTTGCAAAGAGTCAGACACAACTGAAGGGACTACACACACAGTGTGCTAGAGAGAGCCTAGACTTGAACCCAGGTTGTGTCATTTACATGGTGGTAGCCCTGTGTCAGTCACCTACATTTTCTAAAATTTTCTCTCTATAAAAAATGGGAATAATATCATCTAACTTGCAAGTGTATTGTAGGATTAGATGAGAAAATGCCTGGAAACAGTAGATAGTTTGGACATAAATTTTCTTTTTCAATTAAGGTATTTTTAACAGTATAGAATACAAAATTAAATTTTATGATACGTTGTACTATGAAATATGTGCAGCCAAATTTTTAGTTAATAATAATTTATGAGTTCAGATCATTTTGCTTTAAGGTTATGGGATTTTCTCAAAGGTAACCTAAAAGAAAAAAGAAGTGCTATATTGTGAAAGTTAAAGTGTTAGTCACTTAGTCATGTCCGACTCTTTGAGACCCCATGGACTGTAGCCTGTCAGGCTCCTCTGTCCATGGAATTCTCCAGGCAGAAATACTGGAGTGGGTAGCCATTTCCTTTTGCAGAATTGTAATTGTGAAAATTTGAGTGTTAAATATAGAATGAAAAATAAAATAGAAAGGATAAAGGAAATATTAGGTTGGTGCAAAAGTAGCTGCGGTTTTTACATTGTTGAAATTTACCATTTGATATTAGAATACATTCTAAATAAATGTACTTATGTATACATCATTTTAATGTTCATTTCTCACTTTATGTTTTTGGCTAATGACTTATTACTTACTGTTTATTTTATATTTATTTTAGACTATGTAAATGATGTTAGACAAAAAGCAAATTTAAGTGATTTTCTTATTTGAGTTCAAAATGGGTTGTAAAGCAGCCAAGACAACTTGCAACAGTGCACTTGGCCCAGAAACTGCTAATGAATATACAGTGCAGTGATGCTTCAATAAGGTTTGCAAAGGAGATAAGAGCTTTGAAGATGAGGAGTGTAGTGGCAGGCCATTGGAAATCGACAGCTTCAGTTGAGAGCCGTCATTGAAGCTGATCCTCTTAGAACTACAGAAGTTTCAGTGGAACTCAATGTCAACCATTCTATGGTCATTTGGCATTTGAAGCAATTTGGAAAGGTGAAAAAGCTTGATTTAAGTGGCTGCTTATGAGCTGACTGAAAATCAAAAAATTCATTTTTTTTTTAATTTATTTATTTTTTAATTTTATTTTATTTTTAAACTTTACATAACTGTATTAGTTTTGCCAAATATCAAAATGAATCCGCCACAGGTATACATGTGTTCCCCATCCTGAACCCTCCTCCCTCCTCCCTCCCCATTCCATCCCTCTGGGTAAAGTGTCTTCTCTTTGTCTGTGCAACAAGCCATTTCTCAATCGGATTGTGATGTGCAACAAAAGTGGGCTGTATATGACATCCAGAGATGACCAACTCAGAAGCTCCAAAGCACTTCCCAAAGCTAAACTTGCACCAGAAAAGGGGTCATGGTCACTGTTTGGTGGTCTGCCACCCATCTAATCCTCGGTAGGTGAAATCATTACATCTGACGGGTATGCTCAGGAAATCAGTGAGAAGCACCGAAAGCTGCAGCACCTCCAGCTGACACTGGTCAACAAAACGGGCCCAGTTCTTCTCTACAACAATACCCAACTGCAGGTTGCACAACCAGAGTTTCAAAAGTTGAATGAATCAGGCTATGAAGTTTTGCCTCATTTGCTGTATTCACCTGGTTTTTCACCAACTGACTACCACTTCTTCAAGCATCTTGACCACTTCTTGCAGGGAAAATGCTTCCAAAACCAGCAGGAGGCAGAAGATACTTTCCAAGACTTCATTGAATCCCAAAGCATGGATTTTTATGCTACAGGAATAAGCAAACTTATTTCTCATTGGCAACAATGTGTTGATTGTAATTGTTCCTATTTTAATTAAAAAAAGATGTGTTTGAGCCTGGTTATAATGATTTAAAATTCAGTCTGAAACTGCAGTTACTTTTGTACCAACCTAAATAGTTCCTTTTTTATGCTAACTTCTGTTTAATATTACATGGAGTTTATAGTTTGAATTATATTTTTTAAATGAATGAATAGCTTTTGTGGTTACTGCTTTATTTACAACAGAGTCATTTACATTTGTGGTGGTGTAAGATACATTAACCACCTTTGAAAAGATTGCTTTGTCAAGGTCATGAATTATGTGGCCTTCTGATTTTGAAAAGAAGTTCACTTATTTTAAAATCCAGTTGTCTTGATATTTTTAACTGTGGATGTCAGTAAAGCAAACTGTTACCTTCCTTAACCTATTCCATTGTAATTAGTTGAGTTTTATATTCTTACTCACAATTTAGGAAATAAATAATATAGGAAGAAATTTCATTAAAAGCATAATTTAATTAAAAACAAACATTTTGTTGTTACAGGCATGCTACATGGAATTGGCAAATTTATAGTTGAAATAATTTACTGTCGTTTCAGACTTGGAGCCTACAAACCTGTCAATTCTGTAAGTGATACAGTGATTTCCATCCCAGGTCATAGTATCATTGTTAAATCTAAATATTAGCTCTTGGTGCCTGAAAGAAATTGCCCAAAATGAAGCATTATGTTTAGAGGAAATAGTGTAAGAAATAAAACTCATACTTTGGTCTTTTTGTTCCTCCCTAGGTTCCCTTTGAAGATGGCCACACGGACAACCATGTACCTCTTTTAGAAAATAATACACATTAACATCTCCCAAGTAAAGGAGAAGAACTTTTTGCCTGAGACATAAAACCTTTTTTAATAATAAAATATTGTGCAATATATTCAAAGAAAAGAAAATATGAATGAGAAGCAGAAATCACACCTAGGGAGGAAAAGAAACCCAAACTGAAATCCTATATGTTTCGTGTCTGTTACAAATGTTCTAGAAGAAATTATGCAGCTAATCTAATCAGTGAATACGCCCAGCTGGAGTATCGCTTTGAACATGACCCCTTCTGATATTTTCATAGCAGATGGGCAGTATTGAAATCAGACCTTGCTTCTTGATGACAAAGAGCCTGAAGGAAGAAGTCAAACCACATCTAAAGAAAATGGCATTGATAAGTGCAAATGTTTTCATCTCTTTGTTTTTTTAAAGATATGATGTCAGAATAAAATATGTAAAACATATGGAAAACTAGTCTAGACTTTAAAAAGTGTGGTCAGGCCACATTGTTAATAAAGGAAAAGGTGGGGTCCCTATGTTATAGCCATATTACTGTTAAGCCATAATGACAAGACCATTTATCCAATTTTGGGTCTTAGGGTGGTAACTGCTTTTCTTTAAACTCTGGCTATTGACATTTCTGATTGTTCAAGGCAAGGTCATGAAAGACGAAGGTAAATACTTAGAAGGGCAGATGCTGTAATATGTAACAGAGGTATCATTCACAAATTGTATAGTGGGCACGTATGCAGGGATAAGAAAGCACATTGTTAAAAAAAGATGCTAAGTTTCCTAATATCCTTATTCTTGTTATAGTTTGGGAACAGGGGATGAGTAATAAAAAGATCCACTGCTAATGATGGAAATTATCAGTTTGTAAAATATTAAGAGGAAAAGTAGCATTTTTTATGTGTTGTGGTAGTGGGCAACAGGGTAACTTAAAAATAGAAGTATGAGGCAAATATTTAAGTAAGACAAGATAATGTCAGATCTGAGAGATTATCATATTAAACTGTCATATTAAACATTAATATGATTAAATGTTTATCATATTAAACATTTAAACTGTAAAACTGTATTATGAAAGAACTATCTGCATTCAGAGTGTCCTGAATGTGATTGATTCTGTATTAGATTGTGTTGGTCTAGATTTCTTATTATTTAAGGATTAATTTTAAATTTCTAGATGATATAAAAGATTTAAAAAAGAGGGGTATATCACTCAGGTGCTGTTAAAACCTAAATTTGGAATATGTGTGCCAACATCATTTTTCCTTTTGTAATGCTTTATAATGACAGTAGAAGAATCATCAACCAGTTCCTCATGGTTTAAGTCTTAGGGAAATGGGGAAACAAAAATTCCAGGTAAGTAACAAGACCAAGACTAAAAGACAAGATTTTAAATGGTTTTTAGAGAATAGGACACCACAAGTTAGAGTTTTTCAAATTCCTTTCTGTTAAAAGGTAAAAGAGAAAATGTCCTGTTGAAAGCAGTTGGGGCAGATAATGGAAAGAAGAAGAAATACTGATAAAACTACTTTATAGTAAAGCTTATATAAGAATGCTATTTTACAAATAATAAGAGAAGCATCATTGTTTAAAATATACAGTTAATATGATTAAGAGCCATTAAGTTAACTAATATGTGACAAGTTTATGCTTTGAAAGATTTTCAAATTCAGAAAATTCCAAATAATGAATGGCCTTCTCATTATTTAGAAATTTCTGATTTCTTCAGATGTTATTTCCAGTGAAGGTAGACTGGGAAAAGGAATTTTTAATTAGAATTTTAGCTATTTTAGACTGAATGTTGGTTCTGTGAATCTGCTTGTCAGAAAATTCAGTTAAGTTTCAGGTTATTTTAATAGGAAAAACGATTGATTTAGAATTATTTTCTTTCAATTAGGATTATAAAAGTTGAGTATCTTTAAGAAGGATTTAAAAAATTATTTTGGTACTTATGTATGATTTTTAATTGTTACCGTTTTGTTTTCCAAATACCATATTAAAATTGTAATGGTATTAATCTGTCCCATTAAAACTGAGTATAAAAGGAATTTCTTTGAAGCAAAATACTACTTTGCCATTGATTTCCATTTTAAAAGTTATGAAAGGTTTTCACCTGAAATCCCTCAAATAGTCAGGGTCAGATTTTGGGCGATCAAAGTATTAAGATTCTGACCAGCCCTTTGTATGATGGGTGATGACGTACACTTGTGTATTAGGATTTAGTAGCAGTTTTTGATCTCACCAAGTGTTTCTTTTCCGTGGCAGAGAACACTGTACTGGCCTGTCTGTCTATTGGCATGTTACCTGGGGATGCCTCTAGTAGGACACCTGAGTTTATTACTCAATTTTTTATTTTATTAGGGCATTCATAATATCTATGTGTATATATTCCATACTAAATATTTTAATATTGAGATCTGGAATTATGTGAAATGAGTTTTCTTTTTCATCTGTGTTTGCATACATACAGCCTATAAAAAGAGATGAAATGTTTAAATGAAAAAGATGAATAATTCTCTGCTGCAGTATTTGTACACTTCAGACTACCTCTTGGGAAAAGCTTAACTCAGAATTTCACATTTCTAATTCTTGACTTAGATGATTAATATTATGCTTTTCTCATATACATTTTATGATATAAAGCACTGAATTTTTGTAATAAAACTTTACTAATGACAGAGTTTATAATCTTTAATACAAGCTTTGGAATTCATAAAGGAATGACTAAGATCTAATTTTTTTAATGGTATAAAGACACATGTTGTGCATTGTCTTTTGATGTCTTAGGTTAGTAATTCAGGTACCAAAAATTAAATGTACATGCAGCTCCTTTGTTTCACAATTTAAAACCTTTAAACTTAAGTTTGAGATGTGTGTATTTTTTAAATTACTTAACCTGAGCCTTAGGATCTTTAAAATCTCATCAGGCCTTTAACCTAGTACTTAAGCTCTCCCCTGTCTTTTTGGAGGTCTAGCAAACCTTTAAGCCAAAATGAGTCACCCTTTGTCAGCACTATCCAAATAGATCACTACTTGTTCACTACCTTATGGTATGCAACCTGGAGTAATATCCAAGTACTATTTATTTATTGTAATTCCTCCCACCCCTTTTGGAATATTTTAGTGATTAAATCAGCATTATTTTAAGAGTAGGAAACAAAATGCCTTGGATTTTTTTTTCTTGTAGTTTTTAAAATTGTTTTAACAGAAAGAAACACAAAAGACTCATTCAGTGTCTCAATCCTAAAGATTGGACTCAATAAAATAAATTGTACAATAATTTTTTTGTCCTTTTACGATCATGTACCCCCAAATAAGCCTTAGTTCCTCATATTTAAGCTTCTTTTTCCTCCTAGAAAAACTACAACAATCTTTATCATTCAGTATCTTTCCTTTTGCTTCAGATGGAGCTAAATTACTGTATCATATGCCATTTATTCTATATTTTTCGTGTTACGAGTGAGTGAGGAAAAGATTTGACTCCCATGTGTCTGACTCTTTGCGACCCCATGGACTGCAGCCTATCAGGGTCCTCTGTCCATGGGAGATTCTCCAGGCAAGAATATTGGAGTGGGTTGCCATTTCCTTCTCTAGGGGATCTTCCCAACCCAGGGATCAAAACTGGGTCTCCCGCATTGCGGGTGGACGCTTTACCATCTGAGCCACGAGGGAAGCCCCAAACAGATTATAATCAGCAAAACATTTAATGGTTTTGTTTCAGCAACTGCAAGTTTTATTTATCAAAAGACATTAACAATTCTTCCAAATTCATTTATGCTATTTGTGTAATAATTTTAATGTAAAGCCCAGAATGAGGAGGTGTGGCAAAAGGTATACATTGATGTAAGATACATACTACATACTAAAGCAGACCTTCAACAACATGGCATATAATTATGTAGTAAATATTTTGTAAATTCTCTTCTGCTTTCAAGCAACTATACAAATTAATTGGATGATTTCTTGTATTATACTTACCTTTGATTTCTTGATTTCTAGATTTCTAGATTTCTTTGATTTCTAGAATTGGTAAAATTGACCCAACTCCACATCTTTCCAACCCATTTACAATTCTAGCTTGGAACTGATATTTCAAATAAAGTAGGGATACACCTAAAATATTAATCTATTTTATATCAGAGAGCTCCTCTAGCTGTTAACACTCAATTTCAGTTAAGTATCCGTTGTCATAATTGTATCTGCACCTCACAGGGCATTCCTATCTCTCAAGTCAGTTATATCTTAAAATCAGCAATTCTGGCAATTTGTTATATTTTTAAAAGGTAATCTAGGTAGTGAGCATTTTTTCATATATGTATATGGTTCCCAAAACATAATTTTTAGATTTGCAGAGAAAATGTACAGGGGAAAAGTTATGTGGAAATTTGCATGTGATTCTTGGAACTTTGAAACATTGATATTTTTAGAAACGTTCAGTTTATTCACTCAGTTGTGTCCCACTCTTTGCAACCCCATGACTGCAGCACACCAGGCTTCCCTGTCCATCACCAACTCCCTGAGCTTGCTCAGACTGGTATCCATCGAGTCAGTGATGTCATCCAACCATCTCATCCTCTGTCGTCCCCTTCTGTTTTCAATCTTTCCCAGCATCAGAGTCTTTTCTAAGGAGTCAGTTCTTCGCATCAGGTAGCCAAAGTATTGGAACTTCAGCTTTAGTATCAGTCCTTCCAGTGAATATTCAGGACTGTTTTCCTTTAGGATTGACTGGTTTGATCTCTTTACAATCCAAGAAACTTTAGGCTGACCTAATTGTTAATGCTCACTATGAGATACACTACTTGACTATTAGTCCCTTCTCAAGTTAATTTTACCTTGAGATTCTAAGTCAGTTATTTAAATGAGCTAAAAATTTACATGAGTTAAATTTTATACTAGCTGGAGATGTTAGGTTACTATAAAATTGTGAGAAATGTTTTTCTGATTTTGTGTGCCCATCTGCCTCAACTTTTTCTAGAATTAACTGCCTCATGTGTTGACTGTTTTCAGTTCTATAATGTTTGTTACTGTAATATTTTGTGGGTGCAGAATATAGGGATTACCAAAGCTTTTAAAAACCTTTTCTTTGTACTTACTGTCCCCTTCTCCATCAAAAGTAGAAAGTTCTTATTGGATTGTATATATTAGGCACTCAAATAATTGTTACTGGTCTTGATATAAAGTAGCTAGGGGTTTTCTTTCATGCAGATACCTACTTTTACAGCTTAATCATCACAAGAGAACTTTGTGTCATTTCTCTAATACCACAGGTAGAACATTCTTCAGCATGTGTTACAAATTGCAAGTCCATGTGCCTGATGCACAGGTGAGGTCTGTCAATACTAAAACATCATAGAGTTTGGAACAGAGAAAGGTTTATTACAGATTCATACAAGGAAATAGGTGGCTGATGCCTTAAGAAACCCAGTTAGTGAAAGCTTTCAACAAGCCCCTTTAAAAGAAAAAGGTGAGGGAGGGGCGTGGTTAGTTGTTGCAAACTTCTTGGCATCAGATCCTTTGTTCCTGAGGTCAGGTCATGATCAGGGAACAATGTTCCTGTAAATCTCTACCAAACCAATGTTATTCAATGTCCTGTTAAGGGCAAGGTCCCAAGGCACAAGTTGCATCCTCCAAGGTCCTGGTCCTGGCTAAGAGGAGGCAGATCTCAGTTGGCGGCTCCCTCAGGGCCAGGTCCCCAAACCCTGCCAAGCTGTCATCTCTGCCATGCACCCAACCCACTTTGCCCTCAGTCTCCTCAGGTTGCCCAAAAAGAGGGGAGACCAGGTCTCACAGACTGCAACCAAGGCAGATGGCTGTGCTATTTGGTAGCAGAGACAGGGATGGGGAGGGGGGAGGTTCACTGCTCCTCAAGGTCTGGGCCAAGGCTGGTGGAGGGCCTTAGTGAGGGCTCTGGAACCCTACAGGACATAGTTCCGTCTGTTCCCTGGGTCCTCCAGTTCACTCACTGGCCCAAGGCTGGATGAGCTGGAGGGCCTCCAGGAGAAGGCCTGAATCTGCTTTTCCACCTGATGACCACCACACCACTGACCCTTGGCTGAATCACTTCCCCATTCGTCCCTCATTGACAGTTACTTGTGGGGCGTGCCCACGGTGGCACTGACCAATAACTGAGCAGGACAACTAAGGGTTGTTCATTGACAGACTGCTGCTTGTGGGTGGGGCCCACTGAGGCACTGACAATGGCTGAGCAAGACCTGTTGCCTGGTAACAGGGTGCAGCGTAAGGAGGCACAGCAATGGCTACCTGTAAAGGCTGTGCTTATCCTGCTCTGTACCCTATTAATGGTGTCTGAGAAAACAGCATTATGGGAATGTGTTAATTCATATTCATCTGGTAGTTTCTTTTTATTTTCCTAAGGATGAGGGGGAAGATCTACTGCAGTAGTCAGCAGTTAAAGATACAATACTAGAAGAGAGGAAATCAGTCTTTAATTCAAATTTTCATTTAATCAAGTCAAAACTGAATGATCAGTGGAATTTATTGAATTGGTGAAACATAACCAAAAGATAGTAAATTCTTAGAACTATTATGTGTTGTCCAATTTCATTGAATTATATCTTGATTTCCTTTTTATCATCTATAGTTTTTATCTTAATCAACTCAAACATATCACACAGAAATCTCAAACTGAAGATAACCAGGTGCTTTCTTTCAGAGCTGGGTTTTCTGCCCTGGAAAGTAGTTCACATAACTTAGATGAGATTGAGAAAGACATTGCCCAGAAGAGTCTCCCTGCCCCAACCCCAAATGTGCTTTATGGGGTTCAGAAAAATTTCAAATAATACTGGGCTAGAAGTTGCCCTCACAGCTCTAGTACATTTCTATCACATGAATGTGCCTTTCTGAGTATTAACCAATTATCCCAGGAAGTGAGCCATATGTATAACTAACATTGAATGTTTTATGCTCATATAATTTTCTAGTAGTTATGATTATTTTTAGTTACTTAGGCCCCAGGTGCTGTTATTTGAATCATATCCCATGTTTTTAACATGAAGTGCTGCAATCTAAAATGCACTCATCTCTCAAATATGAGGAAAATTGGGATAACAGTTATATTATTAATATGGGAATCTGAGAACAGATTTTTACTAATTCATTTGCATTATACATAAAATATGTTTAAAACAACACCTGTTCTCTGAACTTCCAGTCACTAATGAAATCTGTCCTTTTCGGCTGCACATTGTACAGGTAACATTCTGCAACTGGAGTGATCAAGATACTAGCAAGTCCTGGTGAAAGAGTGAACTTCCCCACAGAAAATATGACTAGCATTTACATTTTTATTTGCAATTTTGCTTTTCTCAGTGGTAAATATCAGGAAAATGGGTTTTTACGTGATTTTAGCCTAGGGCCTTCCTCTAACATTAGTCACGCTAATCAAAGGCCTGGGCAATAGAAGCTTAAATATAAGGGATTTGGCCACTTTAATGAACAAGAGGAAAACTCCTAAGAGGAGGTAATCAGGAAAATTTATGATTCAAAAGATTTAGAATAATAGTTGTCAAATTCAAATTACAAGAACCAATTTTTACTTAAAAGCATAATAATCACCCATAATGAAAATATGCTTGAGCCCTCACTCTATATACATTATTTACACCTCTTGGTTCTCTTCAGGTTTCAGATGTGGGTATAGTGAAGGAAAATGTTAGATGCGAACCCACTTTTCTAATTTCCCAGCCCTTAACCAGGACTCCATAGTATAGCACAAAAAGAAAGCAGAAACCTCCATGGAGAACTGTTTCTCTTACAGCATTTATGATGATGTTGAGACCTTTGCTTATCTTGATTTTCAGCCTTTATACTAAGTACACTAAGTACAATAAGTACACTAGACTAAATGGTTCCAGTGACAACTGCCTTTCTTGAGCATGTCTCAACTTCTGTCATGTGTCCTTCCATGTTTATTGAGCTGACATTAGTCCTCTCAAGGAGAACAAAGCTAAATAAGGGAAGATGGGTGTCCTTTGGTGTTTTATATTCAAGAGCACAGAATAGTGTTAAACAATCTGGAAACAATTTTTTTCCTGAAATTTGTATGATAATTGGCTAGGATATGACTTCTGTTCTCTCACTGAAATGAAAATTTATAGTTTAGAAATAAGGATGAATACATGACAGCACATCTGACAGGTAATGATGGGCATATTTGTTACCTAATCTTGAGAACCACAGTTGCTGTTTTAGAGGTATCTGAGAGGTTCCAGACAAAGGGGGATTGCCAAATGTTCTTAGACATTAAGTGTGCTAGATGCCCTAAAGTAGGAGAGGAATTTGTAACAGAAGCTCACGATGAAGAACCACACATTCCGAGCCACCTGAGATCTTGCAATGAGAAGACGCCAGGCGATGAGGAAGAGAGCAGTATTAAAGAGGTAGTGAATATTTCGGAGCCTGGAAACAGACATATATAACCAACATCAACACAGTATCAAATACCCAACTATGTTACCTAAAGCATAAATGTATCTTTTCCTGGCTATGACCAGCAAATAATTAAGCGTCTTCAGGTATATGGCAGTATCTGATAGCGTTTTGATTTTGATAGCTTTCATTTCCACCACATTCCTTCTGAGTAATCATATTTCTACAATATTCCCCTGACTAGTTTCCCTTTCTCATACCTCTCTGCTTTAACCTGTCTTATAAACACGGCTAATATAAGTTTTCTTAAATACACTTTGATCATGTTACTGTATATCACAAATCACTGATTCTCGTTTACTAGAGGGTAAATTCTAAAGTCTCACCTTGCTTTTCAAGGTTCCTGTCTGTTTGCAATCAACTTTTCCCATCTTTATCATCTCTTCATTAAAAACCCTTTGCTTCTACCAGAATTATGCAAGACTGCTATAATTCTGTGTTTCTTAGGGAACATAGAATTTTTTATTGAAAAAAATTTCAGGCAGTCAAAGCTATTGAAGAACAGTTAATTGATTTGCCCATGTTAAATAGCATCATCAGGTTTCCTGCCTGTTGGGTATTCTTTATATCACATTATGACAGGATATGGTAGAAGAAACAAACTTAGATACAAATCTGGCTCCTCTGCTTATCATGTACAG
Organism: Bubalus bubalis; assembly: GCF_019923935.1. NCBI lineage: Eukaryota > Metazoa > Chordata > Mammalia > Artiodactyla > Bovidae > Bubalus > Bubalus bubalis. Next base: position 39,611,820 of record NC_059160.1, on the reverse strand, counting down.
CTTGCCCACTTCCCTCCTTTGAACTTAAATAGTTCTTTGATGGAAATGGGATAACAAAAATACTACTTGCCTCATAGAAGTATGGTGAAGTCTAAATAAACAGTGTATACTAGGATATATAGTATAAAGGCTAGAAAAATATTAACTGCTGTCCTGCTCAAATTTCATGCCTGGTATAAAATGAGATACACATGCTAAGTACTCAATAAATGTTATACTTACCTTTTTAAGTGTTGCTTTGCTTCTGGGATCCCAGCCATATCCTCTTTCAATAAGTACTTCTTAACTCCTAAAACATAATTTTCAATGTATTCTAACCAGTTCAACTGACGTACATCAAAGTTGAATACCTGAAGGCAAGAAGAGATTATGGATTGTCAGAATTGTTGGATGATCACTTTGCACATTTGATGAAGTTTCTTTTATATAAATAAGTGACATTCGGTTTGGAAGATTTAGGTGCTGCTGCTGCTAAGTCGCTTCAGTCGTGTCCAACTCTGTGCGACCCCAGAGACGGCAGCCCACCCGTCCCTGTGATTCTTCAGGCAAGAACACTGGAGTGGGTTGCCATTTCCTTCTCCAATGCATGAAAGTGAAAAGTGAAAGTGAAGTCGCGCAATCGTGTCCGACTCTTAGCGACCCCATAACTGCAGCCTACCAGGCTCCTCCGTCCATGGGATTTTCCAGGCAGGAGTACTAGAGAGGGGTGCCATTGCCTTGATACCCCTCCAAATGAGATTATTTGAGCTGTTATTTTAAAGGCAGTGATAATATGGATTGCCATGTATATAGAAATATTTAAACATTCAGTTCAGTTCAATCACTCAGTCATGTCTGACTCTTTGTGATCCCATGAACTGCAGCATGCCAGGCTTCCCTGAACATCACCAACTCCCAGAGTTTACCCCAACTCATGTCCATTGAGTCAGTGATGCCAACTAACCATCTCATCCTTTGTCTTCCCCTTCTCCTCCTGCCTTCAATCTTTCCCAACATCAGGGTCTTTCCAAAAGAGTCAGCTCTTTGCATCAGGTGGCCAAAATATTGGAGTTTCAGCTTCAACATCAGTCCTTCCAATGAAAACCCAGGACTGATTTCCTGTAGGATGGACTGGTTGGATCTCCTTGCAGTCCAAGGGACGCTCAAGAGTCTTCTCCAACACCACAGTTCAAAAGCATCAATTCTTCAGCACTCAGCTTTCTTTATAGTCCAACTCTTACAACCAACATGACTACTGGAAAAACCATAGCCTTGACTAGAGGGACCTTTGTTGGCAAAGTAATTTCTCTGCTTTTTAATGTGCTGTCTAAGTTGGTCATAACTTTCCTTCCAAGGAGTAAGCACCTTTTAATTTCATGGCTGCAGTCACCATCTGCAGTGATTTTGCAGCCCCCAAAAAAAAAGTCAGCCACTGTTTCCACATCTATTTGCCATGAAGTGATGGGACTGGATGCCATGATCTTAGCTTTCTGAATGTTGAGCTTTAAGCCAACTTTTTCACTCTCCTCTTTCACTTTCATCAAGAGGCTTTTGAGTTCCTCTTCACTTTCTGCCTCAAGGGTGGTATCATCTGCATATCTGAGGTTATTGATATTTCTCCCGGCAGTCTTGATTCCAGCTTGTGCTTCATCCAGCCCAGTGTTTCTCAGGATGTACTCTTCGTCTAAGTTAAATAAGCAGGGTGACAGTATACAGCCTTGACATACTCCTTTTCCTATTTGGAACCAGTCTGTTGTTCCATGTCCAGTTCTAACTGTTGCTTCCTGACCTACATACAGGTTTCTCAAGAGGCAGATCTGGTGGTCTGGTATTCCCATGTCTTTCAGAATTTTCCACAGTTTATTGTGATTCACAGTCAAAGGCTTTGGCATAGTCAATAAAGCAGAAATAGATGTTTTTCTGGAACTCTCTTGCTTTTTTGATGATCCAGCGAATGTTGGCAGGTTGATCTCTGGTTCCTCTTCCTTTTCTAAAACCAGCTTGAACATCTGGAAGTTCACAGTTCATGTATTGTTGAAGCCTGGCTTGGAGAATTTTGAGCATTACTTTACTAGCGTGTGAGAGGAGTGCAATTATGCGGTAGTTTGAGCATTCTTTGGCATTGCCTTTCTTTGGGATTGGAATGAAAACTGGCCTTTTCCAGTCCTGTGGCCACTGCTGAGTTTTCCAAATTTGCTGACATATCAAGTGCAGCACTTTCACAGCATCATCTTTCAGGATTTGGAATAGCTCCACTGGAATTCCATCACCTCCACTAGCTTTGTTGTAGTGATGCTTCCTAAGGCCCACTTGACTTCACATTCCAGGATGTCTGGCTCTAGGTGAGTGATCACACCATCGTGATTATCTGAGTCGTGAAGATCTTTTTTGTATAGTTCTTCTGTGTATTCTTGCCACCTCTTCTTAATATCTTCTGCTTCTGTCAGGTCCATACCATTTCTGTCCTTTATTGAACCCATCTTTGCATGAAATGTTCCCTTGGTATCTCTAATTCTCTTGAAGAGATCTCTAGTCTGTCTCATTCTATTGTTTTCCTCTATTTCTTTGCATTGATCTCTGAGGAAGGCTTTCTTATCTCTCCTTGCTGTTCTTTGAAACTCTGCATTCAAATGGGTATATCTTTCCTTTTCTCCTTTGCTTTTTGCTTCTCTTCTTTTCACAGCTATTTGTAAGGCCTCCTCAGACAGCCATTTTGCTTTTCTTTTTCTTGGGGATGGTCTTGATCCTTGTCTCCTGTACAATGTCACGAACCTCCATCCATAGTTCATCAGGCACTCTGTCTATCAGATCTAGATTTAAACATTGATCAAGCACACATATTTGGCTTTTAGGAAGTCTTAGAAATTTTAAGGAACTGATATTAGTCTGGTGAAACCTAATTTAATTTCAAGTAAAGGAGAATTATTTCTTAAGAGAGAATAATACATTAGGCACCAAGACAAATTACATATGTTTTTCTTTCCATTAGTAAATTTTGCTGTTTTCCCCTTGGCCTAGCACCCTTTCCTGAAATATCACTACTTCATTTTGCTGATTGAGCTAAACTTTGAGAAGCAATGTCTAAGGACTAACTAAGCAGAATTTATATTCTCTATTTACTTTAGAGATGTTTATCCACTCTGTCTCTTGGTATGCCACTAGATGGAGCCCTTCAGAACCATTTAGAGTGGAACACACAGAACACGTGTATTTCCTCCTCTTAAAGAATGCCTTTTCATTTTGCCACCAAAAATCTTAAGAACAAATTCCCTTCTCAAATGTAGTGACTTATAGCATCTTTTAGCGCTTTCCAGGTGGTGCTAGGGGACGACAGAGGATGAGATGGCTGGATGGCATCACCAACTCGATGGACCTGAGTCTGAGTGAACTCCAGGAGTTGGTGATGGAGAGGCCTGGCATGCTGCGATTCATGGGGTCGCAAAGAGTTGGACACGACTGAGCAACTGATCTGATCTGAACTAAGGTGGTGCTAGTGGTAAAGAACCCACCTGCCCATGCAGGAGACAGAAGAGACACAGGTTCAATCCTTGGGTTGGGAATATCCCCTGGAGGAGGACACAGCAACCCACTCCAGTATTCTTGCCTGGAGAATCCCATGGACAGAGGAGCCTGGCAGGCTATGATCCATAGGGTCGCAAAAAGCTGGACGCAAGTGAAGCCACAGCACACACAGTAGGATCTTACAGACTAGACATGAATGTCAATTTCTTTCATTCTTGCTCTTAAGTTTCTATTTTAGTACACATTTTCCCTGGCTTATATTTTATTTCTGCTTTGGTCTTTTACTACAGGTATTTACTGCAAGTTACCTCAAATCTTTGTGAAGTAAATTGGAGTATTAACAAGGAAAGCAGATACGACTAACGAGTTCCAGAGAGGTTCACAGACTTATCCAAAAACTGCTTTCTAAAAGTAATTCTGTATCACTTTTTTGGATATTTTTATTTTCCACAGTACCACCAAATGCTGCATATTCATCTATATATGCAGAGACTTTTATTTTTACGTTATTTCTAAATTAGATTTCAATGAAGCCCTAGGTTGGAATCCTCATTCTATATGGCAAATGAAACTGAATTCTGAGCCACACCAGAGCTTGGCAACTATGCAAGTATTCAGGACTATTACCTTTGCTAAAATATTTTGCAAGCATATATATATGTGAAATCCACTGCAGCTTTGATTCTTTTTTTCCACAAAATTTTTATTTTAGGTTAAAATATTTGGAAAGTGTCAAAACTGAACTATAAGCTTATTATCTTTTGCATTATTTAGATGGGTAAATTCCATGAAGAAAATGCAATAAAGATAAGTCACATGTAATTTATAATAGCATGATGGGTTTTTAAAAATAATCTGGTTTGATCCATGTATTTTAAACATAGGTGCTTTGAAGAATTTTGTCTATACAAGATATGTAAACATTTCTGGGAAAAAGGTTCTATTTCATGTCCATTTTAGAGTTACTTGAGCTTCTCCTATAGCTCAGTTGGTAAAGAATCTGCCTACAATGTAGGAGACCCCAGTTTGATTCCTGGGTCAGGAAGATCCACTGGAGAAGGGATAGGCTACTCACTCCAGCATTTCGGGGCTTCCCTTGTGGTTCAGCTGGTAAAATATCTGCCTGCAATGCGGGAGACATGGCTTCGAACCCTGGGTTGGGAAGATCCCCTGGAGAAGGGAAAGGCCACCCACACCAATATTCTGGGCTGGAGAATTCCATGGAGACGCAAGGAGTTGGACATAACTGAGCGACTTTCACTTTTAAACTTAGAGGTAGGCTCCAAAATCACTGCAGATGGTGATTGCAGCCATGAAATTAAAAGACGCTTCCTCCTTGGAAGGAAACTTATAACCAACCTAGACAGCATATTAAAAAGCAGACATTACTTTGCCAACAGAGGTCTGTTTAGTCAAGGCTATGGTTTTTCCAGTGGTCATGTATGGATGTGATAATTGGACTGTGAAGAAAGCTGAGCGCCCAAGAATTGATGCTTTTGAACTGTGGTGTTGGAGAAGACTCTTGAGAGTCCCTTGGACTGCAAGGAGATCCAACCAGGCCATCCTAAAGGAGATCAATCCTGGGTGTTCATTGGAGGGACTGATGTTGAAGCTGAAACTCCAATACTTTGGCCACCTGATGCGAAGAGCTGACTCATTTGAAAAGACCCTGATTCTGGGAACAATTGAGGGCAGGAGGAGAAGGGGACAACAGAGGATGAGATGGTTGGATGGCATCACTGACTCAATGGACATGGGTTTGGGTGGACTCCAGGAGTTGGTGATGGACAGGGAGGCCTGGCATGCTGCGGTTCATGGGGTCACAAAGAGTTGGACATGACTGAGCGACTGAACTGAACGGAGTGATGACTTCAGTTAAAATATTCCTCTAAATCTCAACTGGGCTTTCCTGGTGGCTCAGTGGTAATGAATCCACTTGCCAATGCAGAAGACATGGATTCAATCCCTGGGTTACAAAGATCCTCTAGAGAAGGAAATGGCAAGCCACTCCAGTATTCTTGCCTGGAGAATCCCATGGACAGAGGAGCCTGGCAGGCTACAGTCCATGAGGTCGCAAGCGGTCAGACATGACTTAGCAACCAAACAACAAAATCTCAACTAGTACATTTAATATAACAATTATTGTGTCTGACTGCAAATCCAAGCCAGGCTTCAGCAATACATGAATCGTGAACTTCCTGATGTTCAAGCTGGTTTTAGAAAAGGCAGAGGAACCAGAGATCAAATTGTGAACATCTGCTGGATCATGGAAAAAGCAAGAGAGTTCCAGAAAAACATCTATTTCTGCTTTATTGACTATGCCAAAGCCTTTGACTGTGTGGATCACAATAAACTGTGGAAAATTCTGAAAGACATGGGAATACCAGACCACCTGACCTGCCTCTTGAGAAACCTATGTGCAGGTCAGGAAGCAACAGTTAGAACTGGACATGGAACAACAGACTGGTTCCAAATAGGAAAAGGAGTACATCAAGGCTATATATTATCACCCTGCTTATTTAACTTATATGCAGAGTACATCATGAGAAACGCTGGACTGGAAGAAGCACAAGCTGGAATCAAGATTGGTGGGAGAAATATCAATAACCTCAGATATGCAGATGACACCACCCTTATGGCAGAAAGTGAAGAGGAACTCAAAAGCCTCTTGATGAAAGTGAAAGTGGAGAGTGAAAAAGTTGGCTTAAAGCTCAACATTCAGAAAATGAAGATCATGGCATCTGGTCCCATCACCTCATGGGAAATAGATGGGGCAACAGTGGAAACAGTGTCAGACTTTATTTTTTTAGGCTCCAAAATCACTGCAGATGGTGACTGCAGCCACGAAATTAAAAGACGCTTACTCCTTGGAAGGAAAGTTATGACCAACCTAGACAGCATATTGAAAAGCAGAGACATTACTTTGCCAACAAGGTCCGTCTAGTCAAGGCTATGGTTTTCCCTGTGGTCATGTATGGATGTGAGAGTTGGACTGTGAAGAAGGCTGAGCACCAAAGAATTGATGCTTTTGAACTGTGGTGTTGGAGAAGACTCTTGAGAGTCCCTTGGACTGCAAGGAGATCCAACCAGTCCATTCTGAAGGAGATCAGCCCTGGGATTTCTTTGGAGGGAATGATGCTGAAGCTGAAACTCCAGTACTTTGGCCACCTCATGCGAAGAGTTGACTCATTGGAAAAGACTCTGATGCTGGGAGGGATTGGGGGCAGGAGGAGAAGGGGACGACAGAGGATGAGATGGCTGGATGGCATCACTGACTCGATGGACGTGAGTCTGAGTGAACTCCAGGAGTTGGTGATGGACAGGGAGGCCTGGAGTGCTATGATTCATTGCGTCACAAAGAGTTGGACACAACTGAGTGACTGAACTGAATTGACTGCAAATAATCCTTAGGTTTCCTGGTGGGAAGTAATTTTAGGACTTGCATTTGAATCATGCACTATGAGGCTGGTAGATAGGAGCTGGCAGGTGAGGGTATTTATCTAACATTTACTTCTCAACATGACTTGGTTTCTTCTGCATGCTGTCAAGTACAAGATAAATGAAGAAATTTATCTTTTTTTTTTCTTTAAAGAAAATTTAGTGGAAAATGTCAGTCAAGAGATTGAAAACTTTAAAGCTTAATTGAAACCAAGGATGTGCTCAAGGAACAAATGGAGGAAAACCAAAGCTAGGAACATGTACAAAATACAGTTTTCTATATTCGTGAATTTCAGGACAACCGTTTGTGACTGGTTAGAAGCTAATACAGAGAAATAAATAGTACTTATAAAGTAAAAAGTAAAGTGAAGTTGCTCAGTCATGTCCGACTCTTTGCAACCCCATGGACTGTAGCCTACCAGGCTCTTCTGTCCATAGGATTTTCCAGGCCAGAGTACTGGAGTGGGGTGCCATTTCCTTCTCCAGGAGATCTTCCTGACCCAGGGATTGAACCCAGGGCTTCCGAGTTGCAGGCAGATGCTTTACCATCTGAGCCACCAGGAAGCCCAAATAGTACTTACACTAAACAATTAAAGTATAGGCCTGTCTTGAGAAATAAATGTCTGAATGGTCAAAGAGACATCATTATAGGGAGGAAGAATGACAATCCTACAGAGAGGGGAATGCTGATGGTAGGAGATCTGAGATGGGCTAGAATGCAGAGGTGGAAGGTTAGCTTTAAAAAGGTAGGAAGAAAGGAACTGTAGCTTTGGTGATGCAGAATGATTTTGATTTGACAAGAACAGTGGATGAGAGAGTTGCTGAGCCATAAAATTATTATTTTTCATTGAAGGCATATGTTTGAGAGGGAAAGACAGAGGTATTGAGGATTTGTTGAAGAGAAGGAAATGGCAACCCACTCCAGTACTCTTGCCTAGAAAATCCCATGGATGGAGGAGCCTGGTGCAGGCTACTGTCCATAGGGTTGCAAAGAGTCGGGCACGACTGAGCAACTTCACTTCACTTTCACTCACCAAAGGTGAACAAAGGAGTGAAACAAAGTTTATGAGACCTGACTGCAGAATAGCAGGGAGAAGCTGACCAAAGGCTAAGAAACTAGATCTCTTACCTATGTTGAACTTGTGTCCTGCCATTGTGTTGATAGCATTCACTGATTTTCTTAGCCCAAAAAGAAAAAAAAAATCTGTGTATATAAAACTGCCTTTATTCATCAGCTCTCCAAGTCAAATAGTTCTAAATTCCGAGTGGGGAAGGTTTTCCCATCTATTGTCAGGATTGTACTCACTCTCTGGTCTTCGGGACTCAGCTCGGACATCAGCATTTCAGTGTTGTACGTGCTCCATTCCCAGCTCCGGTTGATGAAATACTCCAGCATAGAAAGGGTTCTTAACAGCCGATTCATGAGCTTTGTCATCCTGAGGTAAAGATCACATGGAGCGAGTATCAGTGCGCCACAGATGGCGGCTTTCCTGCTGCTACATAGGGCTATATGAAAAACTAGGCCTGAAAACATAGAAGCTATTTCTTCCCACTGTTCCCTTAGTTCCTCATTAAAATTCTTATTCTTTTTTCTCTTCCACATTAACCCTCTGTTGAAAGAAGGAATGCAGCTGAACCTAAAGGAGCTTGTTCTAGCAGGCATTTTAATACCACTAAGCTACTTCTCTGTCTCTTTCCTACCATCTCTTTTTCAAGAGTTGCAAGTATTTTAAAAGCCGAGAAAGATATTCACCCCCAGTGACATACTCTTCATTCTTGGAATTCTGAGGTAGACAAGAAGAAAACCTATTTCTCTTCTTTAATGCACGTTCTTGGATTTTTTTTTTTTTTAATTTATTGATTTGAGGTTTCAAATCAATGAGAGTTGTATATAACTCTGGGCAGAAGTGGTGACTATATTAGCATCTGGTGAACCAAAAACAGCTCTTAATTCAGATTTAAAGGGGAAAATATTTTATTTGTTAATAATCTACTCAGGCACAGTGCTGATAATGTTTAAAAAAATATTGTCTCCACTAATACCGGTAACATCCCTGTTAGGTAGGTTTGTGTTTTTATGAACAGATAAAGTTAGCTTAGAAAAGATTAAGTAGCCATGATAATATCATGTGTCAATGCCAAAATTACAACCCAGTTTTGATGGACTTCAAAAAGTCTCTGCTTTTGCAAATGGGACCCCCTGGATCTCATTACTTAAAATGGATCAAATCTTTTAACCCCGTGGTGAGGACCTGTTATTTGAACTTCCCAATTTTGTAACAATTTATATTTTAAAAAAACATGCTTTCTTAATTTATACAGTATGATTCCATGAGGTAGTCAGGGTCTATATTGTTTATCTTCATTTTGCAGAAGGATTAATAGCTACAGGGTCACATAGTTAATGCTCAAAACTAGATTTTCTAGCTACAAATCATATCTGGCCTAAAGATCATTTGATTTTTATCTTCCACCAGTTAGGCTAATCTTGGTAACAGGGACTACTATAGTTGACCCCATAATGACTTATGATGCTATTTTGGGAATTTGGCCTTATTTCTGGTCAAATCCTCATGTCCATATCTCTAATGACTCATGAGGTACTTCTCTCATTGTATTATGGGAAATTCTTAAGCAAGGCTGTAGAATCATTATTCCCTAATTCAAGCATCATAATAGGTTTCCATTTGCTATTGTTATCTAACATCTTGGCTATAGAATGAATATTTATATCCCCCCACAATTCACATGTTGAAACCTATTCCTCCTAATGTGGTAGTATTGGAAAAGGAGACTTTGGCAGATGTGGAAAGCCCTTATAAAAGGGACCCCAGAAAGCTCCCTTGGCCCTGCCAGCCTGTGAGGACACAGAGAACATGGCTGTCAGAAACAAGGAAGTGGGCCCTCAGCAGATGCTGGATCTACCAGCACCTTGATTTTAGGCTTCCTAGTCTCCAGTTCTATGAGAAATAAATTTCTATTGTTTATAAGCCACATAGTTGATGATATTCTGTTACAGCAATCCAAACAAATTTACAATCTTTATTCATTTTACAACTCTGAAGTAATTGATATGATTTCAATAGACTTATTTGTAAAAAATAATCATTTTACAAGTGATTATACAATGTGTACAATGATTTTGAACTGTGGTGTTGGAGAAGACTCTTGAGAGTCCCTTAGACTGCAAGGAGATCCAACCAGTCCATTCTGAAGGAGATCAGCCCTGGGATTTCTTTGGAAGGAATGATGCTAAAGCTGAAACTCCAGTACTTTGGCCACCTCATGCGAAGACTTGACTCATTGGAAAAGACTCTGATGCTGGGAGGGATTGGGGGCAAGAGGAGAAGGGGACGACAGAGGATGAGATGGCTGGATGGCATCACTGACTCGATGGACGTGAGTCTGAGTGAACTCCGGGAGTTGGTGACGGACAGGGAGGCCTGGGGTGCTGCTATTCATGGGGTCGCAAAGAGTTGGACATGACTGAGCGACTGATATGATCTGATCATTGTATGTACAGGACTGTATCAGCAAAATAGTATTTTTTTAGAAAGAAAGAGTATACTTATTATTCTCATGTGGTGAAGATCTTATTAATACACACAATGCAAAAGCTATAAAGGAAAAATGATTCATTTTATCATATAAAATTTTTCTTTGGTAATAATAGTGATTACTATATTTTATGTACCCTAATGTAAAATCCTGTAAAATAGGTATGATTACAATCTCTTTTTAACAAGTTAGTATTTAGAAAGGTTAAGTAATTTAGGGCTCATATGGATAAATTAGTGAAGGCCAGGATTTAAGTCTGTAAGTCTGACCAAACTCCATGCTCTCTTAAGACTTGCATTATATGTAGTTTTCCTTGTATTAAAAATGCTTCATAATCAGAGCTACAGGATAAGAACTGACTTCAAGAAACCACATTAATTATATATTTACACATATATACATACCCACACCACTTCCATAATAAGTACAATCCAACAGAAAAATAGAAATATTGTTGTTGATTAGTTGCTACATCATGTCCGATTCTTATGACCTGGTGGACTGTAGCCTGCTAGGCTTCTCTGTCCATGGGGTTTCCTAGGCAAGAATACTGGAGTGGGTTGCCATTCCCTTCCCCAGGAGATATTCCTGCCTCAGGGACTAAACCCGCATCTCCTGCATTGGCAGGCGGATTCTTTACCACTGAGCCATGAGAGAAGCCCCTAAATAAACACACTGAGAGAGAACTCCTTCTTTGAAAACTATATATTTATACATATATACATATACACACAGCTTCCATAAATTAATAAGTAAAATCCAATAGAAAAATAGAAATATTAGCCATAAAGAAGAATGAAATAATGCTGTTGTAGCAACATGAATGGACATAGAGATTATCATACTAAGCGAAGTAATTAAGACAGAGAAAGACAAATATCATATGATATAACTTATATGTAGAATCTAAAAAGAATGATATGAATGAATCTACTGCGAAACAGAAACAGGATCACATGGAAAACAAACTTATGGTTCCCAAAGGGGGAAGCGGGGGCGGGATAAACAGAATTTGATTTTAACAGATACATATTACTATATATAAAATAAGCAATAAGGGCCTGAATATATATATATGCATATATATATATATGAATCACTGCTGTACATCTGAACATTGTAAATAAATTATATTTCAATAAGAAACAAAATTAAAAAATAGGTGAGAAATAGAAGCAGGCAACTCATAACAGAGAAAACATGAATGTCCAATAAACAAATGAAAGCCCAGCCCCTCCGTCAATCAAGGAAAATGCAAATCAAAGTGACAGAGATGTTAGTTCTTGTCATTAGCTTAACAATTCAAAATATTGATTTCTGCAAAGTATTAATGAAAGTGAGAAAGAACAGATTTATACTTTCACATGCTGTTGTGATGGTGTATAAATTGACGGAGGCTTCCTTTAAGGCAACCTGATAGTAGTCATAATATCCATGTTGAATGTACCCTCCAATCTAGCACGCCTACCCCTCAGCATCCTCCACAGACTAAAGGCACATTCTATCAAGATGCATGTGCACTGATACTTGTCCCATTGTTTGTAATGGGGGTGAAAAAGACAGCGCTAGCAGAATGACTTGGATTTTCATGGAATACAAGTGAAAAAGAAAGTATGTAGGGTTGATTTAAACATACATAGAGACACGCCTTACCTCTAAGCAAAACCATACATATGGTTGTAAATGCATAAGTGATTACACACAAACACACTTGGGGAAGGAAAGAGTCCAGAAGGATTCTAGCACTTTCTGCCTTAAAGATTATTCTTAAGATTCCTATTACCAAATGAATCATCGTTTCCCATGAATATTACAATTTAATTTCTTACAAACAAAATACATAAAGATTTTTACTGGGCCTGTTCCTCCTGTGTTTTTCTTTTCTACTTACTGAACTTTGCTCTTCATCCAGGTCTCCTTCCAACTCTGATATATTTTAAAGGCTTGTGTTTCTGCCAGCAGTGTTTGGTTTTCCTTCGTTTCCCATCTTTATTTAATAAGCCCGTTATACAAATATTTTCCCACAAACATAGTGTCCCCCTTTTCACCTTACTCAAGAAGAAACTGACAATGAGTTATGAACTCTAAGTAAGATCTCTGAAAATGTGGATAAACTCTACATTGCCTAAGCATTACTCATTTGCTCTACTAATAAGAATGGAAATAAACACACTGAGAGAGAATTTCTCCTTTAAAAGAGGCTAACATCATGCTTCTGATGGCAGGAATTGCCTTTGGTAATTATGATAATGATGATGACTTAGACACACAAAGTGTTATCCAAATGAGACCAGAGTGGAAGGGGACATGCCCTACGTCACCCAGCGTCAACACCCTGACACTCTACTTTGCTCCCTCTACTCTCTTCACTCATCTCCACGTGGCAGTAAGATCAGTTCAGGTTTCTTCAGATCTTTCGTCTGTCTCTGCCTCTGAGACTACTTAAAATTCTTTCTCTAACTTCCATTTCCTCACCTGTAAAACTGGGACGAGAATACCCTCCTTGGGTTGTTGTGAGAATTAAAATGAGGTCGTCATGCATCAGCCCTTGTGTGTACGTGAGGCTGTAACCATTGTAGCACATTGTAAGATTAACTGTCCTGCTAAATCACTGAGTCACATCCAACTCTTTGTGATCCTATGGATTGTAGCCTGTCAAGCTTTCTTGTCCACAGGATTCTCCAGGCAAGAATACTGGAGTGGGTTGCCATACCCTCCTCCAAGGGAAATTCCTGACCCAGGGATTGAATCTAACAATTTACAAACTCCCAGATACAGACTCTCAGTTGCTTTTCTTTTTAGGTGAATTCATCAAGCAAGTTCCTTAACATTAAGGTAGGGTTCCCTTGGGGTTCCCACTACTACTGCTTTGATTGTCCCTCTATAGAGATAAAATCATAACTAGAGATATAGTTAACTCCCTTAGAGATATAATCATAACTATGATTCAACTGTCACTTTGATCTGTAGGTGATGGGAAGGCAAAGGACTGGAGTCCTTAACTTTCATGCAGACACTCCTAAAGCTATTGTCTCCATTTCTCACCTGGGCTTCCTTCCTGTGAGACGAAGATAGAAGTCATAGATGATGGCAGGGGCCCGGTGACTGACAGCATTCCAGTAATGGGTTGTGATGTTGTTGGTTGTGAAGTCAGCGTTTGGCCTCCTGAAAGCTCTCTCAAATGGGATTTTTTCAAAGGTTGCCAAGACTTGGAGTCCTGGAGAGGGGGTGGGGATGGGGGAGATTAAGTGCTAAGTCCAGGAGCATTGCAAATGCCACCCATTATGGTGGATGGCATTTGCAATGGGTCAAAACAATAAATAGTAAGGATTTGTTGTGTACAGTCAAGAATAATACTAAGATTTTTACGCCAGGCAAGTGGTCATCTGCAAATTTAAACAATGTAAATTGGTTAAGAATTGAATCCTTCACTTGAAACCTTTACCCTAAAACAACTTCTTGGGAAAATAGTTTTAGTCAATACTAAAATTTCAATTCAATTTCAAGGTTATCTAGTCTATTCAGAAAGCCCAAGACAGAGCCTGGGGGTGTTATTTCTTTGGTTGGATCATCACTTGCAGAACAATCAGGAAAGTTTCTTAACACTTTACTTAAACTTTTAAAGATTTATGTAAAAGAGAGACTCAAAAATTAGGATCCTTCATGTTGGTTCATTTTAAATACCAGTCTTTTACTTCTTTGGTATTTCTACTACTCTGGCAATATGTCAGACTCAATTGTTTTACTCTTGTCTCCAGAGTTTTCTTAAATAATAATCTTAAAAAGTATATCATTACTTATATAAAACCTGGTTTAAAGCTTTTAATGTACATCTGTAAATCAAATACCTATTTTCAAAAGGTACTCATTCTTTTGAACTCAGTTTTGATTTTATTTTTGTAGAATTTTCAAAGTTGCCTAAGTTCATTACTCAGTTATGATGAAGTTATCAATTATTATGATAATATGGTTACTGTCCTCTGTAAAAGATACTACCTGGAAATCTGTATGAAAAATATATACCCCATACAGAAAAGATTATCCAGAAACATCTGATCCTGGGTCTTTTCCTCCCAGAGGGATTCATGTTGACTTTACAAATCCCTAAGTGGGGTGATCATTAGACATTCATACCCCTCATCTACTTCTATGTCCAGCTCCTGCTCCCCATGTGCAATGAATAAATAATTTACTCTCTCTGGGCTTTGTGTGTAAAATAAAGTGAGAACTCTAGACTATTTTTTAAAGAATTTAATTTTTATTGTACCATACTTTCATTTCAAAAATACAAAGTTTGTAATGGTTTTGTGAATGAAAGGCTTTCCTCTAAATTTTATCCTTCTTGTTGAGTGTTAAAGTTAGTACGTGGCAAATAGAAAGCTAGATTTCTAATTTTAAGAAATTAGATATGCAACAAAGGTTTACTGTATAGCACAGGGAACTATAGTTAATATCTTGTAATAACTATAATGGAAAATAATTTAAAAAATAATATCTGTGTTTATGTATAACTGAATCATCTTGCTGTGCACCTGAAACACTCTAAGTCAGCGATAGTTGAATAATATATATATATATAAAGAAAAAGGTTAATAAGTGGCTATGTAACATGGAACAAGCTGCAGTGATTTGATTGTCTGACTTTCACTGATTCAGAAATTTCTGTCAAAGCAAAGTTTAAGAACAGAATGATATCTATCTATTTACCTATCTATCTGAATCACTTTGCTGTATACACGAAATTAACACAACATTGTAAATAAGTGTACTTCCATTTAAAAACATGGAAAAGAGAGAAAAAGCAGAATGAGAGTTTTATATGTACCATAATCAAAAGAAGTAAGCACATTAGATTATTTTTAAGATCACTTTTAACTATTACACTGTGTATGTTCATAAAATAGACAGTAAGAATTTTCAGCAAGAAGAAGACTATTTTGAATCCCACTTATGGAATTTACATGTAGCATCTTTTGATTTAAGAACTTAAGTATCTTGGTTACTTTTACTAATGCCTCTTTTTATGAATGATACCTTAATTCTGTTACTGAGATAGAGGAGATTTATTTTTATTTCCAAATATTTCCAGAATTATTTCGCTATATGATCTAAATAACTGGATATGATGGTAATAGATAATTTCATTTTACTTTTACTGAAAATAATAACTTTGCAAATAGAATAGCGCAGTGGAATGCTCTGAATTGGAAATAAGATTCTAACAAATTAAGCACATTTAATTTTTTTCAACATCTAGTAGCTAAACAGCAATTAGATGATCTAAAAGTTTTAGATATTCATAAGAAAATCAGAAGCAGAGTACAAGATTGGTTAGCTAATTTTCTGTCATATGCAGGATTAATTCTAATTCAATTCAACAGGCTACTTTCAAGGTTACACTATGGCTGACTGCCTAAATTAATAAAGAGTATATCACTGACTCAATGATACCAGTTAGTATCATTGGACTTTTCTAAATCTACTTGGCCATTAATCATGGCACATTCTCAGTGATATGTCCAGGGGGCGAGGGCTGTGTGCATGAGCACAGTGGCCAGGAGAAGTATTTTATCACTGATATTGCTTATAATTACTGACTTTGGCTTGACTTTATTTGTTTTTTAAATCTCTACAGCCAATGGACCCCTTATTGCTCACACTCATGCCGCTGTTTCACTGGTCCCTTTCTTTGAGATACCACAGTGCATTCTAATTAACTCTACACATTTACAATTTGCAATTATTTTTCTGGTTTTACCTATGTTTTGTCTTTTCCCCCATTAGACTCAAAGCTCCATGACACTTTGTTTTTCCCTGTGGCAGATACTAATTGTGAATAAGCATTCTCTAATGGTTCCTTAGGTACCTTGCTACAGGCACTTACCCATTTTGCCCCAATTACAGGGATTGAGGTTGCCAGATGTACAGTGGTAGACCAATGTCGACTTAGGTCTGAAAAACAAAAGTTAGGTAAATACAAGAAAATGGAAAACTGATGAAAGAAAGATAAGGGAAAATAACACTTAAACAAAATTTTTTTTTCTCAATAATTCCCATGACTAAGGCACTCTTAGGTGGCTCAGGCAGTAAAGAATCCTCCTAAAATGTGGTAGACCGGGGTTCAATCTCTGGGTTGGGAAGATCCCCTGGAGAAGGGCATGGCAGTCCACTCTAGTATTCCTGCCTGGAGAATCCCTGTGGACAGAGAAGTCTGGCAGGCGACAGTCCATGGCGTCACAAAGAGTTGGGCACGACTGAGCGACTAAGCACAGCCTGACACACAGGCGCTCCATGCAACACTTTCATCTTTTGTTCCTTCTTTGGGTTAAAAACAAAATGGAAAACTAGGAAAAGTGCAAGTGTGTGTGTGTGTACATGTGTAGGAGGAACAAAATCCCAATAGGCTGACATATTTATGGAGCAATTGGAGGCAGCATGAGGATGACAAAGCAAATTGTATTTCTAACTTCTTGACATCTTTACTTTGCAAAAATATGGGTTTGTTTTTTCCTAAATCCAATGAAGCGCTGTTGGATTGGACAACATCTAAATATCTAACTTCAAATAATTAATAAAAATTTTGTTTACTAACAGAGTTAAATATACAAAAAACCTATTATTTTTCTTTGTACTAGAAAATACCTCTCACACACACACATGGTGATCTGAACTTTTGACTTTTATTAGGAACTGAGAAGTGAAGAAAAATATGCCCTCATTTCATCTACTTTTATCTTCTTTGCCTTAAAAAAGGAAGCTGTATTTTAGGTTGCTGAATAGAAAGAAAAGCTTTTCAATTATTGAAAATTTCATGGTTAAGTGATTTGAAGAATTTATTATTTTATGATCAACCAAGTACTAACTGGTATTTATAAAAAACTCAATGCCTATATTATGACATAACTGGAACTCTGTGAAATATCCAAACAGATACCCTCTCACATTTGGGGTCTTCTTCAGTAAAATTCATATATTTTGAATAGGTGCCCAACATAGTTACCCTCCTCCTCATCAAATCTTTGAAAGCCAGTTTAAGGATCCACTCCACACCTGTGAACTGCCGTGTACCATCCTACAGCCAAAGTGAGATTGACCACTGTGTCTGCTGGAATCAAATCTGCCACAGCCATCGGAGTAGCTCTTATGGACCGAAGAAACCCTTTCCCAGCCTGCACAGACAAAAGGACATAAATTATTGAACCAGGCATTAGGTAACAGTTGGGGCTAAAGTATATATCAGACAGATAGTATCAATGCTGGTAGTAATAATAACTAGCGCTGATCACTGCTTGCTAGGTTACTGTGCCAAGACTGACTGCTCTCAGGCCATCCAACCTCCCTAGCCAACTTAAGTGCCATCTCCAAGAACCACCATTGATCCTCAGGTTCCTCTTCAGAGTGAAATTCCTCAAACTTGTGAGGAGTTTAATGTATTTAGCTAATTAATAAACACCAAGAATAAAAGAAAAAACACGAATAAGATTTAATATCTTAAAAATTAATTCATAAGATATTCTAAGAATTAAGTTTTCCCAAATTTCCCATTAATTTAACTTATCATTTCTTAAATGATGTCATTTTTAGCTAGAGTCTACTAGTTTATAAGAAGTAATAGGCACTAGAAGTTAAAGAAACGTGTTTTTAAACTGATAAAATTCCACTGCTTAACAACAACTTTTTATTACTTGTGGAAAAGGCCACTGTTATTTACTTTTTGTTCAGTATCTTTGTTTACCTCACAGATCACTGATGCTATATAGATGCAAGAATTGGGAATTGTTCATGTTAATAAATGCCATGTCAATAAATAAAGGAGCCAGTTTATTGACTTTTTGAAGTAATTGATTATTTACACCCTGCATGTTTCCAACATCAATTTGCAGTGGTCAGCACTTTCTTATATTCCTAATTTCTGTCTTCTTGTAACTAATTAACCTTCCTTTGGACAAGCATGCCTGCTAAGTTGTTTCAGTCTAGTCTGACTCGTTGCAACCCTATGGACTATAGCCCACCAGGCTCCTCCGTCCATGGGATTCCTCCAGGCAAAAATACTGGAGTGGGTTGACATGCCCTCCTCCTGTCCTTTGAAATATGGGAAATCAATTTGGAAAATTTTAGAAAATCTGAATGCATGTGTAGCTTTGCTAACAGTGTAATAAAACTCACTCTGGGATCATGTTAAAATAGCTATGTTCTGAGTTACTGAACACTCACTTCCAACTAAGCCTCAAGAGTTGAAGGCAGGTAGGGAACAGAAATCGAAAGAAATTAAAAAGAAGTTCATTGTTACTGTCTTTGACAAGTAGTCATAATTCACTGTCTTTTATTTGTATTGTAGTTCATGTTGGATCTAGTTCTGTGAAGAACAGAGGCACAGTCTGAAACATGAGATCCCTAACAAAATTTAAACTTATTTAAAGAGGTGAAGTCCATTTCAATGTCTGAAAGAGAAGAGTTGTAGTTCTGAGCCTAAAATGCTTCAGTGTGAGCCGGAAAGCGCCGCAGCTCGCAGGACCAGTCTCCCCTGCAGGGAGACGCATGCAAAGGTCTGCGGACCCAGAGGAGCGGTTGGGGTTTTCCTTGTCTGTGAGAGGATTAGTGTTCAAAAGTCATCAATTTTTATATTTGAAAAACTTGCTTTAATTGGTAGTCCTCTTTCTTAGATATATTGAGAAATTGATGTGGATGTATTTATGCATTTATATACTTTCTATCCAAATGCACATAAATTTAATAATCTTTGGGAATATGAGTTTTATCACATCCCTAATTCTAGCTATGGTTAAAGAGCAAAAGAGGAAATACCCCCATCCTGTGTTAACTAAGCATGGTACCAGAGGCTCAAAATTCTATCCAAAAATAAAACTCCTAAGTGGCAATTGATGATATCACAGTACTTCTATTTTCCTGATAATGATATTGACAGATAATTAAAGTAATTTCATTCTGCCTCTATTTTTCAATCAGCAAAACTGAAATAATTTGCATCAATTGTAGTGAGTAAAGGAACGCTTATGGTTTTGCATCAGTAAAGCTAAGCCAATATTAGAATTTTGTTACTGTCCCTCCACTACATTTGAAGTAGTTATTTCCACACCGTTATACATACCGCAATAATGAGCCCACTAGGTCCATTTAAGTTATCAACCCAACCCTAAAAAGAGAAAAGGGAAAAGACCTCTAGTTGGTTCCACATGTCAGAAAATCACAGTACCTTTGGAATATCTGCAGTCTAATCTTAAACTTCAAACAGCAACACTGAGACTCCAGCCAATAAACTGTCTAGTCCACTATTTCCAAAATTACAAACAGAGATCAGTGAGAAAGCACTTGATATTTTCTGCACTTGGTTTGTGGAAGAATTAAAATTCTGCCGGCATTTATTTCATAGCAGGAATCAAGAATAGTTGCAAGCTGTCTATGACATCTTAGGAGCTAAATTGGATCTCATCTTAATATCATAATCTGCTAATCAATTCATTTTCCTCACCTGGGCCTGATTTTAACTTCTCAGGGGAACATTTCAAACATAGTTTGCGGAAAATTGACTCTTACTTGACAATTGTAAGAGTCGTAGCATCTTTCATTCATTCTATCTCAAGATCAACTTGTGTTAGCTTGCTATAGATGGTAGAGAAAATATTATCTTTAGGAGCAGTTAGAGAAAAATGTCTTTATGAGTTTGTCTCCTAAGCCCAAAGCAAGCCAGTTGACCTCATTATGTCTGTTTATCTTTGAAAGTCAAAATGTATAAGATGGGAAAGGAGAGAGAACTTGAAGGTATTAATATTAGTTGAGCCTTTTACTAGGGACCAGGCACTGCAGTAGACATACCACTGCTGCTGCTAAGTCACTTCAGTCGTGTCCGACTCTGTGCGACCCCATAGACGGCAGCCCATCAGGCTCCCCCGTCCCTGGGATTCTCCAGGCAAGAACACTGGAGTGGGTTGCCATTTCCTTCTCCAGTGCATGAAAGTGAAAAGTGAAAGTGAAGTCACACAGTCGTGTCCGACTCTTAGCGGCCCCATGGACTGCAGCCTACCAGGCTCCTCCGTCCATGGGATTTTCCAGACAAGAGTACTGGAGTGAGGTGCCAGTGCCTTCTACACTGTCTCATTTCATCAACCCTCCACAATGGGTGTGGTTAGCCCAGTTTTACATATGAGACAACTCATATGTCAAAGGTTGCATGTCAATAAGTAATGGAGCTTGGATTTATCTGGTACAAAAGCTTTACAGAATTGCTTCAAAAAAGATGGTATAATTCAAAGTACTTTCAAAAAGATACAGAAGTATATGCAGATAAAAATCATTATTCCTAAACTGAGGACTTTCTCTGAGCTTTACTGTTCCTATTTACCCTGGCAATTTGTTAACATTATCAATTTGGCCAGCAGGAACATTCTTGTATATTTAAACTATTGTGGAGAAGCCAAGAAATAAAGTTATTTCCCATGGGAATTTTGAGACTAGAGTTATTGAGAAACTAACTGAAGACTCCACCCAACTCTAGGACAGTCAGTGTAACATCAGAGGAGCCCGATGGTGAATAAATCCCGAACGAAACATGCATTTTGGTCCTCACATTTGCTGTACTCAGCTATATATACTGGAAAACAAAAAAGACATCAGAGAGAAATTGGACAGGAGGGATGCTGGTTCAGAAGCAAAGCGTGGAATCCAGGCGAGTGGGCTTACTGGGAAGGGCTCCTGCCAGGTTGCTCCCATGATGGAGGGCCGTATGATGGCAATGTTGAGGTTGCCACCTTCCTGCTGCACCACCACCTCTCCCAAGGCCTTGGTATAGGTGTATGTGTTAGGCCGATCTCCGATCAGTTTGGGTGTGATCTCGTCAATAATAGCGTCGTCTAACCACCTAAAGGTAGTCAGAGTGAAAAAGAACGTTGTCAGCATGTATTAGACAACATACCAAAAAGAAATTGTGAGACACTGACAAACAGAACTTGCCCATTCCAGCTTGAGTTCTGAAATTCGGAACTGTCAAAGGACACCAAGGCTTGAGTGTGAACCTATCCAAATGATGCAAGATGGATGAGATCTTTGCTCCCCACTGCTTAGCCCAACATTACTAGTTGAATCCTATGGCCTTCTGTCTCAATAGATTTATCCAATTGTTATGCAGTCTGCTGCTTGAGTGTTGTGTGCACGCATGCGTGATAAGTCACTTCAGTCATGTCCAACTCTGTGACCCCATGGACTGCAGCACACTAGGCTCCTCTGTCCATGGGACTCTCCAGACAAGAATACTGGAGTGGGTTGCCATGCCCTCCTCCAGGGGATCTTCCCGACCCAGGGATGGAATCTGTGTCTCATGTCTCCTGCATTTGACAGGTGGGTTCTTTACCCCTAGCACCACCTGGGAAGCTCCCTGCTACTTGATTACATACAGCTAATTTCTATCTTCAATTATAGCCTCTCAGAGCGAATGTACCTATCAAGGTACATTCAATGAAGGTATTGTGAGTGCCAGTTGGGTGTCCAACAGTGGGCTGGCTGCCCTGTCATGGACTTGAGAGGCTGTCATCAGAGGTGTCAGTGGCAGCCCCTCTCATTCACTATCGTCCAATTAGAGCCTTGGCACTAATCTTGAAACCTTCAGCTTTGATTTTTGTTTTAAATTCTACTTAATGCCTTAACAAAGAAAGGCAACTACATTTATCAGAACTTAACAATCTGTTTTAGAATCTGTGCACTGTATTTTGAAGATCTGTTTAGAGTCTATGCTAATAACTTGGTAACCATTTCCAGAGATTTCCAATGAGTTTTAAAGTGCTCTAATAACTATTAATAGTCTGTCAAGTGGGGTGAGAATAGCACAATGAAGCAACTTTAGTACAGTGACTATTGAATACCTCTACCTTCAAGAAGATCTGTATCATGAATAACTGAGTTACCATGGCACCAACCTAATTTTTTTTTTAAAAGATGTTAAAACCATTTTGATAATCCCAGAGTCTACCTGCTTTTCTCTAAGAGAGCAATGAAATTATTGTTGATTAAATATTGAATGTTTCTCTTAGCTGGTAGATCTATTTAGTGAAGCTTTGCATATAACACAGTTTTTAAAAATCACATGTCAGTGTGATTTTATAATTAATGTGTTTGGTACATTTATTCCCATTTTATTGGACCCAACACAATCATATTATTTTGATTGCAGAAAAATCTTATTAGAGGTTATCATTTTCCTCTCATGACAAATTATTGAGTATTTAAGAAGTGCTTAATGCCAAGACATTCAGAAACACAACTCTCAATTTCAGTATTGGAGAGGAATGTGAATACTGTCTGTTATGGTCTAGTCTTCCTTGCTTTGTGGCTATTAGTGCTGAATATCTTCTAGCTATCAAATGCCTTCTGGTTTACACTGAAAAGAGAAAGGCTGAGAAGGTCTGAGAATTAAAAACAACTCCAAATACTTAGGAAAACAGAAGTTATTTCAATCACGTGGTCACTGAGTGTTGGAAGAGAGTGAGGGACAATCTAGGCGCCTCTCTATCTTTCTAATAATGTTACCTTTACCTCATCTTATTTGTGGGTCAGCAGTGGATTAACTGACCTAAGACCATTTTTATTTTCACCTACAAAAACATACAGGTTACAAAGAACTAGGTCTGAAGAAATACAGCCCAGTTTTAACAAAGCTGTAAAGAAAACAGGTTTAAGAAAGCATCGGAAGCCAGCAGTACCCTCGGGTTGTATGTCCCGTGGCCGGTACCACATGCTGTCACTGCTGTTGGTGTGCCCGAAAAAGGTAACACTCGGAGGCTTCTCCAAGTTTGGTGAGTTAGCTCATCTTAGAAAATACTGGTTTCTAGGTTTCTAAGAACACAAAGCAAAAGAAGTTGCAGTGCTCTGTAGATGATCTGCCTTTACTATTTGTAGCTCCGCCATATTCTACTGTATCATTTTCTCATGTCCTCCACTGGCACTTGTGAAAAATAGCAATAACTGCATGTGTTCTAAAGTTTCAGGTGATGAGGACAAACAGGAACATTCACAACTACACTTAAAACTATTTGATTAAACAAAATGAGCTAACACATCTAACACATATTTAGTAAAACTGCCAAGAAGCATGTAGCTAGAAAGGTCACAGTTGGTTTTAAAATATCTTTTCTAATATAGCCAAACAGATCATATCTCACCTTGCCATTTCTTGGGTTCAAAGACATTAATGTAACATTCATTGGTTAAGTGATGCCCTTTTCAGGACCTAAAATCGGTTCATGTTCTTTATCAAAATTTGATTTGGAGCTGTTGCTTGTCTTTAAACTAGTAAATAAATTAGCATGAAAAAAGGACACCACATAAACCAAAGCACATTTCTGAAACTAAGTCAAAGCTCTTCAGGATACTCAAGGAGATGTCTAAACTCATGGGCTCCAAAGTCTAAACTTCTACTTAAATAGCTTTAAAAGAAGCAAAAAGTCACACACACACATATATACACAATACAGACAATTTCCTCTAAATATTACTCTCTTTTTTGGTTTGAAACTTATTTATTCAACTTTTTATATCATTATTTTCATAATTTTTGTATTTACTGATTGAAATAGCAAGAGGAATATATATTTTTCCTCAATTTTCCTGTGCAGCAAACAGGGCCAACCTAGTAGTGTATCAGGAAAAGCTTTCTGGAGAGTAAGTACTGGACATCCTGCCCCAGGGTAACCTCTGCTGTCTTTTCTCTGACCTGGAGTATGTTTGTCCCTTGATTACTGCAATTATCATGCTATATGTTCTTGCTCGGGCTTCACAGGGTAAAGAGTCTACCTCCAAAGCAAGAAATGAGGATTCAGTTCCTGGGTGGGGAAGATTCCCTGGAGAAGGAAATGGCAACCCACTCCAGTATTCTTGCCTGGAAAATTCCATGGACAGAGGAACCTGTACATTCCATGGGGTCACAAAGAGTTGGACATGACTGAGCAACTGAACACAAAAGTTCTTGCTCATGTCTGTTTCCCGACTTTACAATGAGTCCAGGAGTGCAAGGATTATATTTTTTTAATCTCTGTGTCCAATCACCTTACTCTCCCCAGGAATCAGCTAAATGCGTGCTCTTTCACAAGACAGTCATGATTGGCCAGCGCTGTCCAAAGTTTGGGAAGCTGAGATGGACAATGGTAGGAGAGAATGGGTGAACTCAGAAGGAGGTGAGGTTGTGGGGAGACTGTGGGAAAGTTAGAGAGGGGATGTCTCTGAGGAAATGAAGAAAAATTGGAACTTAAGGTATCCGGTGGCAGTGGTGAAAAGTTCTGGGACGCTGAAAGGCTAGAGGTTGGCCAACTTCAATTGGGTGGTGACTTCAGAGTAAATTTAACTGGCTCCAAAGTGAATTTGAACCACTTCTTGGGGAGAAGGGTATACCTGAGCCTAATGCTTGTGGTGACTT
Organism: Bubalus bubalis; assembly: GCF_019923935.1. Lineage (NCBI taxonomy): Eukaryota > Metazoa > Chordata > Mammalia > Artiodactyla > Bovidae > Bubalus > Bubalus bubalis. Next base: position 39,586,904 of record NC_059160.1, on the reverse strand, counting down.
GGCCTCTGTATTACCCTATAGACTTTTATTGAGCACATATTGTGGGTCCAGTGACCTTACAACATGGAAATTATTCAGCTTATTTAAGAACAATTTAATTCTGCTCTGATTCATGTTGAAGTCTGGCGCTATTAAAAGTACACAGAATTTCCAGTTTTTTTGTTTTTGTTTTTGTCAGCTGCTTAGATGCCATCTTAATGCTATACAATCCTGACAATAAAAGCACAAATGCTAAAATTAGCTTTTTCCATTCCCCTAGAATAGATAAACAGGGGTTTCCACGTGGCTCAGTGGTAAAGAATATGGCTGCAAATGCAGGAGATGTGGGTTTGATCCCTGGGTTGGGAAGATATCCTACAGGAGGTAATAGCAACCCACTCCAGTACTCCTGCCTGGGAAATCCCATGGACAGAGGAGCCTGGTGGGCTATAGTCCACGGGGTCACAAGGAGTTAGACAGGGCTTAGCAACTGAATGAAAACAAACAAAAAAAGGTGTATGCAAGCCCATAGGCAAAGCAGTAGCCATGCCCTATTGGTTTTTCTTTCCACAAACGCATACGGGTTTTCTACATGTATTGCCATTCAGAAAGGCTCTAGTCCCCTTCACCATTCCATCTCAGGTGATGGGTCTCCATGCCTCTGGAGACTCCCCATGCTAACCTATCCCCTTTTGCTCCATAACCATCATGTTCCTAAAGCTCACTTTCATCAAAGTCTTTCCTTGATTAAAACAAAATGAAACAAATGGCCCAAGTCACACACACACACACACACACACACAGTCCTCCCTCAACAGATCTCTCTGTCTGTAGAATTAAACATATGCAGGGTACTCAAAATGTCCACAGTGTGGCTGCACTCTATCTTTCCAGCTTGACCTCTAACAGCTTGCCTACATATAATCTATGTGATGCCAAAATGGACTTACAGCTCTGTCCCAGGCAAGCCCTAGGTTTTCCTCCTTCACTAGCTCTGCCATGTGTGTCCCATCTGACTGTCCCCCACTGTACACATTCTTCCAGTTCTATCTCCCACATCTGCCTTTAGAGTCCTTCAGCACCAGCAAACCCACTACATCCCATTTCCTCCACCACACCTCTGAGGTAATTCTACTCTGCTCTATTTGCCTCTGACTGTGAGCTCCTTGAAAGTACAGTCCCTATCTTAAGAAAGCACCATTTAATCACATGGGCAAGTATGTGCATATACTAGAAAGACCGTAATCACATGGCCATGGAAAACCTTTGTGTCTCTGCAACTTACTAGTTGAGAGACTTGTGAAGAGTTACTTAACCTTGCTGAGGCTGTGTTCCTTTGTTAGTACATTAGCCATAATAGTATCAGCCCTACAATGTTATGTTAAGGAATTAAATGTCTGTGAAAGTGCCTTTGTTCCAAGTAATTGCTCAATGATGATTCATAGAATCCTTCCCTTCTTACTGCATATTTACTAGATTGGTTTAAGCATGCTAAATAAAGCACTAAGTAATTATGGATCCATTTTTCTGGTTCCTAACTCTAGTTATTTCAGGTTTTATACAGATGTAAAAGCTTTTTTCTTCTACACAGACCCCCTAAGAGGATTTACCTTGGCCTAAAAAGTATGGGAAGCATAAGCCCCAAACTTCTGTCCTTGTTGGTCAGCTATGAGCATTTTTAAAAATAAACATTCCACTTAAACTGTTATTCTGGAAAACTGGAGTTTGTTGGTCATCCCTGATCCATTTACACACATGAGTTTCTAAAGGTAAATATTACCAACTATGTAGAAGCTGGAAATATAAAGGCAGAAATTATAAGAATGGTGACATCATTACATCATAAAACGTCTGTGTTGGGATGAGGGGCAGAAGACAAGTGCACAGATAATCAGTTGCTGAACACGAAAGGCCAATTAAAAACATCAAGACCTAATTTATTATGAAAATGTGTGTATACTAAAGTTTCCATAATAAGATAATCAAAATGTATCTTTTGGGAATGGTTAGGGACAAAGGTAATTCTGGATTTTCAGAGATGGGCTGAAGGAAGGGAGGGGCTGGGCTGTGAGATGGACAGAACATGGGGTGGGCTGAGAAGGACAGAAGTACGGGGCAGGAATGAGAGGTGTTGGGTTTGGTTCACAGTTCCATTCCCTTTATTAACAATGCCAAGCAGGATCTCTTCAGCCTGCACAATCAGGAAAGTTCCTGGCAAAAAAGTGCACACCCTCTTTTATTTCCCAGAACTGTAATTCCCATTAAATTGCTTCTCTGGAAAAACAAAGGTTCATTTTACTGTTTTATGGGTGATTTTTTTTTCTTTTTTTTCAGCTTTACTAAGGTATAACTGATGAACAAAATTTTAAGACAGTGCATATCGTGATGATTTGTTACACATATACATTGTGAATGGGCTTCCCCGGTGGCTCAGTGGTATAGAATCCACCTGCAATACAGGAGCTGCAGGAGATGAGGGTTCAATCCCTGGGTGGCAAGGATCCCCTGGTGTAGGAAATGGCAACCCACTCCAGTATTGCTGCTGCTGCTGCTGCTAAGTCGCTTTAGTCGTGTCCAACTCTGTGCGACCCCATAGACGGCAGCCCACCAGGCTCCGCCGTCCCTGGGATTCTCCAGGCAAGAACACTGGAGTAGGTTGCCATTTCCTTCCCCAACACATGAAAGTGAAGTCGCTCAGTTGTGTCCGACTCTTCATGACCCCATGGACTTTAACCTACCAGGCTCCTCAGTCCATGGGATTTTCCAGGCAAGAGTACTGGAGTGGCTTGCCATTGCCCTCTCCGACCATTCTTGCCTGGAAAATTTCCATGGACAGAGGAGCCTGTACAGTCCATGGGGTCACAAAGAATTGAACACGACTGAAGCAACTTAGCATGCATACATATATTGTGAAACGATTTCCTCTCCCCCCATCTAAAATTAATGTATTCATTACTCTTTTATGAGAGATTTTATTTGATCACAACGCTTCAAGATTTTCTTGCTGTTTAACTCTTGGTTCCTTTTTTGTAGAAAATGAGGACCACTGCAGTACTCAGAACAATAACAGTGGCTAGACCCCATAGGGTTACTGTTAATAAAAATCTCCAAGGGCAATTTTATTTTAACCAGAGGCCAATTACAAAATAGAGAAGAAATCAGAGAAAAATATTTTCTTAAAACAGAGCAACTAAACCTGGATTTAGGTGCAGTAGTATTTATTCAGAATAACTTTAATGCTGTCATTTTAAAACTTCAGAAAATTCTATCTGATATAGGAATTGTTGAAACAGTCATAAACAATGGTCTAGTTGGTGAGGGGCTGCTGGGATTTATTCAAAGCATTATTCCAAACTTAACACATTGGTTTTATTCCAACTTTAAGAAGACAAAAAGAGCAATCCAAAACACAGATAAGATGAGGGCATATATGTATTTTATATGTAAGACTTCACACTCTCAAATACCAGCTTGCTATGGAATTCTATTCCTGCTTTGTCTAAACAAACAAGCAAGAACACATCTTAGCCAGAGTGGTATGAACAAAGATCATCCAGTTCCATCAAAAACTTTTCATTCATTCAGCAATATTTGAGTTCCTACTTTGTGCTGGCATTCAAGAACAAGAAGGAACAAGAGACAGTCTCCTCCTTTGAGAATCTCATTGGCCACTGGAGATACAGACAAATAATCAGACATTTAGAATGACCTGTGCTAAATGTCATGATGAGGATGAGCACAGGGTGCTCTGGGAGCACGGGAATGGCCACCTGAATCCATGTGCTCCCAGCGGAAAGCTTTGATGTCTGGATAAGAACTTACCAGAGGAAGCAGAGGTAGAAGTAGCTTCTAGAGACAGAACAACCTAAGCCAAGGCAGAGACGTATGAGAGAGAGTACTTTGTGTGACTGCAGCACACATGTCAGACTGAGAGGGATGGTGCTGGACAGGTGGTTCTGAGTATAAAAATTTAAATAAATAAACTGTGGTAATGATGTTCTCTTTGTTAAAAAAAAAAAGCGTTAGTTCCTTAACTGCATTGAAATGTATTTTGTTGAGACAAAATATAATTGTTCTCCTAGTTCTGTTTGGCTACATATATGAATGTTTTAAAATAATTGCTCTTGGAGAGCAGTACATGACAGACAGACATAAATTTTGTACTAAATGTCCATTACAGTTTGATCATCAATCATATAGCCGATACCTGCCTTTACCAGTTGACATATACTGGGGAGTGGAGAATGCCTGTTAATAAATCAACTCTTCCTCTGGGAGGTGAGCTTATTCTTTGAAATGGGGTGTGGGAGGGTTTGAGCATCTGGACACAGTGTGAGAGGGAGAAAGTGGTATGGAATCTCTGGGTGAACTGAATCTCCATTTCCTACCTTTTTCTCTGGTGACCTCTCAGAAAAATCAAAGGACGGGGAGAAGTCTGCTCCTTTCCTGGGCTTCTTAATGCTCATTTTCTCAGTTGGGTCTGACTCTTTTGCAATCTTATGGACAGTAAGTAGCCTGCCAGGCTCCTCTGTTCATGGAATTTTCCAGGCAGGAATACTGGAGTGGGTTGCCATTTCCTATTTCATGGGCTTATCACATTCATAAACACCACATTTACCAAAAGACAAAGCTGTAAGAGGATGGCTAAACAGCATACAAATCATTTCCATCCTGAAAACATGTCAAGGCTTTAGACCTTGACTTTCCTGCACCAACTTTGGCATCACAGTGTCTTTTCTCCAACTATCCTGAGAAATTCTGGACTCTGAAAGGTTCCTTTGCACCAGTTAAGCAAATCATGATTTATTAGCAACTTTAAGCAACCTCTGTCTCCTTTAAGTGACTTTCATTTTTCTTTCGTCCTGGTTATTTTAAAATGACAGGTAAAAATATCTGTTCTCAGAGCTGTATGAGATAAAAATGTTTGCCCTGAAGGGAATAAACTCTTGATTTAGCTAAAGCTAAAGAGTATATCTAAAATAGAAATAGAGTATTATAAAAAATTAAAATCTGACAGATCCACTGTGAGAGTGTATTTTCTCTGCTATAATATGTTTTATGCAGAGTCTTTTAAAAAGCAAACAAAATAAGGCAAATTTGGTAAATGGAACATAAGAACGAAGAGGCAGAACAGAAAAACATACTTATTTTGAGATCAGGATGCTGTCCTAAAAAAAAAAAAATAGTTCCTGTTAGTTGGCCAAAGAGAAAAATGCTAGACTTCTGTCTCTCCTGCATAATAGGATCAAAAGGGAAGTGTCTCTCAGCTGAATAGATCAAGAAACCAACACTTTCTGCCAGATTTGGAAGAAATTTCTCTTCCCTATTAGTTCTTCTTTATTAATTTTTTGATTAACTGCTATTAAGCACTGTAGTAACTGCTTTGTATAACTCACATTATCATCACAGCTATAAAGACAGGCACTATTATTAGCCTCATTTCACACATGAAGGAATTAAGGCTCAGAGATGCCAAAGATTTGCTCAAGGTCACAGAGCTAGTAAGTTGAAGAACCATTGCCAGTCTAATGATAAAACCTTTCTTCTGGACGTTTACATACTATATATGCAAATTTCCCTTGCGTGCATGCTAAGTCGCTTTAGTTGTGTCTGACTCTTTTGCAATCCTATACACTGTAGTCCACCAGGTTCCTATGTCCATGAGACTCTCCAAGCAAGAATACTGGAGTGGATTGCCATGCCCTCCTCCAGGGGATCTTCCTGACCCAGGGATCAAATCCGCACCTCTTGTGTCTCCTGTACTAGTGTCACCTGGGAAGCCCTGACACTTCCCTTGAAAAAAATAAATCTAGTAGCAAAGCTTAGTTCACTAAGAAGTGAGAAACCACCTCCATGTAAAGTATTCTCAAGTACCTCATGGAATTCTAAGCAACCTAATACAGCTTTTCTATCCCAATTCTCCTCCATCAAGAAGCACTCTACTCCCCACTGGGGACAGAGAATAGCAAGGACAGGGAGCTGAAGCTGGCACCTTTCCAAAGCATTCTGCTCCCAGGGTATCTCACTGTCTTACTTTGTAAGTGAACGAAAGTCCGTCTCCCTTCACCCCCACCCACCATGTAACCCATGTTACTTACTCCATGGAGTCAATGATTTTTTTTGGCTCCACAGGACATGGATAGACGACTTCATCAATGTGCTTCAGGTTACAATTTGAAAAGGCAGTAGAAATGTGTATGAAGGCTTCCAGCTTCGGCATCTGACTGGCCATGAGCAAAAGCTGCTGGGTGGCAGTGACGTTAAGCTGCACAGCATGTCTGGAGAAGGTTAGGCAAAAGGAATACAGTGAGGCAAGTCACATCCCGTTTTGCTGGAGCTGCACCTACTGGAGTAACTGGCATATCCATCTGATTTTTGTGGCTGCATCGAAGGACCAGGAGGAAAAGTATGGGTCATGGCCACACAGTTATATGATACTTGGAATATGTTATATGTTGATGATGTCTTTTGTGCATATAAATTCTGTGATACATGTTGAGAAGTCATCTGATTCTAAATCAACTGGAAGGAAAGAAAATCACAGTCCTCTGAATTTGTAAAGGGACTTCTTAAGCAGCCATTGGAGAAGGCAATGGCACCCCACTCCAGTACTCTTGCCTGGAAAATCCCATGGATGGAGGAGCCTGGTAGGCTGCAGTCCATGGGGTCGCTAAGAGTCGGACACGACTGAGCGACTTCACTTTCACTTTTCTCTTTTCATGCACTGGAGAAGGAAATGGCAACCCACTCCAGTATTCTTGCCTGGAGAATCCCAGGGACGACGGAGCCTGGTGGGCTGCCGTCTATGGGGTCGCACAGAGTCGGACACGACTGAAGCGACTTAGCATAGCATAGCATAAGCAGCCATTTAAAGAATAAAAAAACATAAATTAGGCATCTACCTTAAGTTAGAAAATTAAAATAAACTAGAGGAGAACAACAGTGAATATAGAATGGTAAATATGTTTCTATTGCAAAGGTATAGGTCAGATATAAAAATTGATGTCAATAGAGAACAGATGAAGTTGCCAAGGGGGAGAGAGGTGGGGAAGGGATGAATTGGGAGTTTGGGATTAGCAGATGCTGACTATTATTTATAGGATGGATAAATTACAAGTTTCTAAAGTAAAGCACAGGGAACTATATTCAGTATCTTACGATAAACCATAATGGAAAAGCATATAAAAAAGAATGTATACATATATATGTGTATATATATAACTGAATCATTTTGCTGTACAGCAGAAATTAAAACAACATTGTAAATCAACTATACTTCAGTTAAAAAAATGATGTTAAAACTCTAAATTTTACCTAATAGAACACAAAGCTGCATAAACATATGGATATGATGACACTGAAGTAATTCTTTTTCTAGAAATATATGTTTAATGCAAAATTAGGAAACCTATTACTCTAACTCAAAAAAAGAAAAAAATATGTGATCATGTGTAAATATATATAGAGAAAAATTTTAAAATGATATTCAATACCCATTTCCAGTTCAATTTTTATAATTTCACTAAAATAAGAAGAAAATTATTTTAAAATATATATACTGCAATTTGATAGCCTGTGTATACTTAATGGTGAAAAGTAAGGAGCACTGGTTTTAAAGTCAGAGTCAAGAAAAATGCTCACAATCACTACTGCTTAACACTGCTCTGAAGTTCCAGCCTTATAATTAGAGAGGAAAATAAAGTTAATAAATACCATCACTGCAAAGCCAACCACAAAATCACTATCAGATTATATAACTGTATATCTGAGAAAAAACAAAAGCAGCTGGAAAAAACTGGGGTGAACTGGTGTTCACTTCTAAAAGTTACATAAAAAAATAGCTAGCTTTCCTGTATAGAAACAAAAATTAGAATCTACAATGGAAGAACAGCACATATTCAAAAAAGAACATTTAAAAGATATCAAATTAATAAGTAGGCTCTATATAAATAAAATCATGAAACTTCATTAAGGATCATAAGAGAAAAATTGAATGAAGATATACATTGTTCTTGGGTAGGAAAAGTCAATGTCTAAATCATGCTATTTTTCTAAATCAATCTACATAGTCAAGGTAATCTCAATCAAACTCACAACCCTTAAACAAACTTGGCAGATTTATTCTAAGTTTAATCAAGAGGTGAGAATAGTCAGGAAAATTCTTTAAGAAGAGAAAAATGTGTGTATACTTGCCTAATAAAATAAGAATAGTAGTCATTAAAATATTGTGGTACTGGAAAAGAAAGTCTAATTAATGGAATTTTTAAAAAAAGGATTCAGAAATAGGCATTTAATATACTATTTTCTTTTAAACAAAAAATGAAAATAAATCATTTAATATATGTTGTTTAAAAAATAATCATCTGTTAATATTAAAAAAATATACTGTACATCACATACACATCACTCTTATTTTTATAGAATTTTCCTATTATTCTTTAGAGGTAAGTAAATTTTAAATGAGTCAGATTTAAATGTAAACATAAAACAGTTAAAATACTAGAAGAAATAATGAAAAACTGTAAATAATAAAAACAGAGCTGAGGACAAACGATAAACTGTTAAAATATTTTGAGCCTTATAAAAGATGAAGAGTTAATATGCTAAATCTTCCAAGAAGTCTTAAAGTAGACCAAAAAAAAATTGTTTCAGGAGAAAAATAGGTGAAGAACACAAACAAGCATTTCACAAAAGAATAAACTGTCAATCAGCATTTAAACGTTCTCAACCTTTCTGATTATCAAAGAAATAAAAACCAAAATATGCAATACTATTTCCATTTTCATGTTAACAATGATAAAAAGAATTAAAGAATTGTAATATGGTACTGAAACGAGCACTCATATGTCCAAGAACAGTGTAAATTCATACTACCTTTTTGAAAAGCAACTTAGCATTATATGTCAAAATATAAACTGTTCATAACCTGGACATATCTGGCATGTGTCTAATAATTCTACTTTTGGGAATTTACCTGAAGGGAAAAAATGTATATACACAGATGTTCACTGCAGAGCTGTTTATAACAGTGAAACATCTAAGCAATGTCCCTCAGTACAGAACTGCTTGAGTGTATTATATACATGTACAATGGGATGCCATGTAGTCACTACAAATTATAATAAATTATCAATTGACAATGAAAGATATCTAAAAATAAAACTGAACAGGTTGCAAAAAACATCATTCCATTTTTTGGAGAAATTGAACATAAGTCTATTTTATTACAGATGCATAAAGAAAAGTTGAAATGGATGGTCTTCACAATATTAAATGGTTATCTGTGGATGGTAAGATTCTGGAAAAGATTTACTCCTTTGTTTTCATTGAGAAATAATAGAAATAATTATTTAAATAGAAATAATGAAGAAACTTACACATACGTGTGCACACACACGTGTAATACAAGTCATGAAAGGGGCCTGGGACTGTACCTGAGGTGGTCATCAAAGCGCACGGTAGCGGCACAGTGGAAGACGATGTTTGTGTGGGAAAGAAGCTCCTGCATGTCCTCCTTGCTGATGGCAAAGTCATTCTGATTGAGGTCTGCAGAAATAGCTCGGATCTTCTCATGCACATTTGGACAAACTTCTTTGACTTTTTCAAACAGCTAAAACATATAAATCATCAAAGATCATCATCACCAATAATGTTCTTATTTTCACTGATTTATTTCATTTTAATTCACAAAAACTGGTTATTAGTTGTAATAATATGACAGCCATCTGCTATATTTCAAGGTCATCTGCAATTCAAGGTCAGCTTAGAATAATTCTTGCTCCTCTTAATTTGATAAACATGCAGAAAAAGTTCCAGTGACCAGTAAGGAGTGTATTTGGAACTTTTCCTGGGTGAAGGAGGGGTAATAAGTCATCCATATCTTGCACCATCCTCTCTTCCCTTCCAAGACAGCTTCATGTTTAAACATGGTGATTATTTCCATTTCTGCCTGGGATATACTGTTTTCAGGGCAAACTCACCAGCCTTTATATACCTTGACAAATTACCAGCAAAATCACCAGCCTTTAAGGTCTCATAAGCGCAGGTTCAAAACAACTTGGTTAATTGCATCAGATTAACAAGAGGACTTAGAAGCACAAAGATAATTAGAAAAAAAAAAAACAAATTAAGCAAATTTGTAATGGGTAAAACAAATAAAATTTTTATATAATCTCATTTTAATATATAAATGGCAGTTATTGTCTAGTAAGAGGATTACATGAGCTCGTGTACTTTTTATCAGATTTTAATTGATTTTTTAATATTCTAATTTATTTACAAAGGGAAAAGGAAAGAGTACTGGCAGATATAGCTTTTATTACAATTATTCAGGTAAAACACAGCCTCTATTTTCCCTTCCACATAGAAGTTCTCAGGTTGAATTGGTATTTTCCATTTTCTCAGAAAATAACAATTTTAATGAAACTATCTTGGTTCCAATCTACTTTGATAAAATAAAACTTTATTGTAGTAATGGTTTGGTTTGTGAAAAGTAAGGGCAAGAAAAGTAAGGTTAAACGTTTAGAAAGGTTAAGAGCAGAGAAAATTAGGATGTGGTTTAATACTAATATAGTAGAGACAAACAATCCTCCTTTCCCTTTTAACTCCAAAAGAATGTTTTCATCTGTTCCTTGATCCTTAGCAGAAGGCTTCTCCTTCCCGCTAGAGATTTACCCCAGGCTTCTCTGCTGGGTAATAAGAAGCTGATTTCAGGTATTTACAGAAATCGTGTCTCATTTGTATCAGGTAAGACCATGTTCAGAGGACATCCTGGAAATTTAATGAAGCCAACTAGGGAAGGGAATTAAATCCACATACTGACCTGGCAGGATAATATACATCTGTCCCCAAGCTACTATTTTCCTGCACTGTAGGGCCAGCCTTTTTAATATTGTGTTATTATAATCCTGAAAATAATTCAAAAGTTAGGCCACTCTTCAATGCTTTTTTGACATCTAAGATTGATAAAGCATCTGAGGGACATTCTCAACAAAGGTCATTTAAATTCTTTTGAAAGACATTTAACAGCTCTCCAGTCATAAAAGTGAAGTCGCTCAGTTGTGTCCAACTCATTGCGACCACATGGACTGTAGCCTACCAGGCTCCTCCATCCATGAGATTTTCTAGGCAAGGATACTGGAGTGGATTGCCATTTCCTTCTCCAGGGGATCTTCCCAACCCAGGGATCGAAGTTGGGTCTCCCACATTGCAGGCAGACGCTTTACCATCTGAGCCACCAGGGAAGCCACAATGGATCATAAGGATGCTAATATTTGCTTTCACGGTCGAACATTTTCCTTTGTGTTGTTGTTGTTGTTGAGTCATTAAGTCATGTCTGACTCTTTGCAACCCCATGGACTACAGCATGCCAGCCTCCTCTCTCTTCCACTATCACCTGGAGTTTGCTTAAATTCATGTCCAGTGAGTCCGTGATGCTATCTAACCATCTCATCCTCTGTTGTCCCCTTCTCCTCCTGTTCTCAATCTTTCCCAGCATCAGGGTCTTTTCTGATGAGTTGGCTCTTTGCATCAGGTGGCCAAAGTATTGGACCTTCAGTTTTAGCAACAGTCATTTCAGTGAATAATCAAGGTTGATTTCCTTTAGGATTGACTAATTTGATCTCCTTCCTATCCAAGGGACTCTCAAAAGTCTTCTCCAGTATCACAATTTTCTTTTGTAGTTCATGTTAATTATACAACAGACACAGGTTGGATTTTTTTTGGATAAGTTTATGCCACATTTATACAGTTATCCTCCTTTTTAACAACTGAATTTATAGGAGGCTCTTTCTGAGTCATGATAGATTTCATTCATAAGAAATCTATTTGAGGTTCTGTTGAGTCTGACCTTGGCCTGTGAAGACTTTTGGCTGCTTGAGAGCAAGACATGGAAGATGACCTCAGTGTCTACTCTTTTAGCAATGGGGCTGGTCACAGATGATGCAAGCTGCCATGCAAACATTTTCTGTTGCCTTTGGCTTTTATGATTTTATTTTTTAAATTTTCTTTGGCTGTGCTGGGTCTTTGTTAGGGTATGCAGGCTTTCTCTGGTTGTGGAATGGAGGGGCTTCCCTAGCTGTTGCATTTGGGCTCTCGTTGCCCCACGGTTGTGGGATCTTAATCCCCAACCAGAGATATAACCCAATCCCCTGCATTGGAAGGCAGATTCTTAACCACTGGACCACCAGGAAAGTCCCAGGTTTTTGTGACTTTAAAAGTCAGAGGATATTATTAAATTGTACTATACTTTCAGACCACCTGTACAATGTTGAACAGCACAAAGATACATTTACAGCATTACTGTTTTAGGAGATAATTACTATTTCTCCCAAAAAGTCCTTTTGAAATAAAGTCCCAATCAACATCCTATTTATGGATTTATATTTTCAAATAAGAGGGGATATCTGAATGAACATAATGTAATTTAAAAAGAAGTATTCTGATTGAGGTGGTATTGCTTACAATCCATTGATATAAATCAATGAATTGGCTGCATCAACTGAAGCCACAGTAATAATTAGGGTCCTATTTTACTATATTAGCCAGGCCTGATAATATAACCATTACCAGATGGTCAATACTGAAATCAGATTGATTATTTTCTTTGCAGCCAAATATGGAAAAGCTCTGTACAGTCAGCAAAACCAAGACCCAGAACTGACTATGGCTCAGATCATGAACTCCTTATTGCCAAATTCAGACTTAAATTGAAGAAATTAGGGAAGACCACTAGAAAATGCTGGTATGACCTAAATCAAATCCCTTATGATTATACAGTAAAAGTGACAAAGAGATTCAAGGGATTAGATCTGATAGAGTGCCTGAAGAACTACAGATGGAGGTTCATTACATTCTACAGGAGGCAGTGAGCAAGACCATTCCCAAGAAAAAGAAAGGCAAAAAGGCAAAATGGTTGTCTGAGGAGGACTTACAAACAGCTATGAAAAGAAGTGAAAGGCAAAGGAGAAAAGTAAAGATATACCCATTTGAATGCAGAGTTCCAAAGAATAACAAAGAGAGATAAGAAAGCCTTCCTCAGTGATCAATGCAAAGAAATAGAGGAAAACAATAGAATGGGGAAGACTAGAGATCTCTTCAAGAAACTCAGAGATACCAAGGGAACTTTTCATGCAAAGGTGAGCACAATAAAGGACAGAAATGGTATGGACCTAACAGAAGCAGAAGATATTAAAAAGAGGTGGAAAGAATACACAGAAGAACTATACAAAAAAAGATCTTTATGACCCAGATAATCATGATGATGTGATCACTCACCTAGAGCCAGACATCCTGGAATGTGAAGTCAAGTGGGCCTTAGGAAGCATCACTACGAACAAAGCTAGTGGAGGTGATGGAATTCCAGTTGAGCTACTTCAAATCCTAAAAGATGATGCTGTGAAAGTGCTGCACTCAATTTGCCAGCAAATTGGGAAAATTCAGCAGTGGCCAAGGACTGGAAAAGGTCAGTTTTCATTCCAGCCCCAAAGAAAGGCAATGCCAAAGAATGCTCAAACCACCACACAATTGCACTCATCTCATATGCTAGCAAAGTAATGCTCAAAATTCTCCAAGCCAGGCTTCAACAGTGAACTTTGAACTTCCAGATGTTCAAGCTGGATTTAGAAAAGGCAGAGGAACCAGAGATCAAATTGCCAACATCCACTGGATCATTGAAAAAGTGAGGGAGTTCCAGAAAAATATCTACTGCTTTACTGACTATGCCAAAGCCTTTGACTGTGTGGATCACAGCAAACTGTGGAAAATTCTTCAAGAGATGGGAATACCATCCACCTTACCTGCCTCCTGAGAAATCTGTATGCAGGTCAAGAAGCAACAGTTAGAACTGGACATGGAACAACAACTGGTTCCAAATCAGGGAAGGAGTACATCAAAGCTGTATATTGTCACCCTGCTTATTTAACTTATATGCAGAGTACATCATGAGAAACGCTGGGTTGGATGAAGCACAAACTGGAATCAAGATTGCTGGGAGAAATATCAAAAACCTTAGATATGCAGATATGCAAAAAGTGAAGAAGAACTAAATAGCCTCTTAATGAAACTGAAAGAGAAGAATGAAAATGTTGTCTTAAAACTCAACATTCAGAAATCTAAGATCATGTCATCTGGTCCCATCACTTCATGGCAAATAGATGGGGAAACAGTGGAAACAGTGACAGGCTTTATTTTTGTGGGCTCCAAAATCACTGCAGATGGTGACTGCAGCCATGAAATTAAAACACTTGCTCCTTGGAAGAAAAGCTATGACCAACCTAGACAGCATATTCAAAATCAGAGACTCGACTTTGCCAGCAAAGGTCCTACTGAAAGCTATGGTTTTTCCAGTAGTCATGTATGGATATGAGAGTTGGACTATAAAGAAAGTTGAGCACTAAAGAACTGATGCCCTCGAACTGTGGTGCTGGAGAATACTCTTGAGAGTCCTTTGGACAGCAAGGAGATCCAACCAGTCCATCTTAAAGGAAATCAGTCCTGAATGTTCTTTGGAAGGACTGATGCTGAAGCTCAAACTCCAATACTTTGGCCACCTGATGCAAAGAGTTGACTCACTGGAAAAGACCTTGATGCTGAGCAAGATTGAAGGCAGGAGGAGAAGGGCTCAACATAGGATGAGATGGTTGGATGGCATCACCGACTCTATCCAGGAGTTGGTGATGGACAGGAAGCCTGCCATGCTGCAGTCCATGGGGCTGGTTGGACACGACTGAGCTACTGAACTGAACTGATAATAGGACTTGCCATAGTCAGGAATGGGCTTCCCTGGTGGCTCAGATGGTAAAAGAACTTTTAATCTGAAATCTCAGCATATGGCTATAGCTTCTAACAAAATAATACTCATTAAATGTTGGCAAAGCCTAGAGTGCTAGAGATTGCAGCCAACTGCCATGCAACAGGTCAGTGCTTTTCAAAATGTTATCCCTGAGTGAACTGCACTGAAATCAGTAGATATGCATCTTAAAAAATTCCTGGACCCCATACCATGCTCACAAAGTAAGAAATTACTGGGCCCTGCCCAGGAGTTTGCATTTCACATCAGGTTTCAAAGTTGATTTTAACTGATCCCAAGCTGAGAACTTCCTTAGTCGCATTGTTAACACAAATAACTGATGAACAACTGTGTATGACTCACTTCCCTCTTTAACAGCCCAGGGCAGTTACAAGAGACCAGTGGTTTTCAAACTGTATAGGCAAAAGAAAATTCTAGGGACCAATTAAAAATGATGCCTCTGTTTCGGATCCTGCCCACAGTGCCAACTGTCTCGCTGTTTAAACTGTTCACTGAACCCAGGATAGGCAAGGTGCAAGTTAAGAGGCTGGAAGAAGACTCGAGGAGCCAGAGAAACTGCAGACACATTTATTCTCTCCTGGTGGATGCTGCAGCCGTAGCAGTAGACACGCTACATTCTCTCCTCTCGTGGCTGACCCAACACAACAGACACAGCCGTGATGCAGCAGTAACGCCACCGTGTTCTAGTGGTGTTAGTCGCTCAGTCATGTCCAACTCTTTGGGACCCCATGGACTGTGGCCCACAAGGCTCCTCTGTCCATGGAATTCTCCAAGCAAGAATATTGAAGTGGATTGTCATTTCCTTCTCCAGGGATCTTCCCGATCCAGGAATCAAACCTGGGTCTCCCACATTGCAGGCAGATTCTTTACTGTCTGAGTCACCAGGGAAGCCACCACATTCAAGGTGGAGCTCATAAATGCCTAGAGCACAAAGTACCTCATGACCAAGCGAGTGCCTTGTGTAGCGCATGTGCAGTGTTATAAATTATCTCAGCTGTTACATAGTCATTATTTATAAAATGTGGGGTGAGAGGGCCTGAACATGCCATCTTGGCTAATTTGTTCTCTCCCCACAATGCCCTTACTCCACCCCCAGAGATCTTGACTCAGTAAGTTTGGTATGTAACCAAGAGTTGTATTTCTTAACCATCTCCATAGATAGGTCTGATGGTCCAATACCATATTTAGAGAAACACTGACTCCAAAAATTCATGGCCATTTTAAAATTCTGCACTTAAATTTCACCCTCTGGTTTGTAAACTCCTTGATTCTTCTTTTATCACTTTATGCTTGACAGCACCCAGTTCATTGAAACAACTCAAATTTTCCTTGTTAAATTGAAAGTAATTACTCTAAGAACAGGCTTTCCTGATGGATCAGATGGCAAAGAATCTGCCTGCAATGCCAGAGACCTGGGTTCAGTCCCTGGGTCAGGAAGATCCCCTGGAGAAGGAAATGGCAACCCACTCCAGTATTCTTGCCTGGAGAATTCCATGGACAGAGAAGCCTGGCAGGCCTCAGTCCATGGGGTTGCAAAGAGTTGGACATGACTGAGCAACCAACACTTTCACTCTTCACTGTAAGAACAGTAATAGAACCATAAATGAGAGTTTGATTCCTGAATTGGTTACCAGCTCTTTTGTGTTGGTGGGATAAAAGACAGCAGGTAACTACTGCTAAAAGAAGACTCAAAGTGATCTATGGGTCCTCTGTATTAACTGCCAAGGGTAGGGGATATGGAAAGTCTCAGAGCAGACCCTTTTCTTTTATAATAATGACAAGATTAAAGGACAGACAAAATGATGCAAATGGATCATCAATAGATATTAGCTCTTCTGAAAGTTGTTTTTTTTTGGAGGGGTAAGGTCGGGGACAAAACATCAATTAAAGGCAAAAAATAGGTGGAATAAAAATGAGCTAAAAAATATAATTTCAAAAATTTCATTGAAGGCCCACTAATAAAGAACTTAATATAATTATTTTAGATTCTAAGAGTTCATCATCTTCCTTCTCATATATTCTTTAATGGCACAGGACTAAGAAGGTAAAGAGTTGAATAACTACTTGCTATGTTTGAACACTCAAGAATGCTGCTTTTTCATTTTAGTAAACCATGCTCTTGATAGATGGAAGATACATTTCTGTGGTCACTGAAAGATAATAGCTGGGAGATGATTTAAACATTTTGAACTGATAATAAAGCAATACATTTTTCTTTTTTTCGTTTCACATATGATATTTTACATGTTTCAGTGCCATTCTCCCAAATCATCCCACCCTCTCCCTCTCCCACAGAGTCCAAAAGACTGTTGTATACATCTGTGTCTCTTCTGCTGTCTCACATACAGGGTTATCGTTACCATCTTTCTAAATTCCATATATATGCATTAGTATACTGTATTGGTGTTTTTCTTTCTGGCTTATTCACTCTGGTTCTTAGAAAGTTTAGGAGTGTTTCATTGATTTGACATTACACAGACAAGTATTTCTCTTTGAATTTGTTTTTTAAACATGAGAGACTATTTTGGCAATAGTTACTTATAGCCCAGATGCAAGAGACAAACTTGAAAATCCTAAGAAAAAAATTCACAGAAAGAGAAATTTGGGGGTTCAATAAACTGAGGTATGACTTATATGGCCAAATACTAAGACTGCATTTTTATTAAAAACAGGATTTGGGCAAAAATTGAGGGGCATGACATTTATATAATGCTTCTGAAACAAAGTAGAAGCCCTGAACTTGGACTTCTACAGTCAATTTGTTATCCACATGATCTCACTTGGGAGGCATCTAGGAGGTTACTACCTTCTAAAGGCTACTTTAGGTTATCATTCTTTTCTAATCTTGAGAGGTTTTGATCTTTATTCAGTTTACTGATTCCTCTCTTCAAATACAACTACTATTTAATCACAATAACCCACCAAAATTTGCTTAACATTTTTATTTTGTAAAAAAAAGGGGGTGAGTCTCTTAAAATAAAGGGCAATCTCTATGAAATATCTGGTATCCCAATGAAAAGGAGAGCCTGGAAAATTTATCATTGAAATTTTAGAGTGTTGAGTTAAAACAAGTCAATGAATTTTGTAAGTCAGCTCTTGAGCAAGAAAGACTTATTTTAAAAGGATATATATATAATCTAAGTTGAGTACAATTAAATACAAATAAGTACATGTAAATTAAGTCAAAAAACCATCATACCTAATGTAAAGATTCACAAAATGTTAGAATTTTGCTAGTTCACTGCTAACTTCCATAAGATATAAAGGATTAACCTAGAAGTTTTTACTGCTTTCATGAGGACTACTCTCTAGGACCACAAAGCAGTCTTAAGTGTAGTACTATGGTTATTAAATTTTAGCATACAGTAGGGCTGCTTCAGAAGTTGTTTAAAAAGACAAAAACCCAGATGCACCACTCTTAGATATTCTGACTCAGTTCTGAGTTGAAGCTTGGGCAACTGTACTTTGTACAGGCTCACGAGGGACACTGATACACACTGAGGATGAGAACCATTGCTGTATTAGAAAGACCCTAATTTGGATTTGGCTCTTTGGATTCAGGAAGGCCAGAGTTTGAAGCCTAGTTCTGCCATTTATTAACTGTGTGACTGGGGTAAGTTACTCATCTCTTAGGGCCTCGGTGTCTTAGTGTACATGTTTATCTAATATGTCAATCAAAGGACTGTAACACTCTATGATCTCAGAGAACTAATAATTTGTATATACGCTGCTATTCTTTCTTTTCTACTATTCTTTTTTTTCCAGTTTTATTGAGAAATAATTGGAATACATCACTATATAAGCTTAAGAGGTATAGCATGATGGTTTGATTTACATATATTGTGAAATGATTACAATAGGTTCAATTACTATCCATCTCCTCATAGAGATAACAATAAAAAGAAAAAAGGAACAAAAATATTCTCCTTGTGGTGAGAACCCTTAGAATTTACTGTTAACAACTTCTATATCATACATATTCTGCTATTATTGAAAACAAATTTGCATTTAGCAAAATTATAATTCACTTAAGAATCTGTAATAAATGCTAGAGGTGACTCAATTCATCATCTTGTTCCCACATCAAAAGCCACTTTCACAGAGTTCTTTCAGAATAAGTACCTGGTTAGAGGAGTTAATTTCATAGGGGTGGTAAAGCAATGCAGTGGAGGAAAAAATAGGCTTTAGAGATAAGAGAACTGCATTTAAAATATGCTTTGTCACTTCCTTGGTACTTCCTTGGATAGGTGACAACTTTCTTGGATTAATTTCTTATCTGTGTTGCAGCAATAAGGCATACCATGGAGTTTTGTGAAGATTAAATAGGGTAATAAAAGTCAGATACCTAGCATAGTGGCTACGACTTAGTAGGTTTCTAATAACAGGAAAACTTCTCTTCTGTTTCCATCAGAAATACTCCACTTCCAAAATGTGCTAATCAGACAGTAGGCATGTGTATTTGTGTGTGTTGGGTCACCCAAGGTTTCTGATTAGCCATATGATCCATGTATCTCTAAAAACTGAATATATTTCAGTCATGCTGAATCCTGTGGCTTGGTGACTTCTGGAGTGAAATCAGTATAGGCAATATGAAGCTTTTAAGAAAAAGACAATATGATTGGAAGAAATTTTAAAAGAAGGAAAGAAGTTGGACATGTGAAATCATGCTAGTGATTGAATAAACTAGTGAATGGTATTGTAAAAGAAAACAAGAGATTGAGAAATAAATTACTTCTGTTTCTGGGACCTTAAAGAAGACAAAATCAATTTTAAAAGGCTTTTTGGGTTTTTTTTCTTAAAAGGAAAGAAATCACCCATAGAAGGGAGGTTTAACATGCTTCAACTAAACTAAGCTGAGTAACTGTCAAACTGAGAACCAGTTATACCCTTTCAAAAGTATGTGTCTGTTAATCATGGGGAAATTTTAATTCCTGGAAAGGTTATATTCCCTCTAGTTGTCCCAAATTTATAAAAGCCTCTTGCTTTTTGCGGGATCATTTGTTTCTTAGGAAAAATAAAATATAGTAATGGAACAAAACTGACTTTGGGAATTTAAAATACAAACTTTTTTTTTAATTGCCTTTGTTTTAAATAGAGATCTAACAGAATCATTAATATCAATCAGAAATTCATGTTCTGGAAGTTGTGAACAAGCAACTTTTACACAGGGTAGCCTGAACTGAACATGAAAATGCTATTCTTCCTTATGAAATTCTATGCAAACTAACAAGGAACTTTTATATTATATGAAATTAACTTTTCTGTTGTAGGAAGGAAGGGTGGAGCCACAGTATATGTGCTGTGCTGTGCAAGTTGCTTCAGTCGTATCCGACTCTTTGCGACCCTATGGACTATAGACCGCCAGACTTCTCTGTCCATGGGATTCTCCAGGCAAGAATACTGGAGTGGGTTGCCACGCCCTCCTCCAGGGGATCTTCCTGACCCAGGGATCAAACTTGCATGTCTTCTATTTCCTGTATTGGCAGGTGGGTTCTTTACCACTAGTGCCACCTGGGAAGCCCACTTTTCTGTTGGGTGCTTCTTAATAGTAGTGATGTCAGAGTGCTGGTGTTTTCTTTGCAGATGTTATTTGGTAGAAGTTAATTTCTTTAAATGCATTATTTTTCACCTGAGGGATCTAATGTGTTCTAAAAACTACCAAACAGTGATAGTTTTGCAAAAGGATTCAATAAACTATTTCATGGAATGTTGCTATCTTCTATTGCCTTAAATCTAATCAGTTCTATGAACCAAGGGCCCCATGTGTGTCCCAGAATAATTCACTATCCAAAGCTCTCCAGGGTATTTTAAAGTAGGTTTATCTTAAAGGCACTGAAAGCTTATTGAGTAATCACATTTTTCCAGAGAAGTTGATTTGAAATATCCAGTGCAACCTGCCAAGCTCTGCTTTTGTTTATAAATCCACTTCCCAGTGACATAATACAGGACAGCCTTTTCCTGTAAAATCCTGAATTTTGCCTGGTCTCACATGCTGCATTCTAAACCTGGCAGCATCTCATTGTAACCCTTGCCTTACCTAATTACTATAGCTTAAGAGGAAAAGCCCAACCATTTCTGATATTCTCTCAAACATCTTTTTTATTTTTAGATTCTGACCTCACTCTTAAGTAACTACCTCACTCAATATAAATTCATCTACTTGTGGTTTTATTTTTCAGATATGGATATTGTCTTCTTGATGTTTTTTTAAAGAATTATTCAGAGTAGGTTATGACCAACTTAAGATCCTAAATAGATATAAATGGGATATCATTGTTATACAAAGGAACACAACTTTAAGGCACTAAAAAAACCTCAAAATGCTCTCAACAATTTGAACTTCACAACTGAATGATTTATTTGCAACCAATTATCTGTTGTAGTGGGAAAGAATCATGTCTTGTTAAACAAAGCCATATTCTAGATAGCAGCATAAAATAAATTTCGCCACTGAAAATTGTTTTTCCTAGCTGGAAAGCTGGTTGGTTCAGCTAAATGGGCACATTTTTCATAATAAGAGACTAAGCAGGCAGCTTGGGATTCCTGGCAACCCATAAGAGTCTGTAGTAAGCATGTCCACATGTCAACATTGGAAATTTGGCTTATTTCCTCTAGAAACTCCACAGATTTTGTAAAAGAAATTAGGAGATCTTTCTTAAAAACAATGTTATAGACTTAGAATCATATTTTTAATCAAAAGTAAATCAAACTAGTTTATTTTGATAAAGTCTCAAAACTAAACATCAACTGAACTTATAGCTGATTCCACAATTTTAGAAATTTGTAATTGCTTTGCTGCCTTATTTATTTACCATCTTAAAAAGTGGGCTTTTTCTCCCACCATAAAACTATAACATCTTCATTGTGATTGTATTTAGAGAATTCTTTTGGAAAATGATTATTGTTCTGATTTTCCGCTACAAAAGACAGTACTTTTTTCCCTCACCATGAAAGTAAACATGCTCATTATAATCTGAAACTAAAATTAATCCAAGATCCCATCAGCATCTATTTATGGTCATTACTTGACATTACACTGGATGTTATTTTGCATATTTTTTGGTTCTGAATGTATTATAAGCACTCTCTCATATTATTTAATGTTTTATAAAACATAAACTTTAGTGCCTGCGTAACAGTCCAACACATCTGTGCACCTTTCCCTCTACTGTGGAACATTCAGACTGGTTCCACGTTTGCTACTGTGAGTGATACTACAATAAATATATATTTTACAGTACTTATATATATGTCTGGTTGTTTGTTTAGAGTGCCACCTTATCTTTGTGAGAAAGTCCTCAAGAATCTGTCATTAATTCAGATAGATTTACTTCAATTGATGTGTTCCTTTAATGCTCTGAAAATTCTCAAGGATCTTAGTCACATGTGAAGAAACTGATCCTCTCTTTTGATTCTCAAGTCCCAGTCCTATATGACCAAATAGTTAAAAATAACCTTCTTTCCAGAGCATTCCCACTTAATTGTCTCCCTGTGAAGGCATGGAAACAGGAAGTGAGAGGTGGTTGCTATCCATACCATGAAAGAAAAGGAATGAAACTGATGAATGAATTTTAATAGATAGAGGGACAGGCTTTTAACAGATAGGCTCGATCATATTTCCTCTGAATACAATGGGAATCAAAGGCAAACTGGTAACATTTTTTATTTATTATGTTTTAAAGAAAAGTTTCCAAGTCTTGCATACTTGATACCATTAATCTACTTTTAAGCACACTGTATTACTATTAATATAGCTCAGTAAGAATTCATGCATCACGTGTGATAGGAGACAAGTACTGCTTAAAAATGATACCAGGTCTTTCTTGGGAATAAGGCATGGGTACATTTAAATCACTCTGTCTACGTCCAAATGAAGTTCAATGGTAGACTTTAGACTGGGTCTTGATTCATAGAAGATATTTAATAAAAATTTGTAAAATCAGAGGCCTTCCAGAAGAAATTCTAACCATACAGGAAAACTTTTCTGAATAAAAACCTAGGGTAAGAGTAGTCTCACAATAGAAGTAACAGACTGGTCTGAAGAACTGGAATACATTAAATTCATTCATTGAACAAATTTGGTTGATTACCTGCAGAGTGTCAAGTGAAAGTGAAAGTGTTAGTTGCTTAGTTACACCAACTCTTTGCTACCCCATGGACTGTAGCCTACCAGGCTCCTCTGTTTATGGAATTCTCCAGGCAAGAATACTGGAGTGAGTTGTCTTCTCCTTGGGGCTCTTCCTGACCCAAAGATCAAATCCAGGTCTCCTGCACCAAAGTTGTCTGTGTATATTTCTTTAAATATAACTATATGTTGTAAAGTTGGTTGTGGGGTCCCAAATGTTTGGAATAACCAATTTACACTGTTTCCCTCCAAAGTCTAACCAAATAGAGGAAGATTAGACTTCATATGGAATATTTTCACTTTTTAGTGAAATGCTGCAAAAATATTAAACTACATCAGTCTCTTTTTATGAAGCCCAGGCCCTGTCCTTCTATCTGACCATATAAGTCAAAATTTGTGGAAGTATAATTAATGCCTTTGCTACAAAACCAGAAATAGAGATGTAAGAAGAAATGCCCATATTTCAATATTTCAATTTCTTGAGCATTTTGGTGCTATAATAATTGTTCACTTTATACTCATTTATACATATCTTCAGTAGTGTTACTATAACAGCAAAGTCTCCAAGACAAAGCAAAAATTTTTTAGTGACAAAGGAAAAATACCTTTTATTCTGGGGTTGAATTTAGGAGCCTGTGTGAAGGAAGGCTTAGCAAGGTAGTGAGACTGACTGCTTACAAGAAACTAAGTTTCTATGCTGGATTTGATTCTATTAGGGCTATCTTGAAAGATTTGGAGAAAATATTTTAAAATTGCAACTAGAAGACAACTGCTGGACTAGAAATGGAAAGTCCTGAGCATTGAGGAATTTAGCAGATGACTGCTGAATGTAGTTTTTTCTTGGTTTTAAGATATCAACAAGTTCTCTCTTCCCTGTAGCTCAAATGGTAAAGAATCTGCCTGCAATGCAGGAGACATGGGTTTGATCCCTGGGTCAAGAAGATCCTCTGGAGAAGGGAATGGCAATCCACTCCAGTATTCTTCCCTAGAGAATCCCATGGTTGGAGGAGCCTGGCGGGCTACAGCCCAAGGGATCGCAAAGAGTCAGACACAACTAAGCGACTAACACTACACTACATTCTTTCTGCGTTGGAGATGACAAATGTATGGGTATGTTTTGGATCAGTTAAAATACAAAGCTGAGGGGCTTCTCTGATGGTACAGCAGTAAAGAATCCACCTGCCAGTGCAGGAGATAACAGGTTGGATCCCTGATCCAGGAAGATCGTGCATGCAGTGGAGCAACTAAGCCCATGAGCCACAACTATTGAGACTTTGCTCTAGAGCCTGGGAGCCACAAGTACTGAGCCCACGTGCTGCAACTATGGAAGCCTGAATGCCCCGGAGACGTGCTGCACAAGGACAAGCCACCGCAGTGAGAAGCCCATGCACTGCAACTGGAGAGTAGCCCTGCTTGCTGTAGCTAGAGAAAAGCCCATGCAGCAATGAAGACCCAGCACAGCCAATAAATAAATAAATCTTTAAAAATTAAAAAATACCACAAAGTATTATTTTATATTTTACATTAACAAAACACAGAGAAATTTATTTTTCCTTGTCAACCCCAACCCATATGTCAGCTTGGATCTCCATATCCCTAATTTAAGATTCTCTGTGAGATTATTGAGAATTTCCATGTGGCCAGTGACAGGCTAAGATCTGGAGTTTCTGAACAAATTAGTATATGGCATACCTCAGGCCACACAGGTTGGTTCAGAAATTGATACATAACCTAACCCTGACTGATGAGATGTAAGGCAAATTTTGCTGAGGGTTTCCAGAAAAGAAGTTCCATCAATCTTGAAAGACAGCTTTAGGGAGAGCCAGCTCTCCTCATTCAAAGATTGTCATATATGTACGTGAGTAAAGTATTATCATCCCATTTTACAGATAAGGAAACTAAGGCTCAGTAAAGTGTATATCTTGCACACTGTCCCAAGGCTTATAATCAGTAGTGCGGAGATTCAAACCCAGATCAATCTGCTTCTGAAGCCCAATGCTCTTAAGCACCATCAGATAGCAACAGATAGCTCCCAGGTGATATTGATGCTGCTGGTTGGGAGACCACAGTCTGAGAACCACTCTTTATAAAAATTAACAGCTGACAGTTATAAATAGCCCAATAGTGAGAACAGGGCTAAAGGTGTGCAAGTCAGTTTCACAAATGTTATTAATAGTATAATCAAGAGTTCCATAACAAAAGTAATGTTTCAGAGTTATCAAACACAGCACATTGAATATAACAGGAGGTGGAGACTGGGCTGACCACAAGATTCTCTGCCACAATATTTATCTAGAAATTCATAAGCTGACTACAAAGCTACATGTGTGATGAAAACAAAGTCCATCAGGGATGTATAGCTGAGCAAAGCTGTATAAGAAGAGAGAGATCTGTGAGTTTCTTCTAGATTTTGGTTTAATGCCACATCAGCCTTTTATTATTATTATTATTATTATTATTAAGGACCATTAGTTACAACACAGGCGTACTTGCCCTGGAGCCAGACGGGGGTAGGGTCTCTAAAGTCTACCTCTCTTATTTACTAACTGGGTGACCTTTGGTGAGCTTATTTATTAACTGTGTGACTTTTGGTGGGCTTCTCTGATGGCACAGATGGTAAAGAATCTGCCTGCAATGCAGGGAACTGGGTTCAATCCCTGGGTTGGAAGTCATAAAGAATTGGACACAAGTGAGTGACTAAGCACAGATCTTTGGTAATTTAATACTTCTGGTCTCACTTATCTCATCTATCAAATTTGGATATTAATAATTCTAACTTCACAGCATTGTTGAAAAATCAATGAGATAAGACATGAAAGGGGCTTCTCAGGAGGTGCTAGTGGTAAAGAATCTGCCAGCCAATGAAGGAAACAAGAGACATGGGTTGGATCTCTGGGTGCGGAAGATCTCATGGAGGAGGGTATGGCCACCCACTCCAGTATTCTTGCCTGGAGACTCCTATGGACTGAGGAGCATGGCGGGCTATAGTCCATGGGGTGGCAAGACATTTAGTCAGACACGACTAAAGTGACTGAGCATGCAAGTCATGAAAAAGCCATTGAGTAATGTCTGCCACGTACTAAGTATCCAGTAAGTGTCAGCTATTATTACTTGTCCCAAAGCCGAGTTAGGCCATGAGATACAGGAGACACTTTTGTGCTTCTCTTGATGATGGTTTATACAAAATCTCATGCTGGTACCAGCAGATAAAATATAATCATCAAGCTTACTGGGTGTCTATAATGTGCTGTGCTATCAGATAGACATCTCTGTTAGATGTCAGCAGGCCTAAACACTGGAAAGAAGATTTTGTAAAAAATTCTTATTTAAATCTTCCTTTTGCTAATCTTGTACATTCTAGACACATATATTTAACTCCTCTGGCAACCCTACGAGGTCATTGTTTCTAAACAGTGCAAGCTGAAGGGTAAGAGGTATAAACTGACAACAAATTGATAAAGTGTTTCATACCAAAACTTTCAAATACATAAATTAAGACATGAGGTGATATAGTCATAATTTTGGAATGGAGTGAGAAAGTTTGGGACAAGGCAATGACACCCCACTCCAGTACTCTTGCCTGGAAAATCCCATGGATGGAGGACCCTGGAGGGCTGCAGTCCATGGGGTCGCTAAGAGTTGGATACGACTGAGCGACTTCACTTTCACTTTTCATTTTCATGCATTGGAGAAGGAAATGGCAACCCACTCTAGTGTTCTTGCCTGGAGAATCCCAGGGACGGGGGAGCCTGGTGGGCTGCCGTCTTTGGGGTTGCACAGAATCGGACACAACTGAAGCGACTTAGCAGCAGCAGAGAGAGTTTGAGACTCAAATGCTCATTCACACATGTATTTCATTTGCATGTTTTTCCCTTAGAGGAATTTACAGGATAACAGAAGTGGGGTAGGAGAAATGTCAAGTTATCATAGATAAAGTATACAACTTGCAGCATTTAGACAACTGAAGGTATTACTGCATGGCTACTTAGTAATCATATCTGTTTATATTAATAATATGATAAGATATAATATGTAAATGACTCTCCAAAAATTTCGAGGAAAGCTACCCTCAATTTAGAAGAAAATCAAGGAAGAGTTTGGATGAACTTGTGAAAGATTTGAAGCCTGGCGAGTCCACTCACTTACTCCTTGGAAGAAAAGTTATGACCAACCTAGACAGCATATTGAAGAGCAGAGACATTATTTTGCCAACAAAGGTCCATCTAGTCAAAGCTATGGTTTTTCCAGTGGTCAAGTATGGATGTAAGAGTTGGACTATAAAGAAAGCTGAGCGCCAAAGAATTGATGCTTTGAACTGTGGTGTTGGAGAAGACTCTTGAGAGTCCCTTGGGCTGCAAGGAGATCCAACCAGTCCATCCTAAAGGAAATCAGTCCTGAATATTCATTGGAAGGACTGATACTGAAGCTGAAACTCCAATACTTTGGCCACCTGATGCAAAGAACTGGCTCATTGGAAAATACCCTGATGCTGAGAAAGATTGAAGGTGGGAGGAGAAGGGGATGACAGAGGACGAAATGGTTGGATGGCATCACCAACTCAATGGACATGAATTTGAATAAACTCCGGGAGTTGGTGATGGACAGGGAGGCCTGGCATGCTGCAGTCCATGGGGTCGCAAAGAGTCGGACATGACTGAGCGACTGAACTGAACTGAACTTAGTCCACTTGGAGAGTTTTGGCATTTTGATTCTTACTTGGTAATTTGCAGAATATATTTAGATTATCTGCTCATTTGCCCTGGACAGGGTCTAAGCATTCTTTCCCCTCTTAAGGGAAAACACCACAGATTTCTTTTTTTTTTTCTTCAGGTTTATTCAGTTACAGTATATTTTCCATCAAAGCCCCCTTCCCCTGAGGAATCTCAAATTTGACCTCATTTTCTCCTTTATCCCACCAGCATATTCTAATCCAATCAAGACCTGGTTTCAACACACAGCAAATTAGGGAAAGGGCGCAATGGCTCTTTCAAAGTGAAGTGAAAAAGCTTTTCAAGGTTCTTTTTCCAGTTAAACACCTTCCAGAAATGAAAGATGTTTCTTGCATTCTACCATAGATTTCCATGAGCTGTTGGTTGCTCTCTTGTTTTGTCTCCTCTCCCCTATCCGCCCAGATATTCTGGGTCCCTCTGCAGCTGGGGCTATACGGGAACACTGCAGTGAGTCACCGTCCCCCAAGACTCTTCCCATAAGGCGTACCTTACTGTCTAGGATCTGGAAAACCCTCTGCTGCAGGGTCTGGCCCTGCTTGGGCCTCACCAGGATGTAAACGACTTTCAGGTCTGGGCTGGTGCGAAATAGCTTCTCCATCAACACTTTGCCCATAAAGCCTGTGGCCCCAGTAATGAGAATGGACTTGCCACCATAGAAAGCTGCAATCATGGACATGATTCTTCCCTTTGTCTTCTATAGCTTCAGAAAGAGGTTCCTGAAAAGAAAGAGAAATAACAAAAGATTACATTCTCAGAAGTGCTAAAATGCAGTCATTTAAAATGTTGCTGGCATTTCCAGGAGTTTTGAAGACAGGAAAGGGTCAGATGGAGTGATAGCAACCCAATTCATTTCAATCAATATTTATTGAGATTAATCTCTGCCTGACATCATGCCAGCAACTGTGGGCAAGAAATGAGTAAGACGTGGTTTCTGCTCTCAAGGAATTGCCTGTAGCCTAATGGAGGAGACAGATTCCTAGAAACTATTAAATATTATATGGTAATTCTAAAACCAAAGAAAGCACAAAGAAAGGGTACATAGCAGGATCTGTAAATTTCACCTATAGAAGGTGAAACCAGTGGTCAAACTTGAAAAGAGATAAGGACTGGGGTAAGGGCATTCCAGACCAAGGAAGGATCAAAAGCAAAGGTCCAAGGTGTGGTGTAGGATGCTGTATGGAGGAATAAAACAAGGAATTCAGTGTAGGAGAATGTAATTCATAAGGTTAGGAGTAGCCCCAAACCTGCAACACCAAAGATGAGAAGAGTTATCAAATTTTAAAACTTATGATGTAATTTTTAAATTCGGTTGCAGTTTTATTTTATTTAAACAAAATTTTTTTTATGTGGACCATTTTAAAAGACTTTATTGAATTTATTACAGTATCATTCTATTTTACATTTTGGTTTTTGGCTGTGAAGCATGTGGGATCCTATCTCCGGGACTAGGGATTAAACTCCCTGCATCGGAAGGTGAAGTCTTAACCACTGGACGCCAAGGAAGCCCCTCAGTTGTAGTTGTATTTCAGTTCAGTTCAGTTCAGTCGCTCAGTTGTGTCTGACTCTTTGCGACCCCATGAATTGCAGCACGCCAGGCCTCCCTGTCCACCACCAACTCCCGGAGTTTACTCAAACTCATGTCCATCAAGTCGGTGATGCCATCTCATCCTCTGTCATCCCCTTCTCCTCCTGCCCCCAATCCCTCCCAGCATCAGAGTCATTTCCAACGAGTCAACTCTTTGCATGAGGTGGCCAAAGTATTTGATTTTCAGCTTTAGCATCAGTCTTTCCAAAGAACACCCAGGACTGATCTCCTTTAGAATGGACTGGTTGGATCTCCTTGCAGTCAAGGGACTCTCAAGAGTCTTCTCCAATACCACACTTCAGAAGCATCAATCCTTCGGCACTCAGCTTTCTTCACAGTCCAACTCTTATATCCATACATGACCACTGAAAAAACCATAGCCTTGACTAGACAGACCTTGTTGGCAAAGTAATGTCTCTGCTTTTGAATATGCTATCTAGATTGGTCATAACTTTCCTTCCAAGGAGTAAGTGTTTGTTAATTTCATGGCTGCAGTCACCATCTGCAGTGACCTTGAAGCCCCCAAAAATGAAATCTGACACTCTTTCCACTGTCTTCTTTCACTTTCATCAACAGGCTTTTTAGTTCCTCTTCACTTTCTGCCATAAGGGTGGTGTCATCTGCATATCTGAGGTTATTGATGTTTCTCCCAGCAATCTTGATTCTAGCTTGTGCTTCTTCCAGCCCAGCATTTCTCATGATGTACTCTGCATATAAGTTAAATAAGCAAGGTGACAATATACAGCCTTGACGTACTCCTTTTCCTATTTGGAACCAATCTGTTGTTCATTTATTTAGAGAAAATCATTTCCAGGAGCAAGTCTGGTGGATGCCAGATGCACCACTTGGATGCTGTGACTTCTGAGAAAAAGCACTCTACATTATAGAAGTGCAACCAGAAGTGTTTGGTCTTTAAGCCTGGCCTCAAGATTGTTGATTGGAAGCAGTGGAGTTTTGAAGGAAGCAAGGCCATAGTGTGGGAGCAGACCTTCCTTTCTGTCCTTGACTGTGCTGCCTGCAGCCAATTCTTGGCCATTTGTGTGTATCTGATAGAACACAACTCCAGGGACTGGCCTGGATATCAGGGCTTGTAAAGAAGAACAAAAAACAAGTGAAAAAGTCAACACCCTGCCTCTTTAGCTCTAGCCAAGTTAACTCCATTGACTTCTTAACAAATAATGACTTGTCATGCTGTTGTTCAGTCACTAAGTCATGTCTGACTTTGCAATTCCATGAACTGCAGTATGCTAGGATTCCCTGTCCTTCCCCCTAGGAGTTTGCTTAAACTCAGGTCCATGAGTTGGTGATAACATCCAACCATCTCATCCTCTGTCACTCCCTTCTCCTCATGCTTTCAATTTTTCCCAGCATAAAGGTCTTTTCCAATGAATTGGCTCTTCACATCAGGTGGCCAAAGTATTGGAGCTTCAGCTTCAGCATTAGTCCTTCCAGTGAATATTCAGGGATGATTTCCTTGAGAATTGACTGGTTTGATCTTTTTGCTGTTTACGGGATTCTCAAGAGTCTTCTCAAGCACCACAATTTGAAAACATCAAATCTTTGGTGCTCAGCCTTCTTTATGGTCCAAATTGGTATAAATCATGGTCCAATATGGTATAAAAGCAAAAACAATACCCAGCTGTGGATGTGACTGGTGATAGAAGCAAGGTCCGATGCTGTAAAGAGCAATATTGCATAGGAACCTGGAATGTCAGGTCCAGGAATCAAAGCAAATTGGAAGTGGTGAAACAAGAGATGGCAAGAGTGAATGTCGACATTCTAAGAATCAGCGAACTCAAATGGACTGGAATGGGTGAATTTAACTCAGATGACCATTGTATCTACTACTGTGGGCAGGAATCCCTCAGAAGAAATGGAGTGGCCATCATGGTCAACAAAAGAGTCCAAAATGCAGTACTTGGATGCAATCTCAAAAATGACAGAATGATCTCTGTTCGTTTCCAAGGCAAAGCATTCAATATCACAGCAATCCAAGTCTACGCCCCAACCAGTAATGCTGAAGAAGCTGAAGTTGAACGGTTCTGTGAAGACCTACAAGACCTCTTAGAACTAACACCCAAAACAGATGTCCTTTTCATTATAGGGGACTGGAATGCAAAAGTAGGAAGTCAAGAAACACCTGGAGTAACAGGCAAATTTCACGTTGGAATACGGAATGAAGCAGGGCAAAGACTAATAGAGTTTTGCCAAGAAAATGCACTGGTCACAGCACACACCCTCTTCCAACAACACAAGAGAATACTCTACACATGGACATCACCAGATGGTCAACACTGAAATCAGATTGATTATATTCTTTGCAGCCAAAGATGGAGAAGCTCTATACAGTCAACAAAAACAAGACCAGGAGCTGACTGTGGCTCAGATCATGAACTCCTTATTACCAAATTCAGACTTAAATTGAAGAAAGTAGGGAAACCACTAGACCATTCAGGTGTGACCTAAATCAAATCCCTTATGATTATACAGTGGAAGTGAGAAATAGATTTAAGGGCCTAGATCTGATAGATGGAGTGCCTGATGAACTATGGACTGAGGTTCGTGACATTGTACAGGAGACAGGGATCAAGACCATCCCCATGGAAAAGAAATGCAAAAAAGCAAAATGGCTGTCTGGAGAGGCCTTACAAAGACCTGTGAAAAGAAGAGAAGCGAAAAGCAAAGGAGAAAAGGAAAGATATAAGCATCTGAATGCAGAGTTCTGAAGAATAGCAAGAAGAGATAAGAAAGCCTTCCTTAGCGATCAGTGCAAAGAAATAGAGGAAACCAACAGAATGGGAAAGACTAGAGATCTCTTCAAGAAAATTAGAGATACCAAGGGAACATTTCATACAAAGATGGGCTGGATAAAGGAGAGAAATGGTATGGACCTAACAGAAGCAGAAGATATCAAGAAGAGGTGGCAAGAATACACAGAAGAACTGAACAAAAAAGATCTTCATGACCCAGATAATCATGATGGTGTGATCATTGATCTAGAGCCAGACATCCTGGAATGTGAAGTCAAGTGGGCCTTAGGAAGCATCACTATGAACAAAGCTAGTGGAGGTGATGGAATTCCAGTTGAGCTATTTCAAATCCTGAAAGATGATGCTGTGAAAGTGCTGCACTCAATATGCCATCACATTTGGAAAACTCAGCAGTGGCCACAGGACTGGAAAAGGTCGGTTTTCATTCCGATCCCAAAGAAAGGCAATGCCAAAGAGTGCTCAAACTACCACACAATTGCACTCATCTCACATGCTAGTAAAGTAATGTTCAAAATTCTCCAAGCCAGGCTTCAGCAATATGTGAACCGTGAACTTCCTGATGTTCAAGCTGGTTTTAGAAAAGGCAGAAGAACCAGAGATCAAATTGCCAACATCCGCTGGATCATGGAAAAAGCAAGAGAGTTCCAGAAAAATATCTATTTCTGCTTTATTGACTATGCCAAAGCCTTTGACTGTGTGGATCACAATAAACTGTGGGAAATTCTGAAAGAGATCAGAATACCAGACCACCTGACCTGCCTCTTGAGAAATCTGTATGCAGGTCAGGAGGCAACAGTTAGAACTGGACACAGAACAACAGACTGGTTCCAAATAGGAAAAGGAGTATGTCAAGGCTGTATATTATCACCCTGCTTATTTAACTTATATGCAGAGTACATCATGAGAAACGCTGGACTGGAAGAAACACAAGCTGGAATCAAGATTGCCGGGAGAAATATCAATAACCTCAGATATGCAGATGATACCACTCTTATGGCAGAAAGTGAAGAGGAACTAAAGAGCCTCTTGATGAAAGTGAAAGAGGAGAGTGAAAAAGTTGGCTTAAAGCTCAACATTCAGAAAACGAAGATCATTGCATCAGATCCCATCACTGCATGGGAAATAGATGGGGAAACAGTGGAAACAGTGTCAGACTTTATTTTTGGGGGCTCCAAAATCACTGCAGATGGTGACTGCAGCCATGAAATTAAAAGACGCTTACTCCTTGGAAGGAAAGTTATGACCAACCTAGTTAGCATATTCAAAAGCAGAGACATTACTTTGCCAACAAAGGTCCGTCTAGTCAAGGCTATGGTTTTTCCTGTGGTCATGTATGGATGTGAGAGTTGGACTGTGAAGAAGGCAGAACACCGAAGAATTGCTGCTTTTGAACTGTGGTGTTGGAGAAGACTCTTGAGAGTACCTTGGACTGCAAAGAGATCCAACCAGTCCATTCTAAAGGAGATGGGTCCTGGGTGTTCTTTGGAAGGAATGATGCTAAAGCTGAAACTCCAGTACTTTGGCCGCCCCATGCAAAGAGTTGACTCATTGGAAAAGACTGTGATGCTGAGAGGGATTGGGGGCAGGAGGAGAAGGGGACGACAGAGGATGAGATGGCTGGATGGCATCACTGACTCGATGGACAAGAGTCTGAGTGAACTCTGGGAGTTGGTGATGGACAGGGAGGCCTGGCGTGCTGCAATTCATGGGGTCGCATAGAGTCGGACATGAGTGAGCGACTGAACTGAACTGATGATATAAATTATAGTTGTAATTTATACTTTTGAGCATCTTGAGTCTATGTTCTTGGGCAGAACTCTTGCCTTTGGAGGATTCATTGATTGATGGATTTACTCAACAAATAATTCTGTGCACCTGCTATGCCAGACTCTAAGTTCTTAAGATAAACTGTTGGATAAAGCAAATAAATCCTTGCTGTCACTCAAGCAGAGGAGGCCAGTGATATACTGATTGATAAATACACTGACAAGTTAATTACAGACTGTTACAAACATAAATATAATAAGGATCAATGACAAAAATCACAATCATCGAAGTCATTCACTTAGGGACCATTGCGGATTTCAAATATTAGCTTTATCCACTGAGTTATTTAAATTCTGTTTATTAAAGGTTTATATGAGAATAATATTTTGAAGAACACATTTGGACCTTGTGCAAAAGAGCAATGAAAGAAACTTTTTGTCGTGTTACATAAGGTTACTCATATTACAGTCTATCCAATTATTTTCTCAAGAATGTAGCATGCGGGGAAAGTATTGAATATTCTTGCCTTGCCTGCCTTGAAGCTCAGAACAGTGATGTCATCAAGTTTGGAAGGCAGTACATATTCTAGTTCAGCATTCAGATTCTAAGCAAGACTGTCTAAAATCAAATCCCAGGTCTACCACTTATGAGGTGTGTCATCTCGTCATCTTAGGCAAATTATTAATCTCTCAGTGCTGCAGTCTGTTCATCAGTAAAATGGGGATAAAGTATCCAGTTACTAGTGTTGTGGTAAGAATTATGTGAATGAATACATGTAAAACACTTAAAAAGTACAACTCACCTCTAGTATTGTCTATTCGTATTGTCACTGCTTCCACATTTTTCATCTTAATGGTTCCTGTCTTTTCCTTTTGACATGTATTTTATATGCCTTCTTTTGGAAATATGAGGAGATGATTTATACTCAATCATCAAGCCAAATAAAGTGCTTTCCCCAAATGAAACTCTACTTAATGATAAATCTTTCCAACTCCTTTACATATAAAAGTGTTTACGTTATTAGGCATGAGCATGGTTGGCAGGAAAATATAGATGGGAAACTGAATTTAGTTCTGAAGATGTTATGTGTTGTTTTGTAATAATGTGTGCTTTAGTGGAGTCATATTTTCTAGAAATGCAAAGATACTGTTAAGATTTTTGGTCCCAGACAAGTTTGCAATGTGTGAGGAAACACTTTAGAGAGCTGATTGCATATCTCTAATGAACCTATTTCTTGTGTGACAACGGAAAACTTAATGTGTCCCCAAAGAATGGAATGTGCCTGCTCTGCCCACAGTCCAAGTATTTCTCAAACACAACAAAAACCATAGCACAGTATAATGAGTGCTCTGAGAGGAAAACAAAACATAAGCCAGTATCTCCTGGCACTCAGTACCCAGTTGGCAAAAGCAGGTGGTAGGGGAGTTGTGGTCAAGACTCTAATTAAAGCAAGTGATTCTGAAAAACGTCAAATCAAAGCTGCATCAGAGTTGTTTCTTTAAACCTTTGCTTCTGCTCTCAAGCTATTAGCTTGGTTATTGAACCCAGAAACTACCATATAAAATTTGGCCCTGGAAGCCCCATTTTACATGTCATAGATCTGCAAGGTCCAGGAATTGCTAATTCTTGATATAATTCATTTGGACTTCCCTGGTGGCTCATACAGTAAAGATCCACCTGCAATGCGGGAGACCTGGGTTTGATCACTGGGTTGGGGCGATCCCCTGGAGGAGGGCATGGCAATCCACTGTAGTATTCTTGCCTGGAGAATCCCCATGGACAGAGGAGCCTGGTGGGCTACAGTCCAGGGGGTTGCAAAGAGTTGGACATGACTGAATGACTAAGTGCAATATAATTTATTAAAATAATTAAATTGTTTCAGAACTTCCCTGGTGGTTCAGGGGCTAAGACTCATGCTCTCAATCAGGTGCCCCCAGGTTCAATCCCTGGTTAGGGAACTAGATCCCATACACTGCAAGAAAGAGTTCACATGACACAACGAAAGATCCCACGTGCTGCAACTAAGACCCAGCACAGCCAAGTAAATAAGTAAATACTTAAAAAACACATACTTTAAAAAATAGAGTGCAGAGAGGTCTGCGTACCCTTCTTTCAGCTTCCTCCGATAACATCTTATATCCCCATACATATAATTTAAAAAATAATTAAATTGTTTCAAAAATTAAAATAATTTTACACTCAGAAATGGAGGATATATAACTCGAGAAGGAAGAACATGTTTAGAACATGGCTTACCTTTCCTACAGTCTCAGATTACTAATGCAGAGAACAAAGGCCACTTTCCTATTTCTCATGCTTATAACATAGTGTGTGAGAAGCATAAACTACTTTGACAATATCTGAACCAGCCTGTATAATGCAAGGCTGAATGACAAATAGGCTGACAAGGCTGACGTGAGAGTCAGCTAATGCATTTTTAATGATTGTCTGCATGTGCCAGGCACTGTCCAGGCACTGGGACTAACAGTGAAAAGGCCTTATGCAGCTTAGATGCTTCCTTCCTATCTTCTGGAGCATTTTTTCTCCTTAAGATCACCAGCTCTCCATGGTAATGAGCAAGATTCCATAGTTGTCACTCTCCTTTTGTTTTCTAGAAGTGAGGCTGTTCTCATTTCTAGAGAATGGGTGTTAAAATATTGAATCACAAACAGTTGTGCCAAGTTAAACATTTTTTGCAGGTTTAAGCATATGGGAACTTTAATTATTCTTTGGGTGGTTCCTCTGGAAAATAAAAAACTTAAGATTCAAAAAAGCATTTAAGGTAGACAATCCATATTTCTTGGTAGCCCTTGAAAGGAAAAAATTTTTTAAAAGAAACAGGAGTTTTGCCTCTCAGGAATCATACTTTGTCAAGGTTTTTTGTTTTTTGCAGTATTAACATTTTGGGAGGGATAAATATTTGTTGTGTGGGCTCTCCAGGACAATATGGAGTGTTTACCAGCACCCTGGCCTCTACTCACTAGAGGGTCGTAACCTCCTTCTGTCCCCACCCAGATGTGAGAGTGACATGTCTCTGCATGCGTGCTCAATCACTTCAGTTATATCCAACTGTTTGCGACCCTATGGTCTGTAGCCCATCAGATTTCTCTGTCCATGTGATTTTTTCTGGCAAGAATACTGGAGTGGATTGCCATGCCCTTCTCCAGGGGATCTTCCTGATTCAGGGATTAAACCCGAGTCTCCTGCATTGCAGGCAGATTCTTCACTGACTGAGCCACCAGGGAACCCCAAAATGTCTCTGCTGCTACTGCTAAGTCACTTCAGTCGTGTCCGACTCTGTGTGACCCCATAGACGGCAGCCCACCAGGCTTCCCCGTCCCTGGGATTCTCCAGGCAAGAACACTGGAGTGGGTTGCCATTTCCTGCTCCAATGCATGAAAGTGAAAAGTGAAAGTGAAGTCACTCAGTCGTGCCCGACCCTCAGCAACCCCATGGACTGCAGCCTTCCAGGCTCCTCCGCCCATGGGATTTTCCAGGCAAGAGTACTGGAGTAGGGTGCCATTGCCTTCTCCGAAATGTCTCTAGACTTTGCTAACTGTGCTCATGGGGGAAAACCTGCCTCCTCTTTCAGAGAGCCACTGCTTAGTAGTACTTTTAAAATTTCTCAGTTTATAATATTCTGTCCATCCTATTAAAGAGTCAAAATTCAAAGTTTAAATTTCTATTTGTGAAGCAAAGTAGAAATATAATCCACTTTTACATTCTATTTTATCTATATTGAATCATTCACAATTACATTTACCCAAGCAAATTACACATGTGGTTAATCTTGACTGAATTCATAATAAAGATAAAGGAAGGTTACTCCAGATAAAGATCCTCTACTTTTTATTTAACCAAATTCCTTTCAATCTCTGTGCTGTGTGCATGTGCGCTAAGTCGCCTCAGTCACGTCCAGCTCTTTGTGACCTATGGACCGCAGCCCGCTAGGCTCCTCTGTCCATGCAATTTCCCAGGCAAGAATCCTGGAGTGGGTTCCTGTGCCCTTCTTCCGGGCATCTTCTCCACCTAGCAGTCGAACCTGCATCTCCTACCTTGCATTGGTAAGTGTGTTCTTTACCACCAGCACCGCCTGGGCAGCCTCTCTGTGCTATAAATTAGACTATTAATCCCACCTTTCACACAGATTGAGCCTCTCAACTTCATTCATCTAGACCTATCTGGGAACATTTAAGAAAGAATGACAATCAGACCAGCCTGAGATTGACTGAGAAACATAAAGCTCTTTAGTATTGGTTGCTGAATAGTAGTAATTCTATGAACAATCAAATTGGTCTCATCTACTGGTAGTTCTGTTGCCTTTTTTTGAGGATTCAAAGTATGTTGTTTAATAGGAGAGATCTCATGTAGGCAAGTGGGGTTTTAGTTGGCAATCTGCACAGTAATATGGGCTAGTCCATTGAAAAAAAATCTTGTAAAACTCAGTAAATGAAAGTTGGTCTGCTTCATCAAAATTAAACACTGAAATTCTTTCAATAAGTATGCTGAATTAAGGAAATTCACTTGTAAAATAATATTCAATGAAAACAAAGGAGAACAAGAACTTGTAAAGACACCATGTTTATCACAAATCCCCGTTGAAAGATTGAAGGAAATAAATGACAGTGATTGTATAACACTGTGATGGGATTCATGCTAAAGACTTCTGTTTCATGTCTGTAATTTTCCCCATGATTTAAAAGGGCATTTAATGATAAATATTAAATAATAAATACTTTCAAAAAGTGCTTAGGAAGCAATAGCAGCTGGCATTTTTATAGTCTCTTTTTTTGTGGGCACTAGAAACACAAAGAAACTTGCAAAACAAACTTCCTTAGTTTAAGATGTATTTAAAGTGTTTTTAAAGGTGTGGCTCAACTGACATTACACAGTGTTATGGACTGAACTGTGTCCCCTCCAAATTCCTATGTTGAAGTCCCTGTCTTTAATGTCATGGTATTTGGAGACCAGGCCTTTGAGAGGTATTTCAAGTTAAATGAGATCACAAGAATGAGGCGCAAATTGGATAGGATTAGTGCCCCAATCGGAGAAGGCAGTGGCACCCCACTCCAGTACTCTTGCCTGGAAATTCCCATGGATGGAGGAGCCTGGTGGGCTCCAGTCCATGGGGTCGCTAAGAGTCGGGCATGACTGAGCGACTTCACTTTCACTTTTCACTTTCATGCATTGGAGAAGGAAATGGCAACCCACTCCAGTGTTCTTGCCTGGAGAATCCCAGGGACGGGGGAGCCTAGTGGGCTGCCATCTATGGGGTCACACAGAGTCGGACACGACTGAAGCAACTTAGCAGCAGCAGCAGCAGTGTCCCAATAAGCAGAGGAGGGGGCACCAGAGAACAGTTTCTTCTGTAACGGCCACAAGGAAAGACCACATAAGGACACAGTGAGACGGCAGTTGTCTATAAGCTAAGAAGAGAGCTCCACCAGAAGCTGGATTTACTGGCACCTTAATCACGGGCTTCTAGTCTTCAGAACCGTGAGAAATTTGCGTCTGTGCTTTAAGACATCCAGTTTATGGTCTTTTCTTACAGCAACTTGAGCAGACCAACACACACAAACATGCATGGACAGTGACATGAACATTTTTGGGTAAGTGTGTAAAGTCACACAACTATAATCTATATCTACCTTTTCCATCCTGGAGTTAAACTCTATAATGGAACAAATATACCTGTCACAACGTTCCATCTTTGCGGCACAGAGGTGGGATACTCGTTCTTGATTTTTATACATTTGTGAAAATATGAACAGATCTTTTATGATAGCCAACAGAGGTCTCAAGAATTCAAGCCTTAAAAATCCATATATAAGTCACGAATCTACAAGTCTCATAGCCTATTTCAATCTCTTCCATCCATGGGCTTCTGCAGTCCATCCTGCTGGTCTCTTAATTGATTTTGTATTTATTTGGATCTTAAGTAAATGTATGTTCCACCTTATCAGGATTCATAAAATTCTAATCTCAGGAATCCATAATTCTTCCCCTACCTCCTCTCAGCTTTACTGAGATACAGTTGAAATATAATACTGTGTAAATTTAAGACATACAAATGTTCTGATTTGATACACTTACAAATGTATCCAATAATTAACCTCATTGTGTTAGCTAACACCATCCTTAGCCTCACATAATTACCTTTTTTGTGGTGAGAACATTTCCAAATCTGTTCTCTTAGCAACTTTTGAATATATAATACCGTACTGTTAACCATAATCACTATCTGCACATTAAATCCCCCCAAAATATTCATCTTATAAGTGGAAGGACAACATAGTGTTAAAAGGGCTCTAATTAGATTCTGGTCAGAGCTCATGGGGGCTTCCCTGTAGTTCAGCTGGTAAAGAATCTGCCTGCAATGGGGGAGACCTGGGCTGGGAAGATCTCCTGGAGGAGGGCATGGCAACCCACCCCAGTATTCATACCTTGAAAATCCTCATGGACAGAGGTGCCTGGCAGGCTACACTTAGTCCATGGGATGACAAAGAGTAGATATGACTGAGTGACTAAGCACAGCACAGCACAGAGCCCATGGCTTTACATGAGTTACACTGGCCAAGTCCATTCTATTCACACACACACACAGAGGCACAAAAGCCAGAGCAAAAAGAAATAGCTATGAAAGGCAATGATTTCCAATTTCTGAGTCAAGGAATATCTTTTACATGAGAAGAGGAAATATACAAATTGCTATGCTTTCTCAACAGCTTAGAAACAATTTTAAAGAAATCAGTAAATTTCTAACCAAACACAATATATAACAATATATTTTAAAATAATATAAAGAGAAAAGTGACATCTGGAAGGACTAGGAATGTTTTACCTAATCAAATAGTTTCTTACTTGGGTAAGATCTCCTAAGTAAAACAGGGAAGTCATCTATTGTTAGTTCCTTGGATATCCATCTATGTAAACTGCTACTGCTAAGTCACTTCAGTCATGTCCGACTCTGTGTGACCCCATAGATGGCAGCCCACCAGGCTCCCCCGTCCCTGGGATTCTCCAGGCAAGAACACTGGAGTGGGTTGCCATGTCCTTCTCCACCGCATGAAAGTGAAAAGTGAAAGTGAAGTCGCTCAGTCGTGTCCGACCCTCAGCGACCCCATGGACTGCAGCCTTCCAGGCTCCTCTGTCCATGGGATTTTCTAGGCAAGAGTACTGGAGTGGGTTGCCATTGCCTTCTCCATCTATGTAAAAGAGGAAGAGAAAAAAGCCCCCTTCCCCCCAGAAAAAAGTATGATTTTATTTTAGTACAAACCAGGAAAATTAAATATGCTGTCTCTATTAAAAATATCTATATAAAAGTCACATATCTGTTTGTCAAGGACTTAGTGAAAGAAAAGTTTTCATCAGAGAGCTCTTTTTTTATAACTTTGGTTTCCTGAGTATATCCCATTATGTAATTCAGCAATGAACTTAGATACTTTTCACTGTGTGCTTGTTATGTAAAGTTTTTCTGGGAGAACTTTTAAGATCTTGATGGAGGAATTAATAACCGCCAGGGGTGTTGGGGCACAGGCCTCACTAATTCAATTAGCAATGCTCCATCATCAAGAGAAACCAATTTGGAAGCTGTCCCAACTGGGGAAGGATGGTCCAGGCTGGCTTAAAAAAACAAAACTTAGCAATCACCTGAACACATTCTTCCTAGTTTGCTTCTTCTTAACTCCTTAGGAAGTCTTCAAAAAAAAAAAAAAAAAAGCCCCTGCAATTTTAACAGAAATAAAAAAGGAGAAAGACATAATTTTAAAACATCACTTCATCATAATTGATTCAATAGATGTATTTTGTACCTACTGTGGTGCTATACCCTGTTAAGTGTGGATAATTAATATGCAAACATTCTTGCTAAATGGTAAAGTATTATAAAATTACATGATATCATCACTATTGTTTATAGGTAAATAAACATCAGTCAGCATGTGATGATTCCAAAATCATACCAAGAGAATCACAATCAAATGTAAATCTTGATGCTTCCTATTTTCTCTTGGTGAAGTAAAAATTGAGTTGGGTTATGAATAAAAGAATAGTTGATCTATTAACCCAATGGAAAAAGGAACCTAACAAAATGAGTAGTAAACCAACAAACTTTTTCATGCTTTGCTTAGAATTAAAGACTATTTCTTTTAGGGGATGACATGACATAGATTTTCTATATTTTCTTGGGCTCCAAAATCACTGCAGAAGGTGACTGTAACCATGAAATGAAAAGACGCTTGCTCCTTGGAAGAAAAGCTATGACCAATCTAGATAGCATATTAAAAAGCAGAGACATTACTTTGCAGACAAAAAAGTCTGTCTAGTCAAAGCTATGGTTTTTCCAGTAGTCAGGTATGGATGTGAGAGTTGGACTATAAAGAAAGCTGGGCACTGAAGAATTGATGCTTTTGAACTGTGGTGTTGGAGAAGACTCTTGAGAGTCCCTTGGATTGCAAGTAGATCAAACCAGTCAATTTTAAAGGAAATCAGTCCTGAGTGTTCATTGGAAGGACTGATGCTGAAGCTGAAACTCCAAAGCTTTGGCCACCTGATGGGAAGAACTGACTCACTGGAAAAGACCCTGATGCTGGGAAAAATTCAAGGCAGGAGAAGGGGATGACAGAGGATGAGATGGTTGGATGGCATCACCAACTCAATTGACATGAGTTTGAGTAAGCTCCGGGAGTTGGTGATGAACAGGGAAGCCTGGCGTGCTGCAGTCTGTGGCGTTGCAGAGAGTCAGACATGACCGAGGGACTGAAGTGAACTGAACTGAAGGTTATAGCTGCCATAGACAGTGATTACACTGATGGATCTGGGCAACATAAGTTGAAAACCCTCTGGAAAGAATTCATCATTCTAGATGCCATCAAAAACATTGGTGATTCATGGGAGGAGGTAAAAGTCTCAACACTAAAAATAGTTTGGAAGAATTTGATTCCAACCCTAAAGGATAATGAGGAGTTTGAAGCTTCAGTGGAGGAAGGAGCTGCAGATGTTGTAGAAATAGCAAGAGATCTACAGCTAAGAGTGCTAACGACGTGACTGAATTCAACTACTCTTGAACCTTCTGGTAAATTATATCTTTCTTAAAGGTTAATATAAAGGTTAGTTGATTATACATACATTGATATGATACACTAAATCGGAAACCCTTATTTCTTCTTTGAAGCTCCTGATCATAACCTGTGCCAATAAATTGACAGGAAGCATCTGAATAAAGGTAATTATCCTATGCATTTGGAAATACACAGCTAGGGCTTCATGAAGGACTAGGTTCTGAAGTAAAGCTAACACTTTCTCTTTTACAATTCTCTCCATAGGAATTTATCCCATGTCAGAAGAACAATAAGTCACAAACAGCACTCCTATTTTTCTCTGACAATGTGCAATGAATTTTATCACAAAGATTTTAGGTACTTGTCTTTAAGAGAATGTACTTAGAGATGTGAAAAAATTATATACTTCATATTTGTACTAAGCCATGGGTAGTAGCTATAAAACATGAGAAGAAAAATACAGGTTTTATACAACAAAGTACAAGCTATCAGATAGACACCATCCATAAAAGCTGCATTTAGGGCAAATTCTTATGCTGACTGTTTGATGGCAACTTGAACAAAGAAATAAAAGCCAGTACCATACTGTCTTTATGACTGTAGCTTTGTAGTCAGGCAGATTGATTCCTCCAGTTCCATTCTTCTTTCTCAAGATTGCCATACAACCCAGAAATCCCACTGCTGGGCATACACACTAGGGAAACCAGAATTGAAAGAGACCTGTGTACCCCAATGTTCATCACAGCACTGTTTACAATAGCTGGGACATGGAAGCAACCTAATGTCCATTGGCAGATGAATGGATAAGAAAGCTGTGGTATATATACACAATGGAATATTACTCAGCTATTAAAAAGAAGCCCTTGAATCAGTTCTAATGAGGTGGATGAAACTGGAGCCTATTTACAGAGTGAAGTAAGTCAGAAAGAAAACACCAATATAATATATTAACACATATATATGGAATTTAGAAAGATGGTAACGATAAACCTGTATGCAAGACAGCAAAAGAGACACAGATGTAAAGAACAGACTTTTGGACTCTGTGGGAGAAGGCAAGGGTGGGATGATTTGAAAGAATAGCATTGAAACATGTATATTATCATATGTGAAATAGATCACCAGTCCAGGTTTGATGCATGAGACAGGGTGCTCAGGGCTGGTGCACTGGGATGACCCTTAGGGATGGGATGGGGAGGGAGGTAGGAGGGGGGTTCAGGAAAGGGAACACATGTACACCCAGGGCTGATTCATGTGAATGTATGGCAAAAACCACCACGATATTGTAAAGTAATTAACCTCCAATTAAAATAAATGAACAAAAGAAATAAAGGCACTCTGTTTCCTCCTCCAGTTTCTATGTTATTTAAATCACTGTGGCTCAGATGGTAAAGAATCTGCCTACAATGCAGAAGACCTGGGTTCAGTTCCTGGTCAGGAAGATCCCCTAGAGAAAGGAATGGCAACCCACTCCAGTATTCTTGCCTGGAGAATCCCGTGGACAGAGGAGCCTGGCAGGCTATAGCCCATGGGGTTGCAAAGAGCTGGACATGATTGACTGAATAACACTGAACTCCTTTATCATGCTGATTAACATATACTATCCAATCAAATAACCTATGTTTCACATGCTTTTCACAGTATGTACAGGATTTGTAAAATCCACTCTGTTCATTTTACTGTGGTCAGTGATAGAATATTTTTCATATATTTTAAGCTGCTGTTTCACAGACTAACCTCTGCCATCTAGTTCTAAATTAGAACCATTATTTCAGCATTTATAGGCCAATGCAATTTATTATTAACCATTTTGCATCTAGTACGCATTGATGTGTACTTATCAATCAAAAATGAATTTTCATTTCCTTTTGAATTTTGTGTACCCCACCTTAAGTTACGATAATGATGTGGGGCAAAGGGGAAGATACAAGAATTTCTGAGGACTTCCCTGAGAGTCTAGTGGTTAAGAATCTGGGCTTCCACTGCAGGAGGCACAGGTCTGATCCCTGGTCAAGGAACTA
The DNA here is from genome assembly GCF_019923935.1 of Bubalus bubalis. Lineage (NCBI taxonomy): Eukaryota > Metazoa > Chordata > Mammalia > Artiodactyla > Bovidae > Bubalus > Bubalus bubalis. Next base: position 39,542,058 of record NC_059160.1, on the reverse strand, counting down.
AAATCCCACATACCTGCCATGAGGCATGACCAAAAAACCCAAACAAAAGAACTCCTTAGTCTGGACTCTGGCCTATCTTCTAAGGGCCTGAATTCAATTGGGAAATGAATTCCTATACCATGATGGTAAAAGGCAAAGTCTGGCATAGATATAATACTATATAAAGTATAAGATACTATATGTTATTCATATACAACAATATAAAATATTAATATTACTTTAGGAAGGAGTTTTTACTTCTTTTGAGGGTGAACAGTAAACCATTTATGTACTGTGAAATTGGTTTTTGAATAAGGTGTATGATGGGAAATGCAGAAATTCAGAAGGTATTTAAGGTAGTGATGATAATACAGCAAAGGGATATGAGAAAGTCTGGTATGTACATTAAGAGCACACTAGCATGGCTATAGGAGATAATACCTAAAAAGAATTCAAGGAATCCTTGGCCAAGAGTAGCTGACAACAGATTGTGGGAAAATCAGTCCCAGATAAAGAGGTAGGTCTCTACAAGGGCAGAAGACTTTAAACAAGGGACTGATAATGCACAAGAGGGTCTGAGAATGGAGTCTGTTTCAATGGTCCAATCTATTTGAATGGCTGAAGGTAAGGAAGAGTTCAATGAGGGGCAAGACAGTACGGTTCTCACATGGTATTCTTTATTCAAACTGCAGATCAACAGTCTTCTCTCCACCCCCCATCCCATTTTGACTCAGTAGATCTGGGTGGGAGTCTTCCACTGGTTATATGTGGAAAACGTTAATATAATTAGAGGAGTAATAACATCTAAATAGGTGAGATGTGAGTTCCAATTTCCACTATTTACTGGCCATGACTTTAAGTGATTTAGACATCACTAGATGCTGTTTTTTCATTTATAAAATGGGAACATTTTTTTGGGGGGGAGATTTAATTTAAAGAAAGGTTGGACAAAACCTGACACATTTTACTGTTGGGTCAATGAGGCTGGAAGGGAAGGGATAAATGGTAGAAACACTGCAAGGATATTTTGTTTTTTATCTTACTAAGTAACCATGTTCTCACTCTCATATTTGTGTACATGAATTTTCTGCTGTACAGGAACTAGAGTTCTTCAAGGGCAGAAATCTTAGTCATCATTGTGTGCTCCAGATACTATAATTGAATGAATAAATTCGGTCCACTCTTGATTCTAGCTGCATTTATGTTTATCATTGATTTTATATCATACCCTTGAACTCTTTAAGGACAGTGGCTTCACTGTTTATCTCTAGTACCTAGTAAACTCAAGGTGCTCAATCAATGTTATTTAAGTGATGAATCAATGAACAAATTGATGTGCAGAGGATGAAGCGCACACTAATAATGGCTGGATGGTAATTCAGGTTCTTATGTCTGAAATCCTGGTCTCTGGGGACTCTGCCACACAAAATGCAAGTTGTTCTGCCTGTCACTTTGAGATGAACAGTTCCCAAGAGGCTGTGTGAACCAACTGGCTTGGAATATATTTTTGTGAAATCATTTAAATAAGTTTAGCATTTAAAGTTCAAATTAGACACCATTTCACATGGACACTAATAAGCTACTTTAAGTCATCTTTTCTTCCAGTTCACTGAACAGGGATTTAAAATTCCATTTAGTGTGTTCATTGGCACATTCTTTCCAGAATTCAGCATTTGTGGGGAAGAAGAAAGTGACCAAAAAGTGACCAAAATCATTTTTTTCTACCCTTATAAATTATGTGATCAATCATTTGATTATTTTTAGTTCAGAGTTTAAGTGTTCTAGTGAAGAATATCTAAATTACATAGGAATATCTAAATTACATAGGAAATAACAGGCAAGGTGACCCCCTACTATCTTTGCAATAGCTACTTGATCTAAGTTGAGAAATTCATTCAGCTGCTGAATAAGTATGTACAGTGTTCCAGGTATTGTGCCAGATGTTGGGGATACAAGGACGGACATGATACCCACCTGTTCAGGATAAGTCTCTCTTCAAATGAGAGTGTTTTTATTATTGAACTATTAATAGTCACAAGTGTCTTTAAGCTCATTGGCTTCCCCAGAACACATCTTAAACTCAGGATGAATTTGACCTTCTGAAAATTTAGAGAGCTGTTAGGATCCTGGAGTTCTTTTTAGGCTTACACAGTTCCTAGAAATGAAATTGATGGAATGTACAGCTTTTAGGTCCTCCTAAGGTATTCACAGATGTTTTGCCCACGAGTGATAAAGTACCTGCCAACTCTGACATAACTCTCCAGAGAAGGACCATCATCTGACTTCTCCCACATCTACCTAACACTGACAACAAGGAAAATGCACCAGACAACACTGGTTTCAAACACTTGCAGAGACTGAATTTCTATTTATTGAGCATCTGCTATGTGGTCCCCTTGTGATGAATGCCATTCATAGGTATAACTGAGAAACTGAATATACCAATGGACCATGGCCAGAGTATATAAAAAAATAGAACTTTGACTCATAACCTGCAGCAACCTGCCCAGGAGCCCAACCCGTTATCTATAACAAACAACCTGGAAAGCCAGCCAGCTAGAAGTCAGATTTTCAGAAGGTCAAATTGCTATCTCTAGGGATGATCCAGGAAGCTGAACAATAACTTCTGTAACAGTTGGCCCCAAAGAGTCAGAGCTTGATTTATAATCAACAGTTCCCCTAATTTTTTGTCCCTCCTTCCACTTAGCACCAACCAGAGAGAGCCAAATACATAGCATTAATCAATCATGCAGAATGCCCCACTCCTAGCGAGCCAGCCTACAGACACCCCACTAGCCCCCAGTCAGGGCACAACTGCAGCTTCCCTTTTTCTACTATAATGCCTTCCTGGCTCCTGCACCTGCTTCTGAGTCTGTGCCAAAACGCAGGTGACAGTTGTTGACTTTCTAGCTATTGCCAGCTCAGAATAAACAGACTTTGCTTATTCTCATTTGGTAGGCCTTCATTTATTTCCACAAAACTATTCTACTCCCTTTACAGGTAAGGGCTCTTTACAGAGATTCTGAATGGGGGCACATGAGTGGCAGAGCTAGGTTTTGAATATGGTTTCATTAATTCCATAGTTACTCCATTAACCATTACCCAAATGTAGATAAAAGAAGTTTTTCTTCTATTGTCCTCTGCTAAACCTAATTTGTATTTTGGGATGACTTTTATCTTTCCTTATCCTTTTAAGTCACTTCCTTTAGTGACTCCAAGTAGTACGACAGTCATCTATGGGTCTGCTGGTTTAGCCAAAAATTTCAATTTAGATGCACTGTTAAGAGTTTAAGGAGCTACCTCAGATTATAATGGTAAACTTAATTCCATATTTATTTATCATGAATTGAAAGTATGAACAGGTCTAGAGTCTAGCAGGTGAAGAGAGTTGAGCTGTTCATAGGGAAATAATCCTCTGTGTTGTCTCTGATTCATGGGACCACAGTGCTGCCCATGTCTGCTGCATGCCAATGACTGAATTAGGACATTTCATTTACAGTAAGTTCCCTACATACGAACCTTCAAGTTGCAAACTTTCAAAGGTGCAAATCTGCATTCACATGTCTAATTATGTAAGTTAGTCCATATGTCTGGTGTACATTGTAATGTGCTTATATCCTCTACAAGTGATTATGCTTTTGTGTACTTTACTGTATAGTGCTGTAAAGAGTACAGTAATACAATATCTTTATTTCAAGCCCAGAATGTCATCTACGACAAGAAAAAAAAAAAGAGCTACTACCCAGACATCGCTGGATCATTTTTATAAGAGGATAGACAGAACTGAATCAGCAAGGAAACAGAACTTTTGCCATCAACGTCAGGTGTGAATGAAATTGCAGCTTGACCTCCATCTCCTATTGCTGACGATCCTTCAGCTCCACCCTCTCCCACCACCTCTCCTTCCTCTAGTTAGTAACTCTTCTTGCCTTTCACTCAATGCCAGCTCCTGTGTGCCAGCTGTTGTACTGTACTACTATACTTTTCAAGGTACTGTACTGTAAGATTAAATATGTTTTATTTTGTGTGTTTGTTTTTTTATGTGTTATTTGTGTGAAAAGAATTATAAACCTATTACAATACAATATGTTATAGCCAATTGTGTTAGTTGGGTACCTTGGCTAACCTTGTTGGATTTACAAACAAACTGGACTTACGAATGTGCTTTCTGAACAGAACTCATTCCTAGGGGACTTACTGTACTGAGTGTGGGCCTCTATGTAACTTAAAAATAACTTGCTACCTCCATGATGCAGATTTTTAGCATCTGTATATTCACTAATTTAGAGTGCAGGGTAAACTTACTTGTATAATAATGCTCAGAGGTCAAGAAAGGGAGTTGACTAAGGACAATAAAATTTTAAAGAAAATAAGTTTTTTGTTTTAGTTGCTACCTTTTGTCATTTGGATTATTTTTTATTTAGTCATGTCCGACTCTTTTGTGGCCCCATGGACTGTAGCCCACCAGGCTCATCTGTCCATGGGATTTCCCAGGAAAGAATACTGGAACAGGTTGCCATTTCCTTCTCCAGGGGATCTCCCCGACTCAGTTCTAAATGAAATAAAGGTGTCAAGGGTAAGGCTTCAAAACTCACAGAAACTTTGCTCTCCAGTTCCACAGAAATCCTGAAGTTTTGTGTCAAAGCCTGTGTGAATCCTTTTGTGTAATGTGAAATACTGTGCATTGAAATGGATGTGCAAAAAATATATGGAGAGGCAAGGCTCATGCTGAGTGTTCAGACTCAGCATGCTAAGAAGCCAGGTGGCCTCCATGCCTGCCATCCTTCACGTTTGTGGAGTAAACAAATGCGAGTGATTTCTCTGGAGGGACCAAAGCAGGGACACTGCCCACAATCAGCAGCTCTCAGGATCAACCACTCCCTGGAGCAGCTGAGGTACCTCCTGGGGCATGAAACGTGAGATAGGCATTAAGCAAAACAGGTCCCACTGCTGGGATGTGCAGCAGCAGAAAGCGGAATGTTTGGTTTTTACGTCAAATGTTCACACAGGAAGGAAAGGAGGGATTTTATATGTCATAGTTTTTTTTGAAAAAGAAGCTCAGAATACATCAAAGAACACACTGTCAGATTGCAGGGCAGTCTGCAAAAAATACTTCAGTATGTGAAAGTAAAAATAAATAAATACATAGATCTGGAGAGACAAGAGGAAGGGGAGAACAGGCTGAAGAAAAGAAAAGGAAATGGAGTAAAGACACATAAAAATAGAAACCACAATTTGCAGGCTATGTAGGTAAAATTAATCAAAAATTTCAGAAATTCCTCCTTCCTTTTCTTGAGAGAGTATCTTTATATTTCTATCAAATTTAAAGAGAAAAGTCATAGCACTACTAAAGGACAAAAATGACAGAGAAGTGGAGGAGCATCTTAACATATGTTTACACACATATATAAATAGCCATACATTATACGTGTACACACACAGATACACACATCATACATGTAGCATATACTGACCTTAACCTTTCTTTAGTACAAGTTCAGAATGACATTTTCAAAACTGTCCTTTAAAAATTCAATAAAATTTCTAGCACTTTAAGAAAATGTATAATTTTTCTCAGTGAATAATTCCACAGTTTAATTACCCTTTTTTAATTATATCATCTCCCCCTACTCCTCTCACCAAAAAAAAAATTGTATCTGGAATTGGTGTTGGCTCAGATATGCCTGGAAACATTTTTAACAGATACAGTCTCTTCTCAGGAAAAGCTTACAAAGAAAAAAAAGATAATACTAATAAAATGTAAAGTGATGATATTATACATAGAGATTTACAATTCAAAGTTAGGAGGAGGGGAGAAATTCTGTTATACAGATCATTTCTTTTACAACTACAGGCATGTTTAGTCATGATAACCATCACATCTCACTCCTTCCACATGACAGGAAGTATATACATTATATAAACAGAGAGAGAGAGAAAAAATATATATTCTAGAGAGAAGAGAGAGGGCCTGACTGCAATGGTGGGAGCTCTCTGGGGAAAAGGAATGTGAATAAAAGTCTGTGCTATGGATAATGAAGCAGTGAGATAAGTACAGTAAAGTAAAAAAAATTTTTTTTTAGATTTTGTGCTATAATCTCTCTGTGCTAGCTCATGCCTTGAGGAAGTCCCTGCTATATATTTATGTTAGTGGTACTCTTCGTAAAGGCAGCCTTGTCTGCCATCAGAAGTGGTATGGAAAGAGTAGCCACAACAGGTGATGAGCAAACAAGAAGAGGAATGAAGAATTCAGTGGCAGCAGTAATTCAGAATGAGAGGTAATCAGGAGAATATAAGCCTACCACCATTCTTGGAAACTTCCCAAAATGCCTGGGATGAGAAGCTAATGTCATTTGTATATTAAGGAAAGGTTGATTCCAACCAGACAGTGGGATAAAAATACCAGAAATTTTACTTTGTATCAGTTCAGTTCAGTTTAGTCGCTCAGTCGTGTCCGACTCTGCAACTCCATGAATCGCGGCACGCCAGGCCTCCCTGTCCATCACCAGCTCCCGGAGTTCACTCAAACTCACGTCCATCGAGTCAGTGATGCCATCCAGCCATCTCATCCTCTGTCGTCTCCTTTTCCTCCTGCCCCCAATCCCTTCCAGCATGAGTCTTTTCCAATGAGTCAACTCTTTGCATGAGGTGGCCAAAGTACTGGAGTTTCAGCTTTAGCATTATTCCTTCCAAAGAACACCCAGGGCTGATCTCCTTTAGAATGGACTGGTTGGATCTCCTTGCAGACCAAGGGACTCTCAAGAGTCTTCTCCAACATCACAGTTCAAAAGCATCAATTCTTCAGTGCTCAGCCTTCTTCACAGTCCAACTCTCACATCCATACATGACCACTGGAAAAACCATAGCCTTGACTAGACGGACCTTTGTTGGCAAAGTAATGTCTCTGCTTTTGAATATGCTATCTAGGTTGGTCATAACTTTCCTTCCAAGGAGTAAGCGTCTTTTAATTTCATGGCTGCAGTCACCATCTGCAGTGATTTTGGAGCCCAAAAAAATAGTCTGATACTGTTTCCACTGTTTCCCGATCTATTTCCCATAAAGTGATGATACACAGTGTTAAAGTGATTTTTAGGAGGTGCCCTGGTGAAGCTGGAGTCAGAGCAATATAAACTCTGTCTTCTTGATAGAGGAAGAGCAATTTTGGACGTTATTGGAATATTGATGATGGCTAGAGAATTAGGGCAAGAGAGAACATGTCAGGTATAGGATGAAAGAAATATTGGAAGGAAGATCAAGACAACTGGCTAGTCATTGGGAAGAACTAATATAGTGAGGAAATAATTTCTAAATATTCTTTTTGCTTAAAACCCCCAAAAGCTGTCTGTCCCTCTTTCATAGCAACAATAAATGAAGTAAACAAAATATAATGTGAAACTACTCCATGTCATTAAAAAGCAAGATAATGGGAATATATAATAACTGATGTATTCAGAAGTTTTTTTTTCTTTCAAAACTTAAGCTTAGAAGTATAAAAGATCAGTTAGATTTTACATCATAAGTACATACTGTTGAAGGATAATATTTTTATGCCTTTGCTCTTTGAAAAGTTATGCTACCTTTGTTTCTGATGGCTTTTGTGGACACCTGTGTTTTGACCATCCAGTATCTTTCACCTTCTACTGTCCAAAAACCTCCTTTTTGAGGCAGCACCTCTTTCTCCATTGTGGATAGTCTTCAAGGGGCTGTATTAAAGACCCTCCGCCCCTCTGAGCCAAGGAGGAGGATCTTTAATTTTGAGTAAAGGGACACAACATTAAAGAAAATATGGAGTTGATTCACCTAGTGCTGGCATGTTGACTAGATAATTTAGTCAATTAATACTTGTTGTATTGATACAAAAAGCAAGCAAGTCTTTGATAGCTTTCAGGATAATGGAAAAGGGCTTCTTGCCTTTTCCAAGACTGACTTTTAGCCATTCCTTTGATTGTGTGGTTACCTCATTTTCTTTCAATAAATTCTCTATTTGTTTACATTACTATGGTAGGCAGATCCTAAAATGATCCCCAATGACCCACTTCGTAATCTGCTTCCCTTGGAAATGGGAAGGCCTAGTAATTTGCTTCTAACCAGCAGAATGATGATGGCTTACACTCCCATGTTTATGTTACCGTATTGTAATTAATGTCCTCAGTTAAGTGAAAAGGGAGATTATCCTTGGTGGGCCTAATCTAATCACTGATTCCTTTATAAGAATTACTGTCTTCCTAAAGAAAGAGATTCTTCTACTGATTTTGAAAAACAAGTTCCATGAGTTCTAAAACTGCATGAAAACTATGAGATGATACTTACTTGTTGTTTTAGACTGTGTTATTTTGAGGAATTTGTTACACAAAAATAGAAAACTAACCCAGTTGTCTTAGCTGGTTTCTGTTGCTTTCAACCAAAGGACTCTGACTGATAAAACTTACTAGATCTCCTTAAAACTTCCTTGGCTGCAATCTGTGAAGCATATTTTAATCAATAAGCAACAAAACCAGTTACTTTCCTCTTAGGATTAAATATCGCAAAATATGCTGTTTCTATGTACCTATTGTTTAGCATAAGTAAAACAGTCTCTCTCTTGCTAGGATCAGCTAAACCACTTGTTCTCTAACTTTTTGTCTCAGAACCTTTTATACCCCAAATTATTGAATATCTTAAATAGCCTTTATGTCATTATGCCTACCAATACTTCACATATTTGAAAATAAAACTGAGATCTTAAAATACTTACTTATCATTTAAAACTATAAGCTCATTAAATGTTAGCAGAAATAACATGTTTTTTGAAAAGTCACTGTTTTGAATAGTGACTAATATTTTCCAAAATTAAAAAAAAAATCTATATTGAGAAGGTTGGCACCATTTTACATTTTTACTAACTTCTTTAATATATGCCTTAGTAGAAGCAACTAGACTTCCATATCTGTTTCTGTATTCAATCTGCTATATCATTTTTGTCAAACATATGGAGAAAATCTGGCCTTCCAGCGATATGTATTTGGAAAGGGAGGGATATTTTATAAGTCTTCCAAGATAATTATGGATATACTTTTTTATATTATGCCAAAAACTTGGCAAATTACAGTTTCTTAAAGTTTAGTACAATGTGGACCATATCAATGAACTTTTCATATTCTGTTGCACTAAGATCATTGGCCTATCTCACTGTTTATATGGCTCTTTTACTCATGCATAATTTTATAATATAATGATTGGTCATTTGGAAAATAACAATTCACTGAATTATGCAGATCTTCCAAATATTAACACATTTCATTATATCATATTAGAAATAATATTTTTTAATATCATAGCCAGTCTTATCAGGGAAGTCAGTATTTGTCTCTTCTCGGGGATAAACTACAAAATCTGAATTCTTGGATTTGGATTCTAAACCACCTTGAAATATGCTCTTTTACAGCATCAAAGGCCATAATAACATACCCATCTCTTCTCTGACTTGTGAAAATCTAGGTTCCCAAAGTGCCAGGGTGTACATCTAGCCATGGCTGTACTCCCATGGCTCTCAGAAACTCTGTTCTGTTGCTACATGTGTATTATCTCTCTCGTTTGAGAAATCCTTGATAGGGAAGGCCGTTTCCTTTTTATTTTTGTATCCCCAGCAATATGAGCTGTGATAGGTGATAGGTGTACAATGTGTGTTTGTTGAATGAACAAAGCATACAAATAAATCTTCTTATATCTGCACCCCTTTGGGATTAGCATATACACACCACTCTACATAAAATAGCCAATAAGGACATACTATATAGCACAGGGAAATTCATTCAATGTTTTGTAATAATCTACAAAAGGTAAAGAATCTGAAAATATATATATATTTTTTCAGATTCTTTACCCTATATATACATATATATTTTCAGGTTCTTTACTATATATATATATATATATATATATATATATATATATATATATAACTCACTCACTGTGCTTACACCTAAAACTAACACAACATTGTAAATCAACTATACTTCAATTACAAAATAAACAAAATAAAATAAAAGCCTCAAAGTTTACATTATAAACTTTCGACGCCTTTACTTCATCAACCAATTTCTTTTGTCTTCTCAGGACTATTTTATTTTTCATGTAAGTGTTTTCTTTAATTTGAGAGATGAAGTTGTCAGCAGGTATATCATGAATTTAAAGTAGAATTGCTAGAATAGTGATGCCCATATGGACCACTTGCAGAACTCATTTAAAAATCAGATTCCCAAGCCTCACACCTGAGTTTGGAACAACAGACTGGTTTCAAATCAGGTAAGGAGTACATCAAGGCTGTATGTTGTCACTCTGCTTATTTAACTTATATGCAGAGTACATCATGCAAAATGACGAGCTGGATGAAACACAAGCTGGAACCAAGATTGCCAGGAGAAATATCAATAACCTCAGACATTCAGATAACACCACCCTTATGGCAGCAAGAGAAGAACTAAAAGGCTCTTTATGAAAGTGAAAGAGGAGAGTGAAAAAGTTGGCTTAAAACTCAACATTCAGAAAACTAAGATCATGGCATCTGGTCCCATCATTTCATGGGAAACAATGGAAACAGTGACAGACTTTATTTTCTTGGGCTCCAAAATCACTGCAGATGGTGACTGCATCATGAAATTACAAGACTCTTGCTCCTTGGAAGAAAAGCTAAGACTAACCTAGACAGAATATTAAAAAGCAGAGACATAAAAGCAGATAAAAAGGTCCATCTAGTCAAAACTATGGTTTTTCCAGTAGTCGTGTATGGATGTGCGAGTTGGACTATAAATAAAGCTGAGAGCCAAAGAATTGATGCTTTTGAACTGTGGTGTTGGAGAAGACTCTTGAGAGTCCCTTGGACTATAAGCAGATCCAACCAGTCCATCCTAAAGGAGATCAGTTCTGAATATTCATTGGAAGGACTGATGTTGAAGCTGAAACTCCAATACTTTGACCACCTGATGTGAAGACCGACTCATTGGAAAAGACCCTGATGCTGGGAAAGATTGAAGGTGGGAGGAGAAGGGGATGACAGAGGATGAGATGGTTGGATGGCATCACCGACTCGATGGACATGAATTTGTTCAACTTCCGGGGGTTAGTGATGGACAGGGAAGCCTGGCGTGCTGTAGACCATGGAGTTGCAAAGAGTCGGACATGACTGAGTGACTGAACTGAACTGAACACCTTAGTTTTTCATTTGAGTCCGTTAAAATATGCCAGATACCTCTCAGGAACCTCACACCTTATTTTGTTTCTCATCCTTAGAAGAATTAAAAACAGACTACAATTCCAAAATACATCAGTTATCATACTCAGGTAAACTATAAAGGAAAACTCAGCATACCATACTCCGTGGGGAAGATGGGCTTTAGAATATATTCCATCATGGGTAGAAATGTTTCTAGAAACAATATTGTTGACATAACTGCAAAGAATGTCAAAACTAAAGTAGCTACAGAAAGAACATTGCCGAGTTTCCGCAAATGAAGAAACAAAACCTTAATAGTCTCTGTGTTTATCTTCTGCTCAAGATGAAGACATTCTTCTATGAGTTCAACTCTCAAATACTTCATATGCCAACCAGAGATATTCACTCTTCAGGGAAAATGAAGATTTTCTGCCAGAATGTGATGTAAAGAAATTGGAATAAATCACTATGAAAACAATCAATTTTATAGCAAGTTTCTCTAAGGTTTCTGATATTTCAATACTTAAAACATAATAACTTGTTTAAAATTTAAACCTTTAAAATAAATGTAATCCTGAGAGAGGGTTCCACTTTTCAGAAGAAAAAAAAAAACAGATATCACCCCTATATTTTAAAACTAAAAATTCTATTTTAAAAAAAATCTGGAAACAAAATAACCAATATCAAAGTCTGAAAAGTAGAACCTTGACAATATTTTCTGAGAAGAATGTAAATTAGGTTGGTGAAGGTAATAAGACTTGACAAATCTACTCTGAAAAAAACCAAAAAACAAAATGGAAACCAATTTTATTGACCTTAGCAAAATATACCTGTGAAAAAGTATACCAATTTGTGGCTATTATTCTGTCCTAGTGTTATGTCTTAAATAGAGTAGACGTTAATTGCCCTTGGAAACTAAATGCAACATAAAAATTCTTAGGAAAAGACCTTTTTTTCTGTAGTCAAGAAAATGCTGCTCTTTTAGATGTTTCCTTGGCTGACACTAGAAGTTCTTATTTCATAGTGTTTTTGAAAAATTGATTGTTTAATAAAGCAATCTGCGCAGATAAAACTGCCTGGAGACAACCAGTCATAATATCCCTGTATAAAAGACAAAAATCAAAAAGGATGATGCAGAATGTCTTGGAGCAAATGTTATAAATACATAGAGTATCTACTCAACAGAGAATCAATTGTGAAATAATTTCTACTACTTTTTACTCATAATTTAAAATTATACATTCATTGTTCATTAAGCCCTGAAAAGATGAAAGGGAGAATGCATGTTATCAGGATTTAAATAGATATTAAGAAACTACCATATCTGAGATGATAGATAGACCATTATCCATTTATACTGACAATGTTTTGTTTCAGAGATCCTCATTATAACATTTCTATTTCTTCTTTAAATTATTTTCTTAAACTTTTCTATTAGCTTCTTTTTAATACTGCCAATCAAAATGCCTTCAACTCTTAGCAAACAAGAGGACAAGTCTGTTGACGAATACCAGATGATCAGAATTTATAACAATTATAGCACAGAAGGTGCTCTGAAGACACCTGGCTACCTCCACACTCGAAGAGATCTTGCAGTCCTCTCCAAGATAGAAAAAATAATTTTCTTATAAAGGAGGAAGCGGTATTTGCTTTAAATTTTATTTTTGAATCTTATTTTGTAAAGATCTAAGAAAAAGAAGTTTTCAAAAATAAGTCAGCATCTTATGTTTATTCAGATAAACTACTTCATCATGGTTTTGTATGCAGCTCTGCAAAGTTACCTCTCCCATCTTCCCAAATTTTGCCATTTTTCCTCTAAAATAATTTAGTAGTTCTCTGTATCATTATTCAAAATATCTCTTTAGAAGAATTTAGAGGGTCCACACACTGGCTCCAAACCAGAATGCAATTAAGACTAAAGTGATTTCAAAGTAAAATGAAAAAAATGTGAAAATTAGACATATATCCAAACTCTCTGACAAGATAGGCAGAAAATAAATGTTTATTCCACAATTTGGTGTTGTTTAGTTGGTGAGTCATGTCTGACTCTTTTGTGACTCCGTGAACTGTAGCCCACCAGGTTCCTCTCTCTGTGGGATTTCCCAGGGAAGAATACTGGAGTGGGTTGCCATTTCCTTCTCCAGGGGATCTTCCCGACCCAGGGATAGAACATGTGTATCCTGCATTGGCAGGCGGATTCTTTACCACTTAGCCACCAGGGAAGCCCAACAAAATCTCAATGATTTTGAATGTATTAGAATTTCATTTTGGAAAAAACTCACCACTTGTGTTCCCAAAATAATTTGGAAAAGTTTAAATCTTTTTCTGGAGCAATATTTGCATATGAACTTTTGCTAATAAACACCTTAACAGCTATTTTAGTAAAAAAGATCTTGTTTTGGTACTTTCCAAACCTTCACTATTAAAAGTGAAAAGAGCCACCATTTAAATCCTGAAGACAGTTACTGAATGTCTTCATAAATACTAAATGAAGCAAGTACAGAGTTGTCTATGGGTTTGAGAACAGGACTTCTAATTCCTCTTTCTCCAAATTCCTTTACTCTTGAGTCAAAACTCATAGAGGAAACCATACAATAAAATCACAAGTATCTCTAATACTTCTTAAATTTACTAAACAAGGAGGCTATTAGACTGAGGTGGCTTTAATGGTTTAATAACCTGCATAAGCAAATCAAAACTTTAGCCTGTAATTTTAGCCTGTGACTTTAGCCTCCAAGTTAAAACAAAACAAAACTGGGACCTCCCTGGTGGTCCAGTGGCTAAGACTGTGCTCCCAATACAGGGGACCAGGGTTGATCCTTGGTTAGGGAACTAGGTCCCTCATGCTGCAACTAAGATCCACCGTAGCCTAATTAATTAATTTTTTTAAAAAGCAAAACCTAAGGACAATCATTGGAGAAGGCAATGGCACCCCACTCCAGTACTCTTGGCTGAAAAATCCCATGGATGGAGGGGCCTGGTAGGCTGCAGTCCATGGGGTCCTGAGAGTCAGACATGACTGAGCGACTTCACTTTCACTTTTCACTTTCCTGCATTGGAGAAGGCAATGGCAACCCACTCCAGTGTTCTTGCCTGGAGAATCCCAGGGACGGGGGAGCCTGGTGGGCTGCCGTCTATGGGGTCGCACAGAGTCGGACACGACTGAAGTGACTTAGCAGCAGCAGCAGCAAGGACAATCATGGGCTTCCCAAATGGCGCTAGTGATAAAGAACCCACCTGCCAGTTCAGGAAACATAAGAGATGTGGGTTTGATCCCAGGGTAGGGAAGATCCCCTGAAGAAGGGAATGGCAACCCATTCCAGTATTCTTGCCTGGAGAATTCCATGGACAGAGGAGCCTGGCAGGCTACAGCCCATGGGGTTGCACAGAGTCCAACAGGACTTACACAACTTAGCACGCACACACAAGGATAACCAATCACAGTGAACTAGGCTTTCTCCAATAATACAACTGCATAAGCTACAGCCAATCAAATAATATTCTTGCTTTGCTTCCATCTCTTCTCTATCAGTCTTTCCTCTAACCTCTGTTAACAGAAGGTTTCTAATCTTTTATGCTTTGGTGCTGCCTCATTCTAATCGATTTTCACTCACATAAACTCTTGAAAGTCTTAATATGCCTGTTTCTATTTTAACACTTCTCAGTGAAAATATCGTTGAGCCAAAGGAATAAATGCGTCACTAACATTTATTGAGACTAGTACTCCAGTCGGAGAAGGCAATGGCACCCCACTCCAGTACTCTTGCCTGGAAAATCCCATGGACGGAGGAGCCTGGTAGGCTGCGGTCCATGGGGTTGCTAACAGTCAGACACAACTGAGCAACTTCACTTTCACTTTTCACTTTCCTGCATTGGAGAAGGCAATGGCAACCCACTCCAGTGTTCTTGCCTGGAAAATCCCAGGGACAGGGGGCCCTGGTGGGCTGCCGGCTATGGGGTCGCACAGAGTCAGACACAACTGAAGTGACTTAGCAGCAGCAGCAGCAGTACTCCAGTACGCTAGACAAGAGAATCCCATGGACAGAGGAACTCGGAAGGCTACAGTCCGTAAGGCTGCAAACAGTAGAACATGACTGGAGTGACTTAGCATGCACAACAGTTGCAGAAAATGTCCCACATTAATCCTTACAATAACTACATGAGGTGACTAATGAAGCCTCTCCTCTCAGGGAGCTTAAGTAACCTATGCCAGTCTGATGGCAAGACAAGAACAGGAATTTGAACCCAGGAATTCTGTCTCCAGAGCTTGTTTCCTTCTGCACAAAACTAGTGAGAGGCCCTTAAATATATATGCTCAGGGTAAAGACTGTGCATCTTCACCCCTATAAGTTGTTCAGTTTGAAAATAAGGAAACTGGAATTATTTTTGGAGCTCACTCAAGCTGAGGCCTTGAGTGCACTCCAGGTGACAACTGCCGAGCAAAGCTGCGGTGGCCCCACTCAGGGAGCATGATCGCTTCCTTAACTCTTGCTGCTTATCTTAAAATTTCCACATCAGCCTTTGTTCTACATTCCTACTCAGTTCAGTTCAGTTCAGTTCAGTCGCTCAGTCGTGCCCGACTCTTTGCGACCCCATGAATCGCAGCACGCCAGGCCTCCCTGTCCATCACCAACTTCCGGAGTTAGCCAGGAAGGCCAGAGTCCTATATAAGTTCTCACTGACACTGTTATTATAGAGCAGTCCGGAGTCCCTCCATCCAATTTTCCCACTGGGAAAAATTTATGCTAACTGTTTAGAGTAAAAGATAATTGGAGCTGTCCTACAGCCCTGAACTTTGACTAACAACAGCAATAACAAGAACAGCCAGGACCTTCTGTGCCAAGCCTTCTGGTAAGGGTTCCATATGTATTATCCTACTTATTCCTACAACAACCATTTGAGGCAGGCATGATTATTACAAATGAGAAAACTGAGGCTCAGAGAGGATAAGCAACCAGTCTGAAAGTGTTTTTTATTTACAAAGTTAACTGACTACAAGTTAATTAGCATTACTTTTGTATCCATTTACTTCAAAAAAGAACATGAGTCAATTAAGCACAGAGTAGTGACCTTTCAGTTAGTCTATACAATCCTAGGTCTTTGATACTCTTGTACTAATTTCACTTTGCAATTTAAATGTGCTTTTAATATCTTTTTAAAACACTGCCTAAGTCTAACAAATCATTTCTTTGGTATTTATACACTTAGAACATGTGCCATGGAGAAGCCAGGTGAAACAAAAATGTTGGCAAAATATAGAATGAATGTCCCAGTCCAATTCCCCCATGTCCAAGGAAATACAACAAGCTGCCTTTTGAACACTTTGAAGTTGCTTATTTAATGAAAACACACACACATACACACAAACGCACACACATCTATGTCAGGCATGAGATGGAATGATTAACCTCTGCTCTGAGTATGCAAATTAAAGTTTTAAATGGATTTTTCCAGGCAAATTCAATAAAATAACCAAATGCACCTGAAATATCATATTCCTCCCTGGAGCTCTCAAGTTTCTTGCTACTGTAGTCTATGTTTGAACCCCATATAAAAACTCTTAGACTGTCAACTTCCACCAGACATGCTGAAGTGACACTTGGTAATGCACACACTCAGGGCAGAATTGAATTTCAGACATCACCAACAACCACCTCCACCCAACCCCACTGGTCCCTGGCTTCCACAAAAGTTCAGCATTTCATGTCATGCAGTCATAGCAGAAAGCAATTTTTCTTCATTCAAACATTTAAATAACTCAAAACCATTATTTGGCTTATACTTCACAGCCCCAGGTGAACCAAGTACTCATTTTTAAGCAATTTAGAACATTGCAGATTTATTGATTCTACTTCACAGGAAGTAATTGATTTCTTAGGATAAATGAGTTCTGATGAGCTATAGTGGAGACCATGGAAAAGTGAAAATGAAATAAAAGAACCAGTCTGTCACCCCAAGGCTCATTTAGCTTGTCACTCCTACTAATAACTTTAGAAATGTCTAGGACTCTGTTCATTTCTTGTTTTCTTCTTACCTTTTGTCTTTTTTTTTTTTTCCCCAGGCTTCAGGTTTCTCTTGGACAAAAAGGGAAGGTAAGAGTTGAGCAGGAAATGTAGCAGAAGAATTTAAATCAGGCCTAAGAAGCAATGATAGGAGCGTCCACAGCATCCCATGACCCAACAGCCTCTCATCACTGGAGATCTAAAAGCTCAGGAGAGGAAGGTTCATTGCACTGTTATATACATGTGACGGAGGTCCAGCTCAGCCCAAGCTGACAGGAGGGCTCTGTGAGTGGAGCTCCCGGGAACTGTTGCAATCACCTGTGTATTGTGAAATGCAGAGAATGCTTTCTTGTCCTAAAATATTGCCATTGCAGTCCTCCTTGGTGTGCCAGAGTTTGAGAAACTTTAATTTGGTTATTTCACTGGTTATCAGGAACTGAATATCATGTAGCAATTTATTCACTCATCATTCATCCAACAAAACAAAATTACTGGTGACCTGCTATCTAAAGTACTGCACTAGGTAGTGGAAAGAAAGAGCTCTAAATGTGAAGAATGTGCCAAATACATGGACTTCCACAAACATATTAATATATCCTTCCACTGCCCCTTCACTCAACTCCCAGTTGTCTGTGTTTGCTTGGGAAAAAGGAGGGCTAGAGATTTCACAGAAGCAGGAATGTACAATGGTTAGGAGCACTATTCCAAAAGTTATATCACTTAGGTACTCTGACATATTTTAATTAAGTAACTTTGGATGTGTTTTGTAACTACTATGAGCTTTAGTTTCTCTGCCTGTAATCCTGGGATGAGGGTGATATTGTAATAGTACTTACATCAGAAGATTGCAGTAAGGATTTGCATGATTAATTTACATAAATTATCCAGGGTAGTGCCTGGCAAATAGTTCAATACAAATACTACAAATATTCTCATCATTCTCTGAGTTTGATTGGATTTCCTGGATTTCACTTGGAACAAATCATTAGTGTGGGTACAGTTGTGCTAAAAGACTTCATGCTGATAAAGACTTGATTCCACTCACCTTTCATTATGAATGATAACAGAGCTTATCTTCCACAGATATAAAACTAGGACAGTATTTCTAGCATTCTAAATTGAGCCATGTGAGTATGTGTGCTAAGTCGCTTCAGTCATGTCCAACTCTTTATGACCCCATGGATTGTAGCCCAGTAGGGTCCTCTGTCTATGGGACTTTTTTGTATAGTTCTTCTGTGTATTCTTGCCACCTTTCCTTAATCTCTTCTGCTTCTGTTAGGTACTTGCCATTTTTGTCCTTTATTGTGCCTATCTTTGCATGAAATGTTCCCTTGGTATCTCTAATTTTCTTTAAGAAATCTCTACTCTTTCCCATTCTGTCTTCCTTCATTTCTTTGCATTGTTCACTTAGGGCTTTCTTATCTCTCTTTGCTATTCTCTGGAACTCTGCATTCAGCTGGGTATATCTTTCCCTTTCTCCTTTGCCTTATGCTTCTCTCCTTTTCACAGCTACTTGTAAGGCCTCCTCAAACAACCCCTTTGCCTTCTTGCATTTATTTTTCTTGAGGACAGTTTGGGTCACCGCCTCCTGTACAATGTTATGAACCTCCATCCAGAGTTCTTCAGGCACTCTCTCTATCAGATATAGTCCCTTGAATCTATTTGTCAGCTCTACTGTATAATCATAAGAGATTTGATTTAGGTCATACCTGAATGGCCTAGTGGGCTTCCCTACTTTCTTTCATTTGGGCCTTAATTTTGCAATAACGAGCTGATAATCTGAGTGACAGTCAGATCATCATCCATATTAGTGAGTAAATCCAAATGTAGAAAGGTTATGGTCACAAAGACTCCCTTCTTGACCAAACTTTAATCAAGTTCCTTTGAGCCCTCTTCTTGGCAATGTCTCAACCTTGACCTGCTGAATCCATTTTTAGAAAAGACTCCTTAGTCAGTTTATTAAGAATCTTTCCCACTCTACAAATCCAATAAAGGTCCTCTTCCTCCACCTTGGTATCTAACCAAGTTCCTTTCCTCATCCCCACCTTAATATCATAAATATCTTAAGGAGCTCCTCTTAGTAATCTTCCATGCTCTCCCTCATCCTGTCACCAGCTATAAAGTCCTACTCATCCCTGTTTGTACTTGGAGTTGAGTTCAACCTCTTCCGCTATCGCAATAGTCTGGAATAAAGTCTTCCTGCCATTTTTAACAAGTATCAGAATAACTTCTGCTTAACAATCATTCTAAAGGAGATCAGTCCTGGGTGTTCATTGGTAGGACTGATGTTGAAGCTGAAACTCCAATAGTTTGGCCACCTGATGCGAAGAGCTGACTCATTTGAAAAGACCCTGATGCTGGGAAAGATTGAGGGTAGGAGGAGAAGGGGACGACAGAGGATGAGGTGGTTGGATGGCATCACCAACTCAATGGACATGGGTTTAGGTGGACTCCGGGAGTTGGTGATGGACAGGGAGGCCTGGCGTGCTGCCATTCATGGGGTCGCAAAGAGTCAACAAAACTGAGCAACTGAACTGAAATATTACTACGGTTGACTTCTCTATTTTACTGAGCCCATCTTTGCATGAAATGTTCCCTTGGTATCTCTGTTTTCTTGAAGAGATCTCTAGTCTCTCAATAAAGGACATAAACGGTATGCACCTAACAAAAGCAAAGATATTGAGAAGAGGTGGCAAGAATACACAGAAAAACTATACAAAAAAGATCTTCATGACCCGGATAATCACAATGGTGTGATCACACACCTAGAGCCAGACATCCTGGAATGTGAAGTCAAGTGGGCCTTAGGAAGCATCACTACAAACAAAGCTAGTGGAAGAAATGGAATTCCAGTTGAGCTATTTCAAATCCTGAAAGGTGATGCTATGAAAGTGCTACACTCAATATGCCAGCAAATTTGGAAAACTCAGCAGTGGCCACAGGACTGGAAAAGGTCAGTTTTCATTCCAATCCTAAAGAAAGGCAATGCCAAAGAATGCTCAAATTACCGCACAACTGCACTCATCTCACACACTAGTAAAGTAATGCTCAAAATTTCCCAAGCCAGGCTTCAGCAACACGTGAACCATGAACTTCCAGATGTTCAAGCTGGATTTAGAAGAGGCAGAGGAACCAGAGATCAAATTGCCAATATCTGATGGATCATTGAAAAACTGAGAGAGTTCCAAAAAAACCTCTATTTCTGCGTTATTGACTATGCCAATGCCTTTGACTGTGTGGATCAGAACAAACTCTGGAAAATTCTGAAAGAGATGGGAATACCAGACCACCTGACCTGCCTCTTAGGAAATCTGTATGCAGGTCAGGAAGCAATAGTTAGAACTGGACATGGAACAACAGACTGGTTCCAAATCGGGAAAGGAGTACATGAAGGCTGTATATTGTCACCCTGCTTATTTAACTTATATGCAGAATATATCATGAGAAACGCTGGGCTGGAAGAAGTGCAAGCTGGAATCAAGATTGCTGGGAGAAATATCAATAACCTCAGATATGCAGATGACACCACCCTTATGGCAGAAAGTGAAGAAGAACTAAAGAGCCTCTTGATGAAAGTGAAAGAGAATGAATAAGTTGGCTTAAAACTCAACATTCAGAAAACTAAGATCATGGCATCCAGTCCCATTACTTCATGGCAAATACATGGGGAAACAGTGGAATGAGTGACGGACTTTATTTTTTGGGGCTCCCAAATCACTGCAGATTGTGACTGCAGACATGAAATTAAAAGATGCTTACTCCTTGGAAGAAAGAAAAGTTATGACCAACCTAGATAGCATATTGAAAAGCAGAGACATTACTTTGCCAACAAAGGTCCATCTAGTCAAGACTATGGTTTTTCTAGTAGTCATGTATGGATGTGAGAGTTGGACTATAAAGAAAGCAGAATGCTGAAGAATTGATGCTTTTGAACTGTGGTGTTGGAGAAGACCCTTGAGAGTTCCTTGGACTGCAAGGAGATCCAACCAGTCAATCCTAAAGGAAATCAGTCCTGAATATTCATTGAAAGGACTGATATTGAAGCTGAAACTCCAATACTTTGGCCACCTGATGAGAAGAACTGACTCATTGGAAAAGACCCTGATTTTGAGAAAGATTGAAGGCTGGAGGAGAAGGGGACGACAGAGGATGAGATTGTTGGATGGCATCACCGACTCAATGGACATGAGTTTGAGCAAACTCTGGGAGCTGGTGATGGATAGGGAGGCCTGGCGTGCTGCAGTCCATGGGATCACAAAGAGTCAGACACAACTGAGCCACTGAACTAAACTGAACTGATGGTTAACTTATGATTCAGTCTCTACACAGGGCATTTGTGAAAAAAATTCTCAAAGATTAAAAGAGCTTGTAATGATCAGAGACACGTTTTCTTATGACAGTTGGTTAATAAAGGTGAAGAGGGGCTGGTCATAAAATCAAACATAGAAAACTTAAAATACTTCCCAAAGTATCATCTCTAGGTTTTTTTTTCCCCCATTTAAAATAAAAGTTACTATTCACATTGATCCTTAAACAAACTCATTTTCTAACATTAGTGGTAATAATAATGACATAACATTGTTAGGCACACAGCACAATAGTAGGACTAGAAAGGGGAGAAAACTGGAAGTATATCATGCAGTAGAAACAAAATATTTAAAATAACTTGATAAATTGGAAACCCCCCAAAATAAATTAAATAGAAGGGGTATTTACAGCAGTTAAATTTCAGCTCAGCTTGAATATATTTTAAAGAGAAGGAACCAATAATAATTAGGATATTTGCATTTTTCTAATTGAAAACAGTCACTTGCTTTCAAAATATATCAGTCTCCAAAAATCCTAATTAGGAGATAGGACAGAGGATAAAGAGAGGAAATATTGGTGCATGGAGAAAAAAAATGTGCACTTACACTAGTCATAAATATTTTTGTACTTTTTAAAATGGTAAATCACCATTTTCCTACAGGAAGTACTAATGAATAGTACAAAGTCCTTGACTTTAAGATTAAGTTTTAGATTTTTCCATATTAATGTCAAAGTCATCCATTAGATGAATAGAGAAATATAGCAACTCATTTAAGAGAACAAACTCTACCTCTCTTTAGGATTCCAATTCCAATATTTGCTCAGTCATGTCCACCTCTTTGCGACCCCATGGACTATAGCCTACAAGGCTCCTCTGTCCATGGAATTTTCTAGGCAAGAGTTCTGGAGTGGGTTGCTATTTCCTTCTTCAGGGGATTTTCTTTAGGATTACTGTAAATTAAAAATCTTTCCTATATACTCAAAATTATTTACCCATAGGATTCCTATTGCTTTCAATTTATGGTAAGAAACTAGTCTAAGCTTTCCACTGTATTCCCCAAAAGAATACTGCTCTTGATCTAACTCTATAACTGACATCCATTAGCAAGGAAAATCTAACAGCGAATGTGAAAAAGTGAAGGAAATCTTTAAATAAGATCTGCCAAGGCCAGAGTCCATTAAAAACTAACCTTGAATGTCAAAGAGGAGCCCTGGGTTCTAGCCCCAGCTCTGTGACTGATTAGCCCTGTAACCTCAGTGAGCTCAGTTAGCTCATTTGTAATACGCACAGATGATCTCTAAGTCCCCTTCTAGCGCTAAAATTGTCTTGATGCATAATCAGTACCATGGGCTCCCCCAGTGGCTCAGCAGTAAAGAATCTGCCTGTAATGCAGGAGCTGCAGGAGATTGCTGGGTTGAGAATCGATCACTGGGTTGAGCAGATCCACTGGAGGAGGTCATGGCAACCCACTCCAGTATTCTTGCCTCCAGAATCCCATGGACAAAGGAGACTCGTGGGCTACAGTTTATAGGGTGGCAAAGAGTCAGATACAACTGAAGCGGTGTAGCATGCAAGCACGCAGTAAGGTACCATAATAATAAATGATTTGATCCTAAACACAATCCTCCAGAAGGAAAAAAAAAAGTTTTCTATATCTGAATAAGAAACACTAAAGCTTTTAGAAAAATCTAAATGATGCTATCATATTCCTCCTTGGGGTCTTTTGAAAATGAAAGGGCTGATTATCTGCACTACAGATATAAGCAATTGCAAAATTATTTATATTTTTCTAAATAACCCAATTTCAATTTTTAAGAACTTAAATGGGTCTAAACTCTATTTATCTGTCCTCTTTTCTTTCTTGTGTACATAGTTGCAACATATAAGGAACTATTTTCAAACAGCATTTTCTCATCTTCATGGTATAAGCTAATTTATAGAGGAGTAGGTACTGTTCTAGGTGCTGAGGTACACAGTGAACTATATAAAGTCTCTGTTTCCATGGATCATACCTTGTATCAAAATTGTCTTGTTGTAATAATACTAGTCAGAGAAGGCCATGGCAACCCACCCAGTACTCTTGCCTGGAAAATCCCATGGACGGAGGAGCCTGGTAGGCTGCAGTCCATGGGGTTGCTAGGAGTCGGACAAGACTGAGCGACTTCACTCTCACTTTCCACTTTCATGCACTGGAGAAGGAAATGGCAACCCACTCCAGTGTTCTTGCCTGGAGAATCCCACGGACGGGGGAAGCCTGGTGGGCTGCCGTCTATGGGGTCACACAGAGTTGGACATGACTGAAGTGACTTAGCAGCAGCAGCAATAATACTAATAGTACATGATTATAGAAAGTATGAAGGAAAAAGTAAATGCCACATAAGTTAGTGTTTGACATTGTCTCATTTGCTTCAGGAAATTTTTTCCAAAGAGATATTTTAACAATTTACAATACCAACTACCATGTAGCTTTTATTTTACATAACAAACATTTATTTAGAATTTACTTTGTGCCAGATACTGTTCAGTATTATTAAGTGATTAATAATATTAACCCATTTAATTTCTCATATAAGCCCTGCGCCTGCTAAATTGCTTCAGTCGTGTCTGACTCTCTGCAACGTTATGACCTGTAGCATACAAGTGTCCTCTGTCCATGGGATTCTCCTAGTAAGAATACTGGAGTGTGTTGTCATTTCTTCCTCCAGGGGACCTTCCCGACCCAGAGATCAAACCCAAGTCTCCTGTGGCAAATGCAATGGCAGGCAGACTCTTTCCTGCTAGTTCCACCTGAGAAGCATTTGGTAGGTAATAGTGGTAACTATCTTGGACATAAATTCATTATTTCTGAGGAGGTGTCAGTTGTTTTTCTTACTGTGGTTTTTCTGAATATAACTTTTCTCCCTTACAGGTGCTTTTTAACATTTTCCTCTTTATCCTTGTTTTCCAGCAATTTTCTAGATGTCATTTTTTTTTTAATTCATCCTTTTTGAGGATCTGAAAATAGATATAGAGTGGACACAAATTTGAGGGTCAAATGCATGTGGATAACTTTGCAAGTGATAGTAAAGAATACAGAAGGGAAGAGAGCACCTGAGTAACTCTATGTGTAAAACATAAAAACTGAGTCAGAGAAAAATCAGCTAGAGAAGTAAAAATAGAAATGAAGAGTAGAGGTCACAATCATGAAGAGGAACCATTAAAGACAGTGGTGATCAGTGGTAAACAGAATAGGCAGGTCAGCAAGAATGAGGACTGGAAAGTGGTTACTTGAATTAGCAATGACTCCTTTTTCTTCAAGAGAATGCATTTGTTTTATTTTTAGGGCAGAGGAAGTAGAAGTCAGATTTTAAAGTATTTGCCTTATAACAGATTCAGGTTCAGATTCATGTTTTTTATTGGTGGTATCTTGATGAGTATGTATTTATTTCCAATAAACAGATTTCTAAACATACTTTGGGAATTTCTAACTATTATATTCTTTAAGTGGTTAACCAAATACCACTAATACAGAGGGTATGTTAACCACAGATTTGTAGTTAAAACACATTTTCTACTTAGATCAAGTGAAGTCTTGATAAGTACTCCAGGTTTCTGTTAGAGCCAGGCACCTTCAAACAAGTAGAAAGATGGTTCTGGGATCACACTGGCAAGTAAACTGTATCTTGGACCTTCTCACACCCTTTCTGGTGCCCTCTTTCTTTCATTTTTATACCTCTAAGTCTTCCCCCATTATCACTCAGATTTTTTTATTCTTTATTTCCCAAGACATGTGAAGGCCGATTTCCATGCTCTATAATTTTATATTTTTCCTAATAAAATATTGTCCCTATTCATCACTGCATTGCTTATAATAAGGGAAAAAAACTGTAAAAAATAAAATCTGACAATAG
This sequence comes from Bubalus bubalis, assembly GCF_019923935.1. Taxonomy (NCBI): domain Eukaryota; kingdom Metazoa; phylum Chordata; class Mammalia; order Artiodactyla; family Bovidae; genus Bubalus; species Bubalus bubalis. The sequence goes on along the minus strand of NC_059160.1, from coordinate 39,516,687 downwards.
AATAAAGAATAAAGAACAGAAGAATAAAGAAATTAATTTAGCCATGCAATAAAATATTATGAGGTTATTTAAGAAATGTCTGGACTACAGAAAACAGTATGGAAGATCCTCAAAGATTAAAAACAGAACTACCATATGATCCAACAATTCCAGTTCTAGGAATGTATCCAATGACAACACTAACCCCTAAAGACACCTGCATTCTATCTTCATAGTAGTGTTATTTACAATAGCCGGGTCATGGAAACAGCCTGTGTCTATTGATAGATGAATGATAAATAAAAACAGTATGGTATGTGTATATAAAATGGAATGTTATTCCATTATTTATTTAATTCCATAAAAATAATGAAATCTTACCATCTGCAAGAACAAGGATGGATCCTGAAGGCATTATGCTAAAGTGAAATCAGATAGAGAAAGACCAAAAAATGTATGATCTCACTTATGTATAGAGAAAAAGTTAAAAACTCATGGAAAAGGAGATCAGACTTGTGGTTATTAATGGTGAGGACTGGGGATAGGGGCATTGAAGGAAGGTATAAATAATGCAAACTTCCAGTTATAAGATAATTAAGTTTTAGGGATATAATGTACAACGTGATGACTAGAGCTAACATTGGTGTACAATATATAGGAAAGTTCTTAAGAGAGTAAGGAGAAGGCAATGGCACCCCACTCCAGTACTCTTGCCTGGAAAATCCCATGGATGGAGGAGCCTTGTAGGCTGCAGTCCATGTGGTGGCTAGGAGTCAGACACGATTGAGCGACCTCACTTTCACTTTTCACTTTTATGCATTGGAGAAGGAAATGGCAACCCACTCCAGTGTTCTTGCCTGGAGAATCCCAGGGACGGGGGAGCCTGGTGGGCTGCCGTCTATGGGGTCGCACAGAGTCGGACATGACTGAAGCGACTCAGCAGCAGCAGCAGTAAGAGAGTAAATCTTGAGTTCTTGTCACAAGGTTTTCCCTTCATTCTCTTCTTTCTTTTCTTTATATACGTATTGATATTTTATCTTTATCTACGTATCTATATTAGAAGATGGATGTTAGTGGGACCTATTTTAATAATCATTTCACAATATATGTAAATCAAACCATCATGTTGTACACCTTAAACTCACACAGCCAATTATGTCAATTACTTCTTAATACAACTGGAAATATGGCTGGACATAATTAACACAAAAAAGTCAATGTATTAAGCAAGAAACACATCTGACCTGCATTCTGGTTCATAAAATAAAAACAATCTTATAGCAACAGTAGAACAGGATATTTAAGATTGGGTTTACCTGAAACTAACATATGGTCACAAGTACCATGTAAAACAGTCTGGGACAGGGAGTTCTATATTATTCCAAAATATACAACCATTTAAGCAATATGCTGTAGTAATTGGCTACCAAATGGCTATGTATGAATCACTTTTCATTTCTCTGTCCTTTGAGTGATTTATAGGGAATGTCATATCCCGACACAAAGTTTGGATTTTCCATTAGGAAATTTAAAAACAGAATCACACTGGTATTTTTCTTTCACTAGCAAAGTTTAGTAGCTCTTCTAACAAAGGCATAATGTGAAACCCTTGAACAGTGTTCATTATCATTATATGGGCTATACTCTTGGTTGATTAATGTGATTTCATTATATGTCATTAAAATAAAAACCTTCTGAATTGTTTTATAATTTTTGATTGAAATTTAAACAGAAAACTGAAGATTTAGTTATGCTTCATTTAAAAGAAAAACTAACATGAAACTGTTCCTCAGGAAAATGACTATAGTTAAATTAATGTGACAATAAGGTAACTAAGAGAGCCAAAGTATATCAAATAGAGAGTTCAAGCTATTCAAAATATTTCTTATGAAACACAACTTTTTGAAATATTGATTTTTCTTGATATACATAGCACTCTTGTCTCCATCAAGATGCTGTCAAAGTTAGTTTTCCTCTAACTTGTGTAGCACTTTGTAAATATATCTCATCAGTCTTTAACATCCCTGCAAGTCGAGATAAAAATGTTTCTTCATTCAATATACAGAACATCTAGCACAAGAAATAGAGTCAATTATTTTATAAGATTGAATTATTCATTTGGAAAATGGAAATAGAATGGAGTTCACACTCTTTCCTCCTTGACATAGAGTTATAGTTTGGGATTGTTATATAAACACAGAAGGAAAAGTGATCCCATAAGTCACTATGTTATAACTAAAACTATTAACAAAGGATTAAATACAGGGTTTTTAAAATAATTTTGTTTATTTATTTTTTTGGCTGGTCTGGATCTTCGTTGCTGCACAGGCTTTTCTCTGGTTGCAGCAAATGAGGGCTACTCTGTAGTTGTGGTGCAGAGGCTTCTCATCGTGATGGCTTCTCTGGTTGCAGAGCATGGGCTCTGGGGCACAAGAGCTTCCGTAGTTTTGGCTCCTGGGCTCTAGAGCACAGGTTCAATAGTTGTGGCACAAAGGCTTAATTGCCCTGTGGCATGTGAGATCTTCCTAGATCAGAGGTTGAACCCATGTCTCCTACACTAGCAGGCTAATTCTTTAACACTGAGACACCAGGGAAGCCCCAGGATTTTTGTTAGCATAAAAATCCTGGTGATATGCATACACACATGCACACACAATCAACTAAATTTACACACACAATATCTTATGTTAGTACCATTTTACTGCTGGAGAAAACAAAAGGATTAAATACTTGTCTGGAATACACAGCAAGTCTAAGTTGAAGTATAGATATAGACCAAGTCTTAAAATGCCTGTTTTTCTCAATGCTATCAAAGTGTGCAGAAGAAACAACTTGTGAACACATGGAAGGTGCTTGCTATCTGGAAGATATGTGACAAATGGTAGGATTCTTTACTGGTTAGAAGGTATTTATTTTCTGGTGGAGCTTAACAAAATAAAGTACAAACCCCCTTCTCCCAAATGGTGTAAGTTCAGGAGGGAATGCATTGTTTAGCATTTGTGTGTATTATATGCACATATGTGTGTGTGTGTGTATGTGTGTATATACATATATATTCATTCATTTATTTGATGAATTATCTAAGTGCCAGACCACATACGGTTCTTGATAATCAAGCCAAAGCCTATCATCATGCAGCTTATTTGGTGGAAAAAATGACTCAGGAACTTTAGTTAATTTTATGCAATATTACTGAACATAAAGAGCCTCCTGATGAAGGTGAAAGAGGAGAGTGAACAAGTTGGCTTATAACTCAACATTCAAAAAATGAAGATCAAGGCATCTGGTCCCATCACTTCATGGCAAATAGATGGGGAAAAAATAGAAACAGTGACAAATTTTATTTTCCCGGGCTCCACAATCACTGTGGGTGGTGACTGCAGCCACCTGATGCAAAGAGCTGACTCACTGGAAAAGACCCTGATGATGGAAAAGATTAAGGACAGGAGGAGAAGGGGACAATAGAGGATGAGATGGTAGTATGGCATCATTGACTCAATGATATTAAAAGACACTTGCTCCTTAGAAGAAAAGCAATGACAAACCTAGACAGCATGTTCAAAAGCAGAGACATTACTTTGCCTACAAAGGTCCATATAGTCAAAGCTATGGTTTTTCCATTAGACATGTAGGATGTGAGATCTGGACAATAAAAAAGGTGGAGTGCTGGGAAGAATTGATGCTTTTGAACTGTGATGCTGGAGAAGACTCTTGAGAGTCCCTTGGACAGCAAAGAGATCCAACCAGTCAATCCTAAAGAAAATCAACTCTGAATATTCACTGGAAGGACTGATGCTGAAGATCAAATACTTTTCCCACCTGATGCAAAGAGCTGACTCACTGGAAAAGACCCTGATGATGGAAAAGATTAAGGATAGAAGGAGAAGTGGACAATAGAGGATGAGATGGTGGTATGGCATCATTGACTCAATCAATGGACATGAGTTTGAGCAAACTCTGGAAGATGGTGAAGGACGAAGCTTGGTGTGCTGCAGTCCACGGGGTCACAAAGAATAGGACAGGACTGAGCCACTGAACAACAACAACAACAACTGAATATGGTGACGCTCCCCAAAGTTAATATAATCTTGCTAGCTAAGTTACTTCAGTCACATCTGACTCTTTGGGACCTTATAGATTATAGCCCGCCAGGCTCCTTTGTCCATGGGATTCTCCAAGTATGAATACTGGAGTGGGTTGCCATTTATTCCTCCAGGTGATCTTCCCGACCCAGGGATTGAACCCATGTCTCCTGCAGATCCTGCACTGCAGGCAGATTCTTTATCACTGAGCCACCATTAATTGAAGGATATTATCTAGAATAATAGTATATTTAATTTAATTCTAATCTCCACTATTGTGACCATTATCAAGATCTAGATGTTCCACTCTAAAAGAGATGAGGTAAACTAGACCACTCTATGGAGCTGATCAGACTGTGTCATGTGAGTAATAGTAAAAAGAACTCAAGAGCTATTTCAAGGAGCAAATGACTTAGGAGTGACACGATTGATGTGAAACACTGAAAGGACCCGACCTGTGAAAGGAAATTAAATGCATTCTTTCTTGCTTTAAAAAATTAAACTATAATAAATGGGTGAACGCTATAGATAGATACAGTTCAGCTTAACCTAAAAAATTCTATTTTAATCAAAGCTTCTAAAGATAGAGTGGGTTGCCCTAGGAGTTTGGAGAAGGCAATGGCACCCCACTCCAGTACTCTTGCCTGGAAAATCCCATGGACGGAGGAGCCTAGTGGGCTGCAGTCCATGGTGTCGCAAAGAGTCGGACACAACTGAGTGACTTCACTTTCACTTTTCGCTTTCATGCATTGGAGAAGGAAATGGCAACCCACTCCAGTGTTCTTGCCTGGAGAATCCCAGGGACGGGGGAGCCTGGTGGGCTGCCGTCTATGGGGTTGCACAGAGTCAGACACGACTGAAGCGACTTAGCAGCAGCAGCCCTAGGAGTTAGCAGATGTATCCAAGCAGAGGCTGGAAAAACCAGTTAGCTAGTACATTGTCAAAGACACTCAATTATCCACTGAAAGGCTGAGCATGGTGACCTTATTATTTCTTCCAGACATGAAAGTGTATTAATCTATGATGCAAGTTAGAGCAATGCTGGGACAACACTGAATTTCTTTATCTTTTCAAGATGTCTGATTCTATCAATTAACTTTCTGGACAATCTTAATCAGCATTAATGTTCAGCGAAATATCTTAAGTGTACTTGTTAAAATATATACTTTCTTCATGTTGTAGTATAGTTTGTGTTTTCTTATTGCTCACTCATTGCTCTATTAGATTTGTTTCCTTGGGCTGCTGCAACAAAGTACTACAAGCTGGGTGGCTTGGAACAAGAGAAGTTGTCTCATAGTTCTGGAGGCCAGAAGCTCAAAACCAAGGTGTTGATAAGGCCACATTCCCCCTGAGATGACAGAGAATGAATTGTTCCAGGCCTCTCTCTTAGCTTCTGGTGGTTTTTTGGATTGTGACTATATAGCTCCACTCTTCATATGCTGTTATCCCTGTGGGTCTCAGTGTGCAAAGTTTCCTCTTTTTATAAGGACTCTGGTCACCCTGGATGATGGGCCTGCCTTTCTTTAGTATGATTTCATATTAACTAACTACATCTGCAGTAACCCTATTTCCCAACATGGGCACATTCTGAGGCTCTGGGGTTAGGACGTCAACATATGAATTTGCAGGGGAGAAGAAGGGACACAGTTCAACTCAGAACACTCACACAATTCCATCTTTTCCGATTTAATTTTCTAACGTTATGACTGGAAAGTTATACAGGACTTATTAATATTTCTCTAGGGATTCATGTGAAAGCTGGATTTATTATTATTATAGGTTTCCTTGTTCATGATGGTATGACTACTGCAAAAGGAGAGGAAAAACTGGATTCTCTTTCTTGGTCAGCCACTCGCTAGAAATGTCACAGTTTCTCTGAATATATTTTTCTCAATGTGTAATATACTAACCTTGCCATAAAATACATGACACAGTTGTTATCAGTCAAATACAGTGATGTGCATGCATTTGGTAAATGTGAAGTACTTGGGAAAAGTCTTAGAAAGAGGATGGAAGGGGCTTATCTAATTCTTTGCCAGGATTATTTAAGAGTATCTGTAGGAAGAATGTGACTCTACAGAGCTAAAGATTAGCCCCATCAACACCAGTCTGCTTCATATATGGATAAAAATGTACATATAACCAATATAGACATGAAAGTAGTGACTGACTTTCCATACTTATATGAATGCTACATTTTTACTTTATTTTTTAATTTATATAAATTAAAAATTAATCTATGGTGTCAACAATAGAACAGTGGTTTCCTGGTGTCTGGGTTAGAGGAAGAGATGGACATTTGAAAAGGAATGAAGAATCATTCTAGGTTTGTGGAATTGTTCTAGGTATTGACTGGTTATTTTATCAGTGTATATGATGGCTGGAACTCATTCATTTTAGATGTATCTTATCATGTATAAGTCATTCCTCAATAAAGTTGATAAAGAAAAAAATACCAGGACATTTGAAGTTGACTTTCCACCTCTGCTGAACTGTGGTTGGTGGGCTGGTGTCTTTGTCATTATTCTTTGTGTTTAAAAGGATTTGCAAACTTTTACAGTGGTGTCCATAAAGGGTTACCAGTACTGTGTCTTGGGAGGCTGGTGAGATTTTTTTTTCTAATTTGAATACGCATTTTTATAAGAATAAATCAAATTTGGGTTGGCTAGCATAATCCTCTGCTAACTGGTATCAAATCTGAACATTTAATGAAAAGCCTAGCTAGCCACAGAAAAGTCAGCCATTCTTGTCATAGCTGATGCACCCAGGCTCTACCATTTTTTATTTATATACCTACAAGGACAAACAACCACCAGAGGTAGAAATGACCACACACAGCATAAGCTCTACTTGACCACATGCACCACTTGGGTGAGGTGCCATAAAGAGCTTGGGCTTTGAAATCAGTCCTGGAACAGAAACTAACAAGTGCCTTCTGTGGATAGCTCTTTGTATTTCTTCTTCCTTGATTACAAGGAAATGTAATGTTTCTCTGATTATCTGTCTCACAGAAATATTTAAAAACTGCCTACCATACATTAGCAATTGTTTTGATGCTGATGAGATGAAGCAAGGGAAGTTTAGGAAACAAGAAGAAATTAAATGACTTGCCAATGTCACAAAATTAGTATATGTGAATGAGGAGGTAGGGGACAGGGTTGAGTTTGACATTAGTTTGTCTGATTGAATTCATCATTTTTTCTTTTACACCTTACTGTATGTGTGTGTGTTCCTTGTTGCAGAAAAGTCCTGATATGGGTTTTGTTTTTTTTTAAAACTAGTGGCAAGGAGGCAGTCTTATACTATTCATTTCTACCCAGCCTGCCTAGCAACACTAACTTCTATATTTTCCACCAGCAGGATTAAAAGTTCATTGGCAGTGATGACTTCTTCCCAGTCTGAGGTGGTGACATCACTGCTCCCGCCACTGGACCAATTTAGCCTTTGTAAACTACTGAAAAACCTATTCATCCTAAAGGAAGGCATCACTTGATGAAATGTACAAGTTCAGTTTCATATGAACTAGAACACAGGCTAGTCCAGTTCTCAAAATAAATGCAGTGATGACTGATCTACTCTACTCCATCTTGATGGCTCTACTCCATCCCTGAAGGCTCAGACAATAAAGAGTCAGCCTGCAATTCAGAAGACCTGGGTTCAATCCTTGGGTTTGGAAGATCCCCCAGGAAGGGAATGGCTACCCACTCTAGTATTCTTGCCTAGAAAATGCCAAGGACAGAGGAGCCTGGCAAGCTATAGACCATGAGGTCCCACAGAGTCAGACACAACTGAGTGACTAACAGTTTCACTTTTCACTTTAACCTCGGGAAAAAGAAGAAAGGCAGTGAGAGAAGGCTTTTTAGGAACATACTTATAACATCTAAAGCATTTCTAAAGACAAAAATCTTTGCTGAAAACACTGACACCAGAGGAAAACATTTTGTTATTCATGAAACTATATGTTCTCTAAGGTTTCTTTTAAATTAGAAACTTTATATGATCTTAACCCTTTCAGAAAATGAGATTCTTCTTGGATCTTCTTTTTCTTTTGCAGATCTTTGATTTTAGTTTAGGTCCAAATTACCCCCTGTCTGAATTTTTGCAACAGCCTTCTAGCTTGTTGTCTAGCCAGATTTGTTCTCCTTTAGAGAGTCCTGTGTGTATCCTCTCCAGACTAAACTACCTAAAGCAGAGTGCTGTTCTCACATTCATTTCTATTTTGTCACACCAACGTTATATTTTGTTATTGGAACATTCTCTCATGATGTTGCTTATTTTTCTCCCATGACTTGGAAATTAAATCCCACTCATAAGTAAGTCCCATGTTTCAGATAAGCACTCCAAAGCACACAATCATTTCCTTTTCAGAACAGGTAGTGCAGCTGTTTTAAGCATTTCTCACTTTAGCATTCATTTATTCTCTAATTGGCTCATATTTTATAAGTCTGTCTTTTAAGCCACAATGACCCAAAAAATTTCTGTTTCTTCTCTCCAGCATTTTGCTGAAGACCACAGTTCTTCATAAATTCTTACTGCACGTGTGTGTGCTCAGTCACATGCAACTCTGTTCAACTCCATGCATGGTAGCCCACCAAGCTCCTCTGTCCATGGAATTCTCTAGGCAAGAATGCTGGAGTTGGTTGTCATGCCCTCCTCCAGGGGATCTTCCTGACCCAGGGATCAAACCTGCATCTCTTAACGTCTCCTGCATTGGCAGGTGAGTTCTTTACCAATAGTGTCACCTGAGAGGTGCTACCTGAAAAACAGACAACTGCATCTCTTCTTAACAAAACTGGCCATAGTAAACCTATTAGTAAAATTGGATAGCAGGAGTATAATTGAAGAGTAAAAAAGGTAAATACTGTAATATTTGCATGGGAACACACCTCGTCCTATCAGTCAGTTCAGTTCAGTTGCTCAGTCGTGTCCAACTCTTTGCAATGTCATGGACTGCAGCACACCAGGCTTCCCTGTACATCATCAACTCTTGGAGTTTACTCAAACTCATGTCCATTGAGCCAGTGATGCCATCCATAGCATCTCATCCTCTGCCGTCCCCTTCTCCTGGCGCCTTCAATCTTTCCCAGCATCAGGGTCTTTCCAATGAGTCAGTTCTTCTCATCAGGTGGCCAAAGTATTAGAGTTTCAGCTTCAGCATCTCCTTCCAATGAATATTTAGGACTAATTTCCTTTTGGATTCCTTTAGGATCTCCTTGCTGTCCAGGGGACTCTCAAGAGTCTTCTCCAACACTACAGTTCAAAAGCATCAATTCTTCAGCACTCTGCTTTCTTTATAGTCCAAATCTCACATCCATACATGACTACAGGAAAAACCATGGCTTTGACTAGATGGACATTTGTTGGCAAAGTAATGTCACTGCCTTTGAATATGCTGTATAGGTTGGTCATAACTTTTCTTCCAAGGAGTAAGAGTCTTTTAGTTTCATGGCTGAAGTCACCATCTGCAGTGATTTTGGAGTCCCCCAAAATAAAGTCTCTCACCGTTTCCATTGTTTCCCCACTTATTTACCATGAAGTGATGGGACCCGATGCTGTGATCTTTGTTTTCTGAATGTTGAGTTTTAAGCCAGCTTTTTCACTCTCCACTTTCATCAAGAGGCTCTTTAGTTCTTCTTCACTTTCTGCCATAAGGGTGATGTCATCTGCCTATCTGAGGTTATTGATATTTCTCCCAGCAATCTTGATTCAAGCTTGGTCTTCATTCAGCCCAGCACTTCTCATGATGTACTCTGCATATAAGTTAAATAAGCAGGGTGACAACATACAGCTTTGGCATACTCCTTTCCCAATATGCAGTCTGTTGTGCAATGTCCAGTTTTAACTTCTGCTTCTTGACCTGCATACAGATTTCTCAAGAGGCAGGTCAGGTGGTCGGGTATCCCCATCTCTTGAAGAATTTTCCACACATTGTTGTGATCCAAACAGTAAAAGTCTTTGGCATAGTCAATAAAGAAGAAATAGATGTTTTTCTGGAACTCTCTCGGTTTTTTGATGATCCAATGGATGTTGGCAATTTGATCTCTGGTTCCTCTGCCTTTTCTAAATCCAGCTTGAACATCTAGAAGTTTATGGTTCACATACTGTTGAAGCCTGGCTTGGAGAATTTTGAGCATTTCTTTGCTAGTGTGTGTGATGAGTGCAATTGTGCAGTAATTTGAACATTCTTTGGCATTGCCTTTCTTTGGGATTGGAATGAAAACTGACCTTTTCCAGTCCTGTGGCCACTGCTGAGTTTTCCAAATTTGCTGGCAAATTGAGTGCAGCACTTTCATAGCATCATCTTTTAGGATTTGAAATAGCTCAACTGGAATTCCATCACCTCCACTAGCTTTGTTTGTAGCGATGTTTCCTAAGGCCCATTTGACTTTACATTCCAGGATGTCTGGCTCTAGGTGAGTGATCACACCATCTTGATTGTCCAGGTCATGAAGATCTTTTTTGTATAGTTCTTTGTACTCTTGCCACCTCTTCTCAAAATCTTCTGCTTCTGTTAGGTTCATACCATTTCTGTCCTTTATTGTGCCCATCTTTGCATGAAATATTCTCTTAGTATCTCTAGTTTTCTTGAAGAGATCTCTAATCTTTCCCATTCTAGTGTTTTCCTCTATTTCTGTGCATTGACCACTGAGGTCAGCTTTCTTATCTCTCTTTGCTATTCTTTGAAACTCTGCATTCAGATGGGTATATCTTTCCTTTTATCCTTTGCCTTTAGCTTCTCTCTTTTCACAGCTATTTGTAAGGCCTCCTCAGACAACCATTTGCCTTTTTGCGTTTATTTTTCTTGGGGATGGTCCTGATCACGGCCCCCTGTAGAATGTCACGAACCTCCATCCATAGTTCTTCAGGAACTCTGTCTATTAGATCTAATCCCTTGAATCTATTTGTCACTTCCACTGTATAACTGTATGGGATTTGATTTAGGTCATACCTGAATCTTCTAGTGGTTTTCCTTAATTTCTTCAATTTAAGTCTGAATTTGGCAATAAGGAGTTTATGATCTGGGCCACAGTCAGCTCCTGGTCTTGTTTTCGCTGACTGTATAGAGCTTCTCCATCTTTGGCTGCAAAGAATATAATCAATTGCGGCAGTGGCTGCATGGCGCTGGAGCGACTTTGAGGAGATACCCCATATCCAAGGGCAAAGGAGAAGCCCCAGAAAGACAGTACGAGGGGCAAAATTGCATTTATAATCAAGTCCCATATCCACTAGAGAAGCTCAGAGGGCTCAAACAAACCTTGTTGTGCACCAAGACTTAGAGACCTCCTCAGAGACTGAGACAGAACTGTTTCTGAGTATCTCCTGTGGAAGTACAACTCAGCAGCGGACAGCTGCAGGGGCAGGGGCTCTGGGTGCAGTAGACCTGGGAAAGGCATAAGCCCTCTTGGAGGAGGTTGCCATTAACCCCACCATAGAGCTGCCAGAACTTACACAGGACTGGGGAAACAGACTCTTGGAGGGCACAAACAAAACCTTGTGCACACCAGGACCCAGGAGAAAGGAGCAGTGACCCCACAAGAGACTGATGCAGACTTGCCCAGGAGTGTCCAGGAGTCTCTGGTAGAGGCATGGGTCGGTGGTGGCCTGCTGCAGGGTTGGGGGCACTGAGTGCAGCAGTATGTGCATGGGACCTTTTGAAGGAGGTTGCCATTACCTTCATTACCTCCACCATGCTGCTGCTGCTGCTGCTGCTGCTAAGTCGCTTCAGTCGTGTCCAACTCTGTGAGACCCCAGAGACAGCAGCCCACCAGGCTCCCCCGTCCCTGGGATTCTCTAGGCAAGAACGCTGGAGTGGGTTGCCATTTCCTTCTCCAATGTATGAAAGTGAAAAGTGAAAGTGAAGTCGCTCAGTCGTGGCCGACTCTTAGCGACCCCATGGACTGCAGTCTACCAGGCTCCTCCGTCCATGGGATTTTCTAGGCAAGAATACTGGAGTGGGGTGCCAATGCCTTCTAGCATCAAGTCAAATAACAGGGAGGGAACACAGCCCTGCCCATCAGCAGAAAATTGGATTACAGATTTACTGAGCATGGCCCCACCCATCAGAACAAGACCCAGTTTTCCCCTCAGTCAATCTCTCCCATAAGGAAGCTTCCATAAGCCTCTTATCCTTCTCCACTAAAGGGCAGACAGAATGAAAACCACAATCACAGAAAACTAACCAATCTGATCACATGGACCACAGTCTTGTCTAACTTAATGAAACTATGAGCCATGCCATGTAGGGCCATGCAGGACAGACAGGACATGGTGGAGAGTTCTGACAAAACATGGTGCACTGTTGAAGGGAATGGTAAACCATCCTATCAAGGATGACACAAAAAGTTAGAGGAAATGTTGTTTGACTCCTGGTTTCTAATAAATCCTAGATTCCCTATTTCAATGGACAAAGTAGCAGGGTTCAAGCCCCCACATCACTGAGGTTTGGGCAAAAGACTGCCCTGTCTAATTTGTGGCTATTCAGTGCTAAAAAGCTGAGTGAGAGTAGATCGCAGGATCCCTGGTCAGGAAGATTCCCTGGAGAAGGGCATGGAAACCCACTCCAGTATTCTTGTTTGGAGAACCCCATGGACAGAGGAGGCTGGTGGGCTACAGTCCATAGGGTCACAAAGAAACAAGCACAACTGAAGCGATTTAACACACATGCACAGTGTAACATTTATCTTAAGATCTAATAGAATTTTATTTGCAAAGAATCTTATGAAATGCCAGGTGGAAACAGAATCATTTCCCTCTCATTAGATGGGCTTCTTTAAAAAAAAAATCTCTAGCTAGTTAGCTCTCATCCATCCATTCATCCATCAAAATGGCCTCAGCCCACTAAGCTATGATACAATTGAAATATTACCTGTGCACATCTTCCAAACAAGGAGAAAGAAAAAGAAGCAGAGAGACACTAGAACAAATCAAAGTGACAAGTGAATCCAAGCCATAGTGAAAATATCTGTGTGATTCAGGACAGACCAGTACAAGAGTCCCCTCATCCTAGGTAAACAGGATGAGAATATCCTGCGAGGGGGTGCTAGCTTTGCTGCCTCAAGGGTTCCCCCTGCTGGCTGTTACTCAGGGGATTCCCACACAGCACTACTTTTGTATGAATCACCACATCCCCTCAGTAACATCCAGAATCCTGTATCTGAGAGAATGAGAAAGTGGTGAAGTATTAGCACATGCGTGTGTGCGTGCTGAGTCGCTTCAGTCATGTCTGACTCTTTGTGACCTGATGGACTGTAGCCCACCAGGCTCCTCTGTCCACAGGATTCTCCAGGCAAGAATACTGGAGTGGGTTGTCATGCCCTTCTCCAAGGGATCTTCCTGACGCAGGGATTGAACCCATGTCTCATGTTTCCTGCATTGCCAGGAGGATTCTTTACCTCTAGTGCCACCTGGGAAGCCCATATTAGCACATGCTACGGCTAAGTCACTTTAGTCGTGTCCGACTCTGTGCGACCCCATAGATGGCAGCCCACCAGGCTCCCCCTTCCCTGGGATTCTCCAGGCAAGAACACTGGAGTGGGTTGCCATTTCCTTCTCCAATGCATGAAAGTGAAAAGTGAAAGTCAAGTCACTCAGTCGTGTTCGACTCTTTGCGACCCCATGAACTGCAGCCTACCAGGCTCCTCCATCCAGGGATTTTCCAGGCAAGAGTACTGGAGTGGGGTGCCATAGCCTTCTCCGATATTAGCACATATCTACACCTAATTTCTGTTAAGCTTCCAAGCAGGGAGTGGAAGTGGGAAGTGAGGAGCTATGTGATACAGAGGAATTCTAATATCCTTGTCCAGTTGTGAGAGTCAGGTGCTATGGCTGAAAATACCCTACTATTCTGAGTCAAATATGTTTCCATAATTCCCTTGGCCTGGCACACGAGGTTATTTAAAAATCAGATGAAACCTGACTTTTCTGCCTTCTCTCTTTTTTCTCCTCCTACACTAACTTTTTACAGCAACCGAACAAGCTTTGATTCTTTAAACTTTCTTTCCTTCTCAGAGTTACCCTCTCTTCTCTCTTATGCCTGTCTACTTGGCCTTTTTAGAACCTTCCCAGATGGCCCTGATGGGCAGGAAAGTTTGCAAACTACTGGCCTACTCAAGGCCCAAATCAAGTTTGACTTCATCCATGACACCTGCCTGGGCTACTCTGGGATCCTGGCACATCTCCTCCCTCTACCCATCCCCTCAGCTACAGTTAATGTCAGTCCTCAGCACATAATCATTGATTGCTTCATATCATTTCACCTTATGATCTCCTTTTATTCTTACTTAGCACCTTCACTGTTCTTTCCCTTCCTTAAATGTCTGTGTGTCTTAATCCCCCAATTAGAGGTGAAAACAATGAGAGTTGAATCCCACTGTGTTTTCCTTTTAGTTAGGGATCAAGAAATATGTTAACTGCCTGAGAGAGGTCAGAGACACTGAAGCAAAGCCAAACCATTATTTAATCCACACAGCCAAAGACAAGCTTTGCAGGACAGCTGCATGCCCCGCAGTGCCCTGTGGTTCAGCTCTCAGAGTCCGAGCCCTCCTGCCAAGTTGCATACAAACCAGAGTTTAGGAAATTCAGCACAGTTTTTCAATCTTAGCTCTGATGAAGCAAGAATCTGCATTAGGTAAATTTAGGTGTCACTTTTTGAATATTGTGTCTTAATGTTCTGAGTATCACACCTTATAGAAACATTGCAACAACCTGAAAGAGTTCAAGTAATCTATAAAAGCTGCTAAGATCCAACACTCAAACTGTGTTGAAAGAAAGACACTTTGGTCCAATTTTGCACAAGCGTGAGGACCACTGGATCCTCTAGTGATCCACTCCCAGCTTTTGGGAAACAAGTCAGATAAACAGGTGGTGTGGGACTGTTCTCATTGGGTAAGAATGTCCTTTCATGGAACATGCTTCCCAGTGATGCCTCCCAGTACAAATTTAAAGGAAGCACTATCATTTATAAAACTGCATCTTTATAAGGCTTCCACTTTCAGGATGTGTTATCATTAAGATACCACCCTTGGCTCTAATCAAAGCAAAGGGAATTTATTATTTTTTTTTAAGTAAGCTTTTTATAATGGACATTTGGTAACCACAAGTCAGTAAAACAGAATACAGGTTTATTTTTAAGACAAATCAAAATAAGAATCAGGAAGAAGTTCTGGACCTCTAAGTCTCTGTTTGCAACCTCTGTTAGCATTCAGCTATGGTATAGCTGATCTTTCCTAGAGACTAAGACTTATGAGAATACCATGGGTCTCTGAGGCCCTTTAAGACCTAAGGATGCTTTGTGTTCTGCCTTCTATGTGAGATCCTTTGGGTTTGGCCAGTATCATTATTTCATTCAGATTTAAAGAATCATATGGGGCTTCTTCATTTCATTGATCCCCCTTTTTTCAGAGCCTTCCCTGTACCTTTTGGTATCACTTGGCTATTTTTTCTCTATGTACTTACCAAAAATAGTGAGAGTTTAAAATATGGCATAGATTTTGGTATCTAAATTTCATTCATCTTTTTTCCCCTCGTCTAGTCATTCAATAAACACTGAGTATCAAACCTTGTAGAAACATTTCAACAACCTGAAAGAGTTCAAGTAAGCCATAAAAGCTGCTCAGATCCAAGACTCAAAATGCATTGAAAGAAAAACACCTTGGTCCAATTCTGCATAAGGCTGAGGACTACTACAAAGTGAAAATTTATTCCTTTCAGATGAGCGGAATAACTAAGGTAAAAAAGGCAAAAATCAGAGCAGAAATATATGAAAAAGAAACAAAGGAGACTATAACAAAAATCAACAAAACTAAAAGCTGGTTCTTTGAGAAGATAAAATAGACAAGATATTAGCCAGACTCATCAAGAAAAAAAGGGAAAAGAATCAAATCAATAAAAGTATAAATAAAAATGGAGAAATCACAACAGACAACACAGAAATACAAAAGATCACAAGAGACTGCTATGAGCAATAAAATGGGCAACCTGGAAGAAATAGACAAATCCTTAGAAAACTATAACCTTCCAAAACTGAACCAGGAAGAAATAGAAAATCTTAACAGTGTTTAATATCACAAGCATGGAAATCAAAACTGTAATTAAAAAATCTCCCAACAAGCAAAAGCATAGGACCAGATGGCTTCACAGGTGAATTCTACCAAAAATTTAGAGAAGAGCTAACACCTATCCTATTCAAACTCTTTCAGAGAATTTCAGAGGAAAGTAAACTCCCAAACTCATTCTGTGAGGCCACCAGCACCCTAATACCAAAACCAGAAAAAGATGCCACAAAAAAAGAAAACTACAGGCCAATATCACTGACTAACATAAATGCAAAAATACTCAACAAAATTCTAGCAAACAGAATCCAACAACATATTAAAAAGATCATACATCATGACTGAGCGGGTTTTATCCCAGAGATGCAAGCATTCTTCAATATTTGCAAATCAATCAATGTGATGCACCATATTAACAAATTGAAAGATAAAAACCACAAGATTATCTCAATAGATGCAGAGAAAGCCTTTGAGAAAATTCAACACCCAGTTACAATCAAAAATGTCCAGAAAGCAGGCATAGAAGGAACATACCTCAATGTAATAAAAACCATATAGGACAAACCCACATCAAACATTATTCTCAATGGCAAAAAACTAAAAGCATTTCCTCTAAAATTAGGAACAAGACAAGGGTGCCCACTCTCACCACTATTAGTCAACATAGTTTTGGAAGTCCTAGCCACAGAAATCAGAGAAGAAAAAGAAATAAAAGGAATCCAGATGGGAAAAGAAGAAGTAAAACTCTCATGGTTTGCAGATGAGATGATCCTCTATATAAAACCCTAAAGATGTCACCAGAAAAATCACTAGAGCTAATTAACAAATATAGTACAGTTGCAGGATATGAAATTGATACACAGAAATCCCTTGAATTCCTATATACTAACAATGAAAAAAAGAAAGAGAAATTAAGGAAACAATCCCATTCACCATTGAAATGAAAAGAATAAAATCCTTAGAAATAAATTTACCTTAAAAAAAAGACCTATATATAGAAAACTATAAAACACTGATGAATGAAATCAAAGATGACACAAATAGATGGAGAAATATACCATGTTCATGGATTGGAAGAATCAATATAGTGAAAATGAGTATATTACCCAAAGCAATCTATAGATTCAATGCAATCCCTATCAAGCTACCAATGCTATTTTTAACAGAACTAGAATAATGTGTATGGGAAGAAAAAAAATGCAAATAGGCAAAGCAATCTTGAGAAAGAAGAATGGAACTGGAGGAATCAACCTTCCTGACTTCAAACTATACTGCAAAGCTACAGTCATCAAAACAGTATGGTACTGGCACAAAAACAGAAATATAGATCAATGGAGCAAAATAGAAAGCCCAGAGATAAATCCACACACCTATGGACACCTTATCTTTGACAAAGGAGGCAAAAATATACCATGGAGAAAAGACAATCTCTTTAACAAGTGGTGCTAGGAAAACTGGTCAGCACCTGTAAAAGAATGAAACTAGAACATTTTCTAACACCATACACAAAAATAAACTCAAAATGGATTAAAGATCTAAATATAAGACCAGAAACTATAAAACTCTTAGAGGAAAATGTAGGCATAACACTCTCTGACATAAATCACAGCAAGATCCTCTATGACCCACCTCAGAGAGTAATGGAAATAAAAACAGAAATAAACAAATAGGACCTAATTAAAAGCATTTGCACAATGAAGGAAACTATAAGCAAGGTAAAAAGTCACTTTTCAGAACAGGAGAAAATAATATCAAACAAAACAACTGACAAAGAATTAATCTCCAAAATACACAAGCATCTCATGCAGCTCAATACCAGGAAAACAAACAACCCAATCAAAAAGTGGGCCAAAGAACTAAACAGACATTTCTCCAAAAAAGACATACAGATGGCTAATAAACACATGAAAAGATGCTCAACATCACTCCTAATAAGAGAAATCCAAATCAAAACCACAGTGAAGTATCATCTCACATCTGTCAGAATGGCTGCCATCAAAAAGGTCTACAAACAATAAATGCTGGAGAAAAGGGAACCCTCTTACACCATTGGTGGAAATGCAAACTGGTATAGCCACTTTGGAGAACACTGTGGAGATGCCTTAAAAAACCTGAAATAGAAGTCCCATATCACCCAGCAATCCCACTACTGGGCATACACACCAAAGAAACCAGAACTGAAAGAGACACATGTACCTCAATGTTCACTGCAGCACTGTTTACATTAGCTAGGACATGGAAACAACCTAGATGTCCATTGGCAGACAAGTGTATAAGGAAGTTGTGGCACATATACACAATGGAATGTTCCTCAACTATAAAAAATGACGCATTTGAGTCAGTTCTAATGAGGTGGATGAAACTGGAGCCTATTATACAGAGTGAAGTAAGTCAGAAAGAGAAACACCAATTTAGTATATTAAGGCATATATATGGAATTTAGAAAGATGATCCTATATGCAAGACAGCAAAAGAGACAGAGATGTAAAGAAGACTTTTGGACTAAGTGGGCAAAGGCAAGGGTGGGATGATATGAGAGAATAGCACTGAAACATGTATATTACCATATATAAAATAGATGATGAGTGCAAGTTCAATGCATGAAACAGATCATTCAAAACCAGTGCTCTGGGACAACTGAGAGGGATGGGGTGGGGAGGGAGGTAGGAGGGGGATTCAGGATTGGGGGGACATATGTGCACCTGTGGCTGATTCATGTCTATGTGTGGCAAAAACCACCACAGTATTATAAAGTAATTATCTGCCAATTAAAATTTATAGATTAATTAACACACACCCCCCCCAAAAAGGGCAAAGATTTGCATAGCACATCACTGCACTGAACATTATCAGGCCTGTTCTGTGCTGAGAACAGAGAAAATAAAATTTCATTTCAATTTTACAGATCTCTCTCCATTACCCCTGAAATCTGTGTAATGATATAATGATTCAGGTCTAGGAGAGGTCATAGGAGCAACATTTCCTGAAGGTAGTAAAATGCATAAACTTTTACTACCCAATCCCAGGTACCCATATTTATAATTAATATAATATTATAAAGGAGTCATTGGTATGATTCTGTCAAGAAAAAAAAAAAGAGAGAGAGACTTTGTAAAAGCCCACAGCAGCTATGTAGCTACACAAGCTCACCCCAGGACCATTGCACAGACTGTTCCTTCCATGGAGCACACAGTTCACAAAGCTGGTTCCTGTCTTACCCTTCAGGTGTCAGATTAAATGCCACATGCCCAGAGAAGCCCTCCTGAACACCCCATGTAATAGTAATGTATGTTTCCTTCTCTCGGATTCATGTAAATTTCTTTCACAAAACTTACGATAATTTTCAGCTGTTTCAGTTTGTATATACTTTGTCAGATATTCCATTAGAATATCAGGTCTTCAGTGTCTCTCCAGTGCCAATCTAGTCCTAACTTAGAGGAGACACTTAAGAAAAAAATGAGGCAGAAAAGCAAAGGATCTAATTTTTATATGAAGAACAAATTCATTTCTTTTTTTATATACAGATGTTTCCCATTTGCTTCTATGGCCAAGAAACAAGTTGCTGTGAGGTGACTGCACTGTTTGTCAAGTCACTGATTACAAAATTAAGCTGGCCTTACCACTCTAGATCCTATTAAAAGATTATATTTTACCTCTGATATATTTTCTAACTCAAGGTTTTCTGAAATGTGTAAGGTGCTGAGGTTGATCAAGACCCCATCCAGTTATAATCTTTATTCCTGCACAGACACAGTTTTCATGAAGGTTAAAAATATATATATTGTGGGAACTGCAATGACTTTAGTAATCTCAGAGGTGGATGGTCATATAAACCTAATGCAATTGCCATAACTTAGAGATTGTCATGGGGCCCAAGGATTAAGTCTGCAGACACTTCCCACAAAATAAGATTCACACTAGGAGTTTCACTCTTGGGTGATATCCTCATGGCAACCCAAAAACCAAGGAAACTTCCTGCCTACGTAATAATTCTTTGCAAAAGAGGATAGATGTACAGCATAAATTACTTTCCTGAAAAAATGATAAAGGTAAAACAATTGTAAAAGAGTAAATATACTTCCATTTATTTTTCTGTGGTTCAAAGAGGAGATTTCTC
Source organism: Bubalus bubalis (assembly GCF_019923935.1). Classification (NCBI taxonomy): domain Eukaryota; kingdom Metazoa; phylum Chordata; class Mammalia; order Artiodactyla; family Bovidae; genus Bubalus; species Bubalus bubalis. The sequence goes on along the minus strand of NC_059160.1, from coordinate 39,496,459 downwards.
CTCTCTTTCTCGGAGATGCCTAGGAAATGGCAGCCATCTCCTGCTTGGCGTCATGGCTGCTCTCAGACCCCTCCTGAAGCCCAAAATCAGCGTCAAAAAGAGGACCAAGGAGTTCATCCAGCACCAGTCAGACTGATATGTCAAAATTAAACAGAACCAGCAGAAACCCAGAGGCACTGATAACAGGGTGAGCAGGAGATTCAAGGGCCAAAGATCTTGATGTCCAACATGGTTAGGGGAGCAACAAGAAAACAAAGTGCTTGTGGGCCAGTGGCTTCTAGAAATTCCTGGTCCACAACCTCAAGGAGCTTGAAGTACTGCTGATGTGTAACGTCTTCCAGTGCCGGGACTGCTCACAACATCTCCAAGAACTCCAAAGCCATTGTGGAAAGAGCAGCCCTACTGGCCATCAGAGTCAGCAATCTCAATGCCAGGCTGCGTGGCAAGAAAATGAAGAGAGGGCTACTGCGCAATTTTGTGTAAGTTAATAACACCATAAAACTTGGGGCGGGGGGTGGGAAGGTAATTCCTGGCTTGTCAGAATAGAATGTCATACAAACCAAAGGCCACAGCTTTAGACCGAAACTTCAGCAACATTAAATTGTGTTAAGTATTTCTCTTCTCTGTAGAGTACTGAATATCACATATCAGTTCTTTCTTCAAAAGTCATCTTTGAACAGAGTCATTCATACTATCCATCCCTACGAATTCTCAGGGTCTAATGTATAATTTAACCAAAAGAGCATCCACTTTCTGGAAAAATATTACTGAGATTTCTTTCTTTTATGCTTTTCAGATTTTCCATGAAGATTTATCTAGAATGGATTTGGGATCATTGTTTCACTGAAGGTTATGGATAGCTCATGTCAGAACTTGGTTTTTGATTGTAAGAAAATAAATAAGGGCTTTCCTCATAGTTCAGTTCCTAAAGAATCTGCCTGCAATGCAGGAGACCGCAGTTCGATTCCTGGGTTGGGAAGATCCGCTGGAGAAGGGATAGGCTACCCACTCCAGTATTCTTGGGCTTCCCTTGTGGCTCTGCTGGTAAAGAAGCTGCCTGCAATGCAGGAGACCTGGGTTCAATCCCTGGGTTGGGAAGATCCCCTGGAGAAGGGAAAGGCTACCCACTCTAGTATTCTAGCCTGGAGAATTCCATGGACAGTCCATGTGGTTGCAGAGTCAGACACAACTGAGCAACTTTCGCTTTCAAAATAAATGAAGTTCTCAAGAGTACTGACCACCAAAATATTTATCAGCTAAACAAATAAATGTTCATTTGAGAATACAAATAGCTCCCTGAATGGTCTCAAATGTTCTGTCTTTATCATCTGTGTGCACCAAAATGCCCACCCATATTTTACTTGGAGAAAATAAACTGTAACCATGAGATGATTTCCAGAAGGCATCAAATATAGACTTTGGACCAGATAAACCTGAGTTTGCATTTTGATTCTGAGTTTGTAGTACTTCCTTGGGGGAGACCCTAGGGCCTTTGCAGTTTTCATTTTTCATATAGAAACTGATGACCTCATTCATACACATAGCTTCAACCACCACCTGTACGGTCTTAAATCATTATATTATCTACAACCAGACTTCTCTGCAGAGCACTAGACTCATTTCTAATTGGGTTTTACACAGTTCACCTCCAATGGTTCAATGGCACCAAAAACACAACAGATTAAAGAGATGAATTGATTCTCAATCCTGATTAACAGCACCACCACCACTTCATAACTCAAGCCAGAATGTGAGAATTATCTCTATGTCACTTACTCCCCACAAAACATCAATCTATGAATCCTGGAGATTTTGCCTCAATTAACCTCTTTCATGTATGTCCCTGCCACATTCTCAGTGCAGCTGTTTGGGACCTTAGTGTGTGCTGTGCTCAGTTACTCAGTCATGTCTGACTCTTTTTGTGACCCCATGGACTGTTAGCTCACCAGGCTCCTCTGTCCATGGGATTTCCTAGGCAAGAATACTGAAGTGGGATGCCATTTCCTTCTCTAGGGTATTCTCCTGACCCAGGGATTGAACCTGCATCTCCTGCATTGACAGGTGGATTCTTTAATACTGAGCCACCAGGGAAGCCCAATTTGAATTTAACTAACAACTAAAGATGTTGAGAATTATTCATGTGCTTATTGGCTATTAACACATATTAGATGTGTGTGTGTGTATGTTTCATATTAGATGTGTGTGTGTATGTTCAGTTGTGTCTGACTCTTTGTGGTTCTATGGACTGTACACTGCCAGGCTCCTCTTTCCATGGGATTCTCCAGGCAAGAATACTGGAGTGGTTTGCCCTCCTCCAGGGGATCTTCTAGACCCAGGGATTGAACCCATGTCTCCTGCAGGTGGATTCTTTATCACTGAGCCATCTGTAAAGCCCCTTGGGACCTCAATGGTCCCCTCCAATTCCGTCACCTTTTCTGTTAATCTGGTACATTATGCCTCTACCTAGCTTCCAGTGGGATCTTTGCATATATTACCAGGTCACTCTCACTGAAGCTTCTTCAGTTTTTATATCCTGTTAATCTGATCCACAATGAAATTTGAATTCTCAATTGTGGTATATAGCAAGGCACTATAAGTGAGCTGATCCTGGCATGCTATTCTATTTTCAACTTCTACCATTTGTCCTAACATATCAGACACTTCAGTCATACACATTATTTTTGGCTTCCTTAACAGGCCCAGCTCAACCCCTCAGATTGGGTCAATGGTGTTTCCTGGAACTTCAGTGTATTTACTAGGGGACTTTTCAATAGTTTCCAAATCTGTCTTTCCCTTAGAATTTAATTTAAGTACCTTGAGAAAGGGGATATGATTTTATCTTTGTATCTCTAGTGTTTGCTACTCAGAATAATTGTTTGACAAGTAGATGGGTGAATACATAGGGCAAAGAGAAAGGAAAGGGAGGATGTTATGAACTTCAAATTATTCTGAAAGATCAGGAAAGGTGAGGAGCATAAAGAGGTAGGAAAGGAAATAGTGGCTGTAATACAGTCCGTATCTTTAGATTTCAAAATCACTCAGCTTTTATAACAAAGTAGGTAGAAGTGTAGCATTGATTGCATCTTTATTTCACAAAGACACTTAACATTTTTATGCTTCAGTTTTTTTTTTTAATCTTCAAAAGAGGACAAATTACTACAAAGCACTAATACTCTAAAACCTGTATCAAAGCTATGGATAGATATTGATGATAATACTTAAAGGAAAGGTGCTATGATATTCAAATGTAAAAGAATAATGGGAGAGAATCCAAATTGTCTTTACACAATGCTATTTCAAAACAGTAAGCATAAATCAATGCAGATGGTGACTGCAGCTATGAAATTAAAAGACACTTGCTCCTTGGAAGAAAAGCTATGACCAACCTGCTGCTGCTAAGTCACTTCAGTCGTCTCTGACTGTGTGTGACCCCATAGACCGCAGCCCATCAGGCTCCCCGTCCCTGGGATTCTCCAGGTGAGAACACTAGAGTGGGTTGCCATTTTCTTCTCCAATGCATGAAAGTGGAAAGTGAAAAGTGAAAGTGAAGTTGCTCAGTCATGTCCGACTCTTCGTGACCCCATGGACTGCAGCCTACCAGGCTCCTCCTTCCATGGGATTTTCCAGGCAAGAGTACTGGAGTGGGGTGCCATTGCCTTCTCCATTGTTTAAATGAACACCCATAGACTTTTAGAAGAAGTCGACTGTCCACACCATTAGTTTGAGTTATAATTATATAACTCAAATAATTATATAAACCATAACGCTAGGAACTACATGTCATAATTTCAAACACAGATATTTTAAAATGCACTTAGGGGAAGGGAGAGAAGAGGGTGGGATGTATGGAAAGAGTAACATGGAAACTTATATTACCGTATGTAAAATAGATAGCCAATAGGAATTTGCTGTATGGCTCAGAAAACTCAAACAGGGGCTCTGTATCAATCTAGAGGGGTGGACTGCAGCACACCAGGCCTCCCTGTCCCTCACCATCTAAGTTCATACCCATTGCATTGGTGACATCATCCAGCCATCTCATCCTCTGATACCTTCTTCTCCTTCTGCACTCAATCTTTCCCAGCATCAGGGACTTTTCTAATGAGTCGGCTGTTTGCATCAGGTGACCAGAATACTGGAGCTTCAGTTTCAGCATCAGTCCTCCCAATGAGTAGTCAGGGTTGATTTCCCTTAAGATTGACTGGTTTGAACTCCCTGCTGTCCAAGGGACTCTTGGGAGTCTCCTCCAGCACCACAGTTCAAAGGCATCAATTCTTTGGTGCTCTGCCTTCTTTACGGTTCAGCTCTCACAACCACGTGACCACTGGGAAGACCATAGCCTTGACTATAGGGACTGGCAGGGTAATGTTGGCTGAGTAATGTCTCTGTTTTTCAACACAATTATGCTGTATCAATTACTTCATATATGTACAAACAAGGGAGATGAATTTGGGGCTTGTAAAAATTAGCTTGCATTAAGTCTGAGATTTTATTTTGTTTCAAATTCAACAACTCTGTTTGCCATCATCAACAGAGCCTTATGATAGAATATATCATTGTTTAAATGAACACCCATAGACTTTTAGAAGAAGTCGACTGTCCACACCATTAGTTTGAGTTATAATTATATAACTCAAATAATTATATAAACCATAACGCTAGGAACTACATGTCATAATTTCAAACACAGATATTTTAAAATGCACTTAGGGGAAGGGAGAGAAGAGGGTGGGATGTATGGAAAGAGTAACATGGAAACTTATATTACCGTATGTAAAATAGATAGCCAATAGGAATTTGCTGTATGGCTCAGGAAACTCAAAAAGGGGCTCTGTATCAATCTAGAGGGGTGGGATGGGGCAGGAGATGGGAGGGAGGTTAAAAAGGGAGGGGATATATGTATACCTATGGCAGATTCATGTTGAGGGTTGATAGAAAACAACAAAATTCTGTAAAGCAATTATCTTTCTATAAAAAAATTAAAAGAAAAAATGAATCAAATGCAGTTAATTAAAAGAAAACTTTTATTTTTAGAAGTTTACTGAGTCTATGTTTTGTTTAATTTGTATATTCCTCTACAGAATCAGACATTCAAGGGATGCTCAATAAATGCTTAGGCAAATTATTAAACCTTCTAAGTCTCAGTTTTACTCTTTTTTTACTCATTACTTACTCTTTTATCAAAGAGATGGGATTAATACATCAAAAGTTGTTGGAGGATTACATGAGATTATGCTTTGTACTGTGTCCGGTACATAGTAACCATTCAAAGGTTGCTATTATTATGTGTATATCTGATCCTGGTTAAAGGGCTATTTTATCTTCAACACAGTCACAAAAATCTAAGACTGTGCATCTCATATTTCAGTTCCATAAATGGGCTAATAGTTGAGTAACAAAACACAAAGCCAGGTTCAGAGACAAACTGGAAACTCTAAACAAACCTAGCCAGCCAATAAGGAAACACTACAGACTAAGTAGCTTATGAAACAAATTCTTGCGCTTTGGAATATTTTTTTATCTACCATGCAGGATAAGGTTAGTATGGAATAACAGTTTACATTATAGGTCTAAGGCAAATAAATGTTGCTTCATGTGAGTTTTTCTCTCCAAGTATTTTCATCAGCTTTCCCACCTATGACTCCAAGCAGATCAAGAATCACCGACCTAAACTATTGCAAGCATAAAAGATAGTTTATTCTTCTTATAAGCAAATTCAAAAATAAACTTTTAAAAGGTTTTCTCCTCATTTTTTCAGGTGTATTCTGAATATTCTCTCTGTGTATATTCTTTTGATCTCTCCTCAGCAGATACACAGAACTGTTGTCCACAGTCATTCAGAACTGATCTCAACTTTGCTACTGTCCTATTCATCCATTAAACCATCATTTATAGCAATTTCCTCTGCTGTGACCAATATGCCACCTTATTCATATTATGTTCCTTTTAAATGATGATATGGAAGAATGAGGTCAGTGTTCTGGATAGAAGATGAGACTTTATAAACAATAGAAGATTCACTATCATCCAGTTTAGAAAAATAATTGAAAGTGATTGTAGATCGTGAACAGTAAAATTTTCTTAAAATACTAAGAGTTAAAATAGTTTATCTCCACAAAAGATGAAATTTATTGATCTGAAGAAATCATCAAAAAGGTAAGTTGAATCTCAGGCTAAAGAATCAAGAAGGACTGGGTTTGTCAGAAAGCTTACCAAATTTTCTAATATCAAAGAATGTTTTCAGGGAAAATATCATGAACAGAAGAAAAGAACAAGAATTCATAGATTTTTTTTTTCTCCCAACAGTGATCAAAAGATAGAGACATAAAACCCTGACATTATGGAAGCCAGAAGGGCTTGTGCTGTTGTGGGACAGGATTCTGCTTAGACGTTACTGCCTCATTTTGTATGATCCATTTCACAAGTATTTACTGCATGTTGCACTAATTCCATGTTCACTAAACAATCTTTGTTTGGACCCAACATAACAGTCTGCTTCATGTTTGAATACAGATGTCTTTTATGCCTTACCCCTCCCTCTTCCCCTTCCGTCTCTCAGCTGGGCATGCTGATAAGAAAGCCTAGGGGCTTTGTCACCAACAGTAAGTGTAAATCATGCGCTAAAACCCTCACTCCAGCCTCAGTCCCTAACCACCACAAAAACTTGAAGCTGGGCTCCCTCCTTTCACAGTTCCTTTAAGACATTTCCGATCAGCTTGAGGGACCTGTACTGCTCTCTCCAGAAAGCTTCATTATGGGAATAATAAACCTTTCCATACATTGTTGGTGTGTGTGTATGTGTGTGTGATGATCAGTTTGGAAATTCAAATCAAATTTTGAGTGGGGATCCATCTCAACTCTTTGGACTGGCCATAGCATCCAGTCACCAAGATACTGGAAGGAGGTTTCCTTGCAATGAAGACATAAAAATTTTAGTACCTAGGAAAAAATCTTCATCCAATAGAAACATAATAAACAGGGATTCTAGTTCACAGATCAATTTCTTACAAGTTCATATACTGGAAATTCATTCCATTGAATCTAATCAATGTTAAAATGATATTACAATTCAGTTTTAGAAACTGAGAAGCTGAAAGTTAGTCTTTGGAATCTGGTAACCCCTCCAACAAATTACTATAATATAATTTCTATTTTATTTATTTATTGTGTGGAAACACAATTTTATTCCTCTAAGAAATAAAGCACATTTCATTTGAAGGAACAATTCTATTCTATGAGAGGGAAACTTAAATGCCTGGAGGGGGCAGTAGGTAACTTAAATGGAGCAGGCAAAAGAAAGTGGACCCACTAAGCTTTGTGTTACAACCCAGAACAATCTGGCTCTATTACATTTCCTATTAAAACTCTTTACTGTGCTTTAAAAAGGTACTGTAGTCAGATGTTGACCCTGTACTGTAACTGCTCATGTGAAAAGTTGCATAATAGAAATATCAGCATTTTAATCCCTTTGTTGTCAAACAGAAATAAAAACAAAAAGCTTTTGGTATCTGCAATATAGACACCAACTTACAGGAATGTATATAAATGGGAGAAAAATGCCACTGAAGGAACCAAGGCCTTTATTTCAACTCTCTCTTGCTTTGCATTTCCACTTTCATTTTTACTTTATTCTGACCAGACCCTTATATTTCATTAATTGCTATAAAATCTGATAAAAATGGACTTCACTCCTAAAATATATCCAGATGGTAATTTCAGTATTTCCAAATGTTTTTGAAAATACCAAAGTCAAAATTTCATGGAATATTTTATGGAAACTTTGAGCGATTTGATAAAAATGTAACAACTATTTGCTGAACTAGAAATCTGCAAAAACAGCTTTTTTAAAAAAGAATTCTGGGATTCTAGAGTTATTCAGAGCTAGGTTCAAATAATTAGTAACTAACTGTGGGACTGGGGAAAGTTCATCAACCTCATCTGTCCTGTGGAGAATCTTGTGAGGATTACATGAGATTGGATATATAAAGCATCCACCATACAGCCTAGAACAGGAAGTGCTTCATAAATGTCAATTCCTTTCATTTCCAAGTTCGTCTATGTGAGTCCTTTTGACTTCTAGTACTCTGAAATCTTGTAGGGGCTTCATAAGCCTAACGGTTCATATTTACACAGAATATTCAAATCTGCATAAAGAATAGCTTAATTGATTTAGCTTGTAGAAGCACAATGATGAAACAGTAGTAGGAATTACAGTAGTGTGTTGATGCACCCATATTTGAATTAGATGTAATGAAGAAGGTGAAAGAATCAATGATGGTTATTTCTCACTTACGGCTACTCACTGAACTATTGCTTTTCTTCTCTTGCTTCTCTTCTTTGCTTCTCTTGACAAACCACAGAAAATCTACCTGCTTAGAGGCTGTGAAGACAAAGTTTTAATCAACCAACACAAATAACTAAGCAAGGAGCACTCTCTATAAGGGAATTCATCGCCTCTCCTCAAAAAGCATCATTAACACACTGATTCTACAGAAGTAAACTCCGATGCTAGCAGCGAATGAGACTGAAAGCAATCAAGCTTTCTGCTTTCAACATCCTAAAGGATCTTTTCAAGTTAATCTCCTTGAAAGCCTAAAACAAAGCCACTTACAAACACAGGGTAAATTCAAAAGCTTGTTAATACAATGTTAGGGGTAAATATGTAAATATATCAAAGGTCAAGTTTCAGTTCCCATAGCAATTGTAACTTAGCCACTTAACACTTGTAGCAACCCAGAGTATCCACAACCAGAGGAAACATTTCTTCAGTGGCTGTAGGCCTTTCTGTCTTTGAAAACTTTTGGCTATTATGTTGCATTTGTTTTGGAGTGTTTATTCACATTAAGATTTCAAAAGCATCACATTTAAGTTCTACTATTGAAAGCTCTTCAAAAAAGCTTGGCCTCATTTCAGTGGTGATGGTTTCAGCCACATTCATCCTGAAATTATTGTCCATTTCAGCCAGGGGCATTATAAATTCATCCCTATATTTTTATGGAGAAATATTTATGATAAACCATCCTTGGAAGGCTGTTTTTATGCTATAGCATAAGTCAGAAAGGCTTCACTGGTGGCTCATAAGTAAAGAATCCGCCTGCAATGCAGGAGATGTGGGTTCAACTCCAGGGTCAGGAAGCTCCCTGGAGAAGGAAATGGCATCCACTCTAGTATTCTTTCCTGGAAAATCATATAGACAAAAGAGACTGGTGGGCTACAGTCTACGAGACTGCAAAAGAGTCAGACACGACTTAGTGTCTATGCAAAAACAACAATACATCAGAAAACTTAAGAGTGTTCACCACGCAGCAAGGCGCTTCCTAGGTAGCACAGTGTAAAGAACCCTCCGGGCAATGCAGGACATGCCAGAGACGCAGGTTTGATTCACTGGTCAGCAAGAGCCCCTGGATTAGGAAATGTCAACCCACTCCAGTATTCTTGCCAGGAACATTTCCATGGACAGATGAACCTGGCTGGCTACAGTCCATGGGGGTCACAAAGATTCGAACATGACTGAGATACTGAGCGAGCGCACAAATGCGCGTGGACGCCTGCGCGCGCGCGCGCACACACACACACCCCCCCCATATAGTAAAAGAACTCAAAGTGGGAAATAACTAAAATTTAAGGGCTAAAACCAGTAAGCCTCAACCAAAGCTGAGGGATGCATTTTTATGGAAACTACCAAAATAAAACAACAATGTAAACATCGGATAAATTTTAAAAGCAGGGGTGTATAAATGATTTTTATTATACACATAGCAGGAAAATAAAGACATCAAATACAGTTTCATAGTCAGATGAGAATTAGTGATGTCTGAAATTGTCTTCATTGTATTCAAAGCTCAGTGTAACAACTCAACATTATGCCAGAATCAGGATGGGAGAGTGAATGGCTAGTTTATACAGTCAGAGAAAAGTGAGTGATTCTAGAATATCTAGAACAAGGGCCAACAAGATCCCCTGGAGGAGGACATGGAAGCTCACTCCAGTCCTTGCCTGGAGAATCCCATGGACAGAAGAGCCTGGAGTGCTACAGTCCATAGTGTCACAAAGAGTCAGCCATGACTGAAGTGACCTGGCATGCATGCAGGCCAAATACACCCTGATGTCTATTTTTGTAAAGTTTTACTGAAGGACAGTCAAGCCTGTGCTTTTACATATCAGCTATGGCTGACTTCACACTACAGTGACAGGCACATGGAGTGGTTATGACAGATACCATTGAGTTGGCAAAGCCTAAAATACTTATGGGCTTTCCTCGTGGCTCAGATGGTTAAGAATCTGCCTGCAATGCAGCAGACCAGGGTTTGGTCCCTAAAGAAGGGAATGCATGTGTGCATGCTAAGTGCTTCAGTCCTGTCCATCTCTTTGCAACCCTGCGTACTATAGCTGGCCAGACTCCCCTGTCCATGGGGTTCTCTAGGCAAGAACACTGAAGTGGGTTGCCACGCCCTCCTCCAGGGGATCTTCCCAATCCAGGGATCAAACCTGCATCTCTATGTCTCCTGCATTGGCAGCTGAGTTCTGTACCACTAGCATCACCTGGGAAACCAAGAGAAGGGAATACTTATACTTAAAATGCTTATAATATGGACTTCTATAGAAAATTCAGCCAAAAACTTAAATAAAAGCAGATGTAAAGATCCATTGTCTGGATAAACAACAAGGTCCTATTGGATAGCACAGGGAACTATATTCAATATCTTCTGATAGACCATAATGGAAAAGAATATGAAAAAGAATGTGTGTATATGTATAACTAAATCATGTTGCTGTACAGCAAAAATTAATATGAAATTGTAAATCAACAATAATTAAATAAAATAATGGAAAAAAATTCCATTGCCTGAAATATACAACTCTCTGTATTTTGGCTGAGGAGAAGTTCACACACACACACACACACACACACACACACACACAAACACAAAATGTATAGACTAGAAATGACCATTTATTTTGTCCACTTTCTGATAATAAAGTTACCAAATTCCAACTAAAAGGTGGGTATATCATTCCTTAAGAATTCTGAGAAAAGTTGATACGAGTGCCTCTTTTTCATAATCTAACCATTGATATAAAATCTATGTCTTGCTGGATTTAAACATTTAATGTTCAAATGTCTTATACTTGAAATCCAAATAGTAAAAACTATATTTATATTTTTTACTTCAGGGATATCTTTATTGAAAGTCAAGTAGAAACAGAATTTTTATGAAAAATAAGTATATAATACCCCAGGCAAAAATTTTTATCATTTAATAGCTAAGTTTTAGAGAAGTGAGAGGAAGAATGGACAAAATAGTTATATTCAATATAGCATGAAAAAATGCTAGAAGGAACTTCAGTTCAGTTCAGTTCAATCGCTCAGTCATGTCCAACTCTTTGTGACCCCATGAATCGCAGCACACCAGGCCTCCCTGTCCATCACCAACTCCCGGAGTTCACTCAGACTCATGTCCATCGAGTCAGTGATGCCATCCAGCCATCTCATCCTCTGTCGTTCCCTTCTCCTCCTGCCCCCAATCCCTCCTAGCATCGGAGTCTTTTCCAATGAGTCAACTCTGCGCATGAGGTGGCCAAAGTACTGTGACATGCAAAACTGATCTTGTAAAAAAATGGGCAAGAAATAAATAGTTTTATTAGCTGGAGGAAATGTGTGAATATTTGTGGAAGTTTCAGTAAGAGAAATTTAGACAAACTACTATTAAAAAAGAAAAACAGAGCCCTAAGAACAATCAAGCTATAAAACATTCTGGCAGGAAGGCTGGAAATTCATGTTCAGGTAATATTCTGAATAATGAAAGCAATTATGGCAAATGGCAAAATGATTGCATATTTTTCAGAAAAAAAATTAAGCCTGGAATTATAAAATGGTTGATTTACCTTCAAATATTAAGAAAAAAAATTACTCAAGTGACTCATACAGAAATCAATTTCCAACTCCTTAGATGATCAGGAGGTACAAAATAACAACCAACATGGCTTTAGCTTTCTGAAAAACACATTTAGTCAGACAAATCTTATTTCTTTCTATGATACAGTGACAAGAATGGTAGATGGAGTCAATTGAGGTCTTTCACTCGGTTGCTTATGACATGTATATTGTAAGAAAGGCAAAAATGGTTTAGAAAAACACAGACTCTCCAGGAGCTGCAATATGGAAGCCACTAGCTCCTGGTGACTTATGCATTTGAAATGTGGTTAGTCTGAATTGAGACAAGTTGTGTAAACATATAACAGATTTTGAAGATTTAGTATAAAAACCATATCTCATTAATAATTACATTTTAAGTACATATTGAAATGATAATGTCTTATATCTTATATATTCTAGGTTGAATAAAATACATTACAAAATTAATTTCACCAGTTTTAAAATACTTAAATGGACTATTAGCAAACTTAAAAATACACATAGTTTGCATCTGTGGTTCAAATGTTGTTCTACCATATAGCCCTGTCTGAAATATGAACACTAAACCCAGTATGGAGAATCTTTTGTCCTGTGTGAGCATCACTTTATCCTATGTAACAGAGGGTGAGTAGACTGGGCGAAGGGTGGGTAGGATGCTGTAGAGGAGTTCCTTGTTGGGCTACTGGGCTACCCTCTACTGCAGGGTAGTCTAGCACTTCTAGGCTCCACCCACTCATGCTTCCCCAACTCTAGTCATAACAGCTCAAGGCATCCTTCTCGTGGTTTCAAATGCCCTTAGTTCAGTTCGGTCACTCAGTCATGTCCACCTCTGTGACCCCATGGACTGCAGCACACCAGTCTTCCCTGTCCATCACCAACTCCTGGAGCTTGTGCAAACTCATGTCCATCGAGTCAGTGATGCCATCTAACCACCTCATCCTCTGTCATCCCCTTCTCCTTCTGCCTTCAATCTTTCCCAGAATCAGGGTCTTTACAAATGAGTCAGTTCTTCCCATCAGGTAGCCAGAAAATATTGGAGCTTCAGCTTCAACATCAGTCCTTCCAATTAATATTCAGGACTAATTTCCTTTAGGATTGACTGATTAGATCTCCTTGCAGTCCAAGGGACTCAACAGTCTTCTCCAACACCACAGTTCAAAAGCATCAATTCTTCTGTACTCAGCTTTCTTTACGGTCCAACTCTTACATCCATACACGACTACTGGAAAAACCATAGCTTTGACTAGATGGACCTTTGCATCTGCTTTTATGTCTCTGCTTTTCAATATGCTGTCTAGGTTGGTTATGGGTTTTCTTCCAAGGAGCAAGCATCTTGTAATTTCATGGCTGCAGTCACCATCTGCAGTGATTTTGGAGGCCAAGAAAATAAAGTCTGTCACTGTTTCCATTGTTTCCCCATCTATTTGCCATGAAGTGATGGAACCAGATGCCATGATCTTAGTTATTTTGAATGTAAAGTTTTAAGCCAGCTTTTTCACTCTTCTCCTTCACTTTTATCAAGACACTCTAGTTCCTCTTCATGTTTCTGGCTACCTGATGGGAAGAAGGCAGAAGGCACCTTCTGTCATCTGCATAGCTGAGGTTATTGATATTTCTCCTAGCAATCTTGATTCCAGCTCGTGCTTCATCCAGCCCTGCATTTCACATAATATTCTCTGCATATAAGTTAAATAAGCAAGATGACAATGTACAGCCTTGATGTATTCCTTTCCCAATTTGGAATCAGTCCATTGTTCCATGTCCAGTTCTAACTGTTCCTTCTTGACCTGCATACAGATTTCTCAGGTGGCAGGTCAGGTGGTCTGGTATTCCCATCTCTTGAAGAATTTTCCACACCTTGTTGTGATCCAAACAGCCAAAGGCTTTGGCATAGTCAATAAAGTAGAAGTAGATGTTTTGTTGGAACTCTTGCTTTTTCAATGATCCAATGGATTTTGGCAATTTGATCTCTGGTTCCTCTGCCTTTTCTAAATCCAGCTTGAACATCTGGAAGTTGTCAGTTCATATACTGTTGAAGCCTCACTTGGAGAATTTTGAGCATTAACTTTGCTAGCATGTGACTGAATGCAATTATGCAGTAGTTTGAACATTCTTTTGCATTGCCTTTCTTTGGGATTGGAATGAAAACTGACCTTTCCCAGTCCTGTGGCCACTGCTGAGTTTCCAAATTTGCTGACATAATGAGTGAGGCACTTTCACAGCATCATCTTTTAGGATTTGAAATAGCTCAATTGGAATCCCATCACCTCCACTAGCTTTGTTTGTTGTGATGCTTGCTAAGGCCCATTTGACTTCACATTTCAGGATGTTTGGTTCTAAGTGAGTGATCACACCATCATGTTTATTTGGGTCATGAAGATCTTTTTTTGTATAGTTTTTCTGTGTATTGTTGCCACCTCTTCTTAATATCTTCTGCTTCTGTTAAGTCCATACCGTTTCTGTCCTTAATTGTGCTCATCTTTGCATGGTGTGTTCCCTTGGTATCTCTAACTTTCTTGACGAGATCTCAAGTCTTTCCCATTCTACTGTTTTCCTCTATTTCTTTGCATTGATCACTGGGAAAGGCTTTCTTTTCTCTCCATGCTATTCTTTGTAACTCTGCATTCAAATGGGTATATCTTTCCTTTTCTCCTTTGCCTTTTGCTTCTCTTCTTTTCTCAGCTATTTGTAAGGCCTCCTCTGAGAACCATTTTGCCTTTTTTGCATTTCTTTTTCTTGGGGATGGTCTTGCCCTTAGGATGATTAAAAGCCAGTGGGCTAGGAAATTGTTCACAGGGTCTTTTTCAGTACTAAATTTTTACGTCTGCACTGTGATTTTTATAAAAACTCCTTTTTTGTTTGTTTTAGTTTTATGAAAAATTTCTTTTTGTTAACATATGAATGCAGTGTTTAGTGACAGCCCACTTGAGGGATGAACACACAACTATTTTTAGTGTTTACCCTGTACAATTTTCTAAGTTTGTATGAGGTTTATACATCTAATATTCTAGCACTTAACTCCTGCTATTTTTTGTTTCATTTGTATACATGTCTTGTGCTCCAAATAGGATCAGAAGCTGTGATGGCAGGACGTTTCTTATATAACCTTTCTCTCCCATAGCAAATGAATAATAGATATCAGTGAAGCAAATGGATCCAGAGGTCAGGATAGCTTTCTGGATTGAGTTTGAATCTGGTGTTAACATTTTCAGCAATGACTGATGGTCATTCATTTGATCTTAACCATACACTGCCATATGCAGTATAAAAATTCATAGATTTAAATTTGACTGTCCAAATTAAACAAATTCTTTGAGAACAGAAGATATATGCTATTAATACTATGGCAATATTTTAAAATAACTTTATGGTATCATATACATTTTCTAATTTGGAAATTGAAAGAACCCTTAAAAGTAGACATTATCATCTCCATTTTACTGAAGAGTAAATTGAGGTTTAAGGAGACTGAAAACCTGATGGCGGAATGACCAGGATTTGAAGACACAACTTGACTTCAGGTCATCTGATTGTGGGTTGATGGTTTTTGTGTCACTCTACAAAACTGTAACATACTTTGCTTTGTATCTGACCTAGTCTGGCTTTCCACAGAAGTTAATCCTGAGAAAAAGATTTGAGTAGAAGTTTGGGCATGTGCAGGGAACATCTGAGAAGCAGGGATGTGAAAAGCACCCAGTAAGGAATGAAATTAAGTCACTATATTCCCAGACGGTTAGGTGGTAAAGAATCCACCTGCCAGTTCAGGAAACTCAGAAATCGTGGGTTCATTCCTTGGGTCAGGAAGAACCCCTGAAGGAGGGCATGGCAACCCACTCCAGTATTCTTGCCTGCAGAATCCCATGGACAGAGGAACCTGGAGAGCTACAGTCCATGGAGTCTCATAGCGTCAGACATGACTGAGCATGCACACACTTATGAAAAGAGGCCTCTGTTTCTCAGCAAACCCTGGAAGTGGAGATATTTGGAGCATTAGGAGATAGGGCCTTAACAGAGGTGATTAAGCTAAAATAAGCATGTTTGAGTGGGCTCTAATCCAATCAGTCATGTCCTTGTGAAAAGAAGGAATCTGGACACACAAAGAGACATCAGGGACATGCACACAAAAGAAAGATCATTTGAAGACACAACAAGAATGCAACCAAGCCAAGGAGAGGGGGCCTCAGAAGAAACCAGACCTGCCAACACATTGACCTTGGACTTTTACCCTCCAGAACTATGAGAAAATAAAGGTCTATCATTTAAGCCACCCAGTTTGTGATAATTTGTTATTGCAGCAATAGCAAATGAATACATCATGCTTGAGAAGCTTTCTCCCAAGGAGTTAATAAGCTGGAGTACTTGCACTAGAGGTTCACACTCTGTACTCATGGTTCTCATACGGTCTCCTTGTCAACTCAAGATCCCTAGCTAGGGGCTCTGACCTGTGAATCACCTGGACTGTCCTCATCATCTTTCTGTTTTTGCCCCTCATCCACCTGTTATGCTATGTTTCAGTATTGCTCACAGCCACACATAGAAAATACATCCCATTTCCATCTGAATAAGACATTGGAAGATTGGCCTTTCCAGGTTGGACTCAGGTGGATGAATATTTTGGAAATAGCTTTAGAATTCAAAAAGAGTTGGAAGCACTGAAAGGAAGTATACAAAGTGAACTTTAATAGCAAACACTCGTAGAACACATAAAACATTTCAGAGAGACAAGAGCCATCAGTAATAGCTAAAGATTTTGAATTCAGACTGAATTCTAATGCAGAATATAGCATAATTGTTTTAAATAAAAAGAATATGGCTGACAGAACAAATGAGATACAGATGTGAACACACATTTTAATTCATTGCACCAGTGGCATTTGATGATATTATTATGTGTCCAGAGGACAAGAGAATATGTTAGAAGAAGAAATTAATTTTCCATCATACATCTGGGTAAAAATTTTATCTTGTTTAGAAGCCTATGAAATGATACATGAAATGGAAATATTGAAAAGAGACAAGAGGTGAAAATAGAGATAGTTTAGCATTTGTTTTCAAATCTTTGAGGAAAAGCTTGTGAAACTTGGAAAATGAAGATCAGTAACAATATTGAAGTTTCTGAAGTGGTATCTACTGGACCCAGTTCAGCTGTTATCTATTCCTATTGAAAGAGAATAATATTCCGATTAAAAAAGAAGAAATGGGTATTAAAAGCAGAAAGAGAGATTTAACTGAGCCATACAAACTTTGAGAGTCAGAGCAAAATAATAGAAAATGCCACCAAAAGTTAAAAAAAATTTTCCTCTCCAGGGACTTTTAAGAATAAGGATGATAGCTCAACTTTTATAATGGATCTCAGGAACCAGGCTGCACAGTTTGTCATGATGAGAACAAATATTTTGGAAGAAGTACAGTTCTTAGACACTTGAGTGGTGTTTAAGAATTCAGTGACAACTTAACTTGCCTACAACTTCTTTATTTAAAGCCTGATCTAATCTTTCTCAGAACTGCAGGTTCAAATTGATTTCTGTGGCCTGGATAGATACTTATCCTAGGGGAGTTATATAAGGTTCTTCTATAAAGGAGAGAGGTGAGCTTCTTGGAGATTTTTCTATCTTTGTGTTGATTTTTTTTTTATTGAGATGAAGTTCACTTAACATAAACCATTTTTAATGTGAACAGTTCAGTGGCATTTAATACACTCAGAATGGTACACAACCATCACCTTGATAAAGTTCCAAATTTGTGTTGATATTTGCAGTTAAGGTAGTCTTTTGTGTATTTCTTTTTGAGATTTCATAATACAATAACAAGGAGAAGGCAATGGCACCCCACTCCAGTACTCTTGCCTGGAAAATCCTATGGACGGAGGAGCCTGGTAGGCTGCAGTCCATGAGGTCGCTAAGAGTCGGATACAACTGAGAGACTTCACTTTCACTTTTCACTTTCATGCATTGGAGAAGGAAATGGCAACCCACTCCAGTGTTCTTGCCTGGAGAATCCCAGGGATGGGGGAGCCTGGTGGGCTGCCATCTCTGGGGTCGCACAGAGTCGGACACAACTGAAGCGACTTAGCAGCAGCAGCAGTAGCAATACAATAACATGGTACAGAATCTAGCAATCTGAGGGGTTTTGGTAAATTTTCATCTGGAATTAAAACAGTCACTTAATGCATGAATGATACATGTTTGTGCTTGATTAATAAAAAAATAAGTTAGATTGCTAGTGGTTAACGTAAAATGCTAATTGAGTGTTCTGCTAAATAGCTTCTAGAGAAATATAAAAATGTACTATACTCCAAAAGGCACATTTCAACTAAACTTTGATTACTGTTAGCTATAGAAAAATCAATCTTTAATGGGTAATTTTGTGAATGAATTTCAGAAAAACTAATAAAAAAGACTCTATATCCCTCTGGCATGCATGCTCAGTCACTTCAGTCATGTCTGACTCTTTGCAATTCCCTGGAATGTAGCCTGCCAAGCCCCTCAGGCCATGGGATTCTCCAGGCAAGTATACTGGAGTGGGTTGCCATTTCCTTCTCCAGGGGGTCTTCCCAACTCAGGGATGGAACCTGCATCTTTTACATCTCCTATATCCCCCTCTAAGTTTGCCAACTCTTACTTGATACCGTTGAAAAATGTTAAGCACTGGCAAGATAAACACTGCTCATTGAGGCAAGTAAAAATATGCAATTACATATTTTATAGATAAGTACATAAGAATTAATGAACATTAAAGGGTAATAAGTAGGCTTTGATGATGTAAAAACATATATGCTTAGAAAAGAGCAAAAGGAGCTGTCTTCCCACTCTGACACCAATAAGGTAGAGAGAAGATATATCACAAGCGGATGTTTTACCCGCACACAGAAGGATTAAGATATGAGAGAGCCAAATGCTCTGTCAAGAAATCCAGAGATTTCTAGCCCTTTGTATTTTGTGAGTGGTTTTTACAGATAGATAATGATAGATAGATAGATACACTGAATAGAATATGTAAGCTTAGGAAAAGACATTGAGTTTGAAGAGAGGAAAGATTCTCCAGGCAACGTATCTCTCTCCTAGAAGTCCTCCACGGGGTCTAAAACACTTAAAAGACAATGAAATTTGGGGTTAAACTGTATATATATGCTCTAGAAGTGGTCACATATCAGTTGGTTATGGCATCTTTCCAATTTAAGAAACTAATTCAGTAGGACCAGGAGTGACCAGACAAATAAAGATGGAGGAATTTCCTCAAGACCAAGGATGTGACGTCAAAGACTTCATTGGAAGAGGGTAGTTTGGCAGACCTGACCCAGAGCAGCATGAGGGCACTGGAAATCCATCTTGAAAGAAAAACTCAGGAGTATTCTGAATAGGTCTGACTGTCTTTGTGAGCTAGTCTATAACTGGTGGTCCTGGGCTCTCACAGAGATGCCTTCTTAATACAATTGTTATTCATTGTGTGCATGCTAAGTCACTTCAGTCATGTCCAGCTCTTTGCAACCCTATGGACTGCAGCCCGCCAGGCTCCTTTGTTCATAGGATTCTCAAGGCACAGTACTGGAGTGAGTTGCCATGCCCTCTACCAGGGGATCTTCCCAACCTAGGGATCAAACCCATGTCTTCTGCAGCTCCTGCATTGCAGGCAGATTCTTTACCATTGAGCCACTGAGGAAGCCCTAATTATTCATTATTACTCTGCAAAACATTTAGGGTTCAATGAATAACATTTCCTGTGTTTGGAAGTGATAGCTCTTTTCTTTGATTGAGAAAAGTGATATTTCAGCTTCACATTCACACCCTCTTCACCAGCAGTGCATCCGGCTTTGGGTTAGTGGTGCCTATTACATTTTCACCAGTAATGCTGACCTTTTAAAGGCAGTTTTTGTTGTTTGATTCTTCAGAAGCTTTTCTTGACGGATCTTGTAAAGTATTGAATTGTCCCCAAATTCCTCTTAAAGAAAATTTTCCATTGAAATATGAGATAAACAGCAACATCTTTAATATTAACATTCCTTAGCCCACCTACTTTGAAAGGCATGATATTTTTATCACCCACTTTTCTGTTCTTGGCAGTAGCCATAGCAAAGTTTTTAATTTTATGTGGGAAAGAACCCATTTCATTCCCATCAGCAATGCTCCCGGCTGCAAAACTCCATGTCTGACTGAGGCAATTGTAGTTGACAATGGACTACTTGCTTAGGATGACAGATCACCAACATAGAGGAGTCAGAGGGGCCAGGAGAGGTTTGGTTCTCCTTAGCCCTCAGTTTTCCCACTCAAAACAGGAAAATGTTTCTGAAATTGGATCAAACAAGTTTGAATGGCCATGGGTTGCCTCTCAGGGGTCTAGTGTATACAGGTGTCACTCTGGTGTCATGAAGAGTGAGCAAGGGATTCTTAGTCTGATATGCCTTGGTGTGAATTTCAGCTCAGAAAAGCACCAATCACTTCAGTTCTGTCATCTGTTAAGTGGAGATCATGTCTGGCTTGAAGCTTCATTGTGAGGGCTGAAAAGAATGAACATAAAGATCCTGGTACAGGGTGAGTATGCAGCAGGTAGCTATAGAGGCATTAGCCTCTGAACTACCTAGCCCAGTGCTCCACACACAAGAGAAATATAAAAAATTCAATGTCGGTTTCCTTCCCATTTCCTTTTCTCATTATATATCTCAGCTATAACCTGAATCTTGGCATCAGGTTTCAGATGCAATACAGTTATTGTCATGGACTGAATTGTGTCTTCCCCCTTTGCCAAATTCCTATGTTAAAACTCTAACCCCCAGCACTTCAGATGTAACTGTATTTGGAGACATCTTTTACTAGGTGACTAAATTAAAATTGGGTTCTTTAGGGTGGGTCTTAATTTACTCTGATGTCCCTATAAGAAAAGGAAATTTAAATACAAGGGGTGTTTGTGCACACCTGTGTGTGTGTGTGTGGGGTGTGTGTGCAAGTGCGCACATGCAGAACAAAGACAGTGAGGACACAGTGAGGAGGCCACCTCTGCAAGCCACGGAGAGAGGCCTCAGGGGAAACCAAACCTGCCAGCACCCTGATCATGGATTTCTGACCTCCAGAACTATGAGAAATTAAATTTCTGTCATTTAAACCACCTGTTTTATTATGGTATCCCTAGCAAAATAACCAGAGATGAATATATTTCTGAATATGTGCATTTGGTGATATGTACAGCCCCTACCACTCTCATGACAGAAAGCAAAGAACTAAAGAACCTCTTGATGAGGGTGAAGGAGGAGAGTGAAAAAGTTGGCTTAAAATTCAATATTAAAAAAACTAACACCATGGCATCCGGTCCCACCACTTCATGGTAAATAGAAGGGGAAAATGTGGAAGCAGTGACAAGTTTCCTCTTCTTGGGGTCTACAGTCACTGCAGATGATGACTGTAGCCTTGAAATTAGAAGATGATGAAAGTTATGACAAACCCGAACAGTGTGTTAAAGCAAAGATATTACTTTGCCAACAAAGGTCTGTATAGTCGAAGCTATGGTCTTTCCAGTAGTTATGTACGGTTGTGAGAGCTGGACCATAAAGAAGGCAGAGCACCAAAGAATTGATGTTTTCGAACTGTGGTGCTGGAGAAGAATCTTGAAGGTCCCTTAGACAGCAAGGAGATCAAACAAGTCAATCTCAAAGGAAACCAACACTGAATACTCATTGGAAGCATGAATACTAATGCTGAAGCTGAAGTTCTAATACTTTGGCCACCTGATGCGAATAGCCAACTCATTGGAAAAAAAACCCTGATGATGAGAAAGATTGACAGCAGGAGGAGTAAAGGGGAACGGAGAATGAGATGTTTGGATGGCATCACCGATGCAATGGACATCAACTTGGGCAAACTCAGGGAGATGATGAGGGAGCAAAGCCTGGCATGTTGCAGTCCCTGGGGTCATGAAGAGTCAGACATGACTGAACAACATAGTCCCTAATTTTTTTTTAAATAGAAAGAAAGAGAAGAAGAAAGGAAGAAAAGGAAGAAGGAAGAGAGGAGAGAAGGGAGAGGAGGAGAATTCCTGGTACATTTTAAGAGCAAAAAAAAGAGTGACAGAATTGGAAATTAATGTTATTGAGAATTCTTTTTATAGTTATTTTTATTGTTATAATTATTAGGACAGACTTAGACCCTCACTATTTCTGAGGGTCATTAATTTTATACTGATCACCAGATAAAAAACATTACTTTAGCCTCCAAGTTGCAAGCCATGAGCAAAGTGTCTCATTGATGTAATGGACAGCACTTGAAATTTTAGAGGCGACATGCAGATTAACCACTGTTCTTGCATTGCCACACAGCCCCTTTGCATCAGCAGTATAGAAAAACCCAATTTTCCTTACTTCTTCTTGCATGGTTCTTATTAATAAAGGCAAACGGTTTCCTGGACAGAAATATGGTTGTTGAATTTTTGTGACTTACATTACAATTGCTATTTAACAATAAAGTTAACTATTACACATAATCTGGGGGAAATTCTGCAACAGAGCTACAAAGTGGGCATAATTATACCTTCCAAAGTCCAGAGCAAGTGCCCACTTGAGGTTTTGTCCAGCACCGAGATCTACGAGTCAGACACGACTGAGCAACTGAACTGAACTGAACTGAGATTTACAAGTGTGTGAATTTGATGCTAAGTCAGCTATTGTGTCACGGTAATGCCATTTCAATGCTTTATTCAACCCAATCTCCATTTTTATCATTTTCAAATGCTTTGCTATTTATCCAACTGTAGGAGAAAACCCTAGAATGGCTCTTCCTATGTGAGTCACAGAAACAATTGATTCCATCCCAGTTTGTGTCTGAAAAGATGCCACCATGAAGTTAAGAGGATTCCTGGTCTAGGTCTCAGTCGCATCATTTTCCCATCCATGTTTCTCCACAGAAGCCTTTGTACAATAAGACACTCTTGTAAAAGCATAAACAGAAGCAGAAAAGAACCTCCCTTAGGAATCTCTAATCTAGACCACTTCCCCAACTAGCTCTGTTATTTGCTCTGCGGATTCCTTGAAATTTATGCAACTCATCTCCACCTGTATTGTTACCGTGAACTCAATGCACCCCCCTCAAAAAAAGAAGGGCTAAAATAAGACTGATGAAATTTGCATCAAGTATCTGAAGGTCTGAGTGCCCAATGAAGGCAGTCAAACTTTATATCTAAATGCTCTGACTTCATTCACTGTTACACCAGACATAAACGTCCTCAGGCTTTTAGCTTGGGTTAGTTTCATTGACCGCACATTGGCTCTCAGTAAGGTTCACCATTGCTTCATTTTATGAAGTAAGCCCTGTGTGTAGGTTTGTCTTGCTTAAGTAAGTTGATGAATGATAGGAGCGCAGCATGGTTAAACACAATTCACTAGTCATTGGTTAAAGAATAATTTAACGTATAGTTTCTGCCCCTTCCACAACCAAAACTATTTATTTTTCTCTGAAAAAGTATTTGACCGAGTTATGTAAAACTTCCCTTTTGCCATTTTCTGTGCATTGACATAGGTAAAAGCCCAAGTGAACACGGAGTGGTTAAGGCAGAATCAAAAGAGCCTAAGCGATTACATATGACCATTTATAATTGAGGGCAAGGGCCAAACATCTGTATTTTATATACATAACATCTGTAGCATCATTTCCTCAGTTTTGTGATTATATATTTCAGATTTTCTGTTCAATTATAACAATTGTTAATGTTGTGGTAGTTTTAGCTATAGTTCTTATTTCATTTTTCTCTAGATGATCAAATTGCTTTATCTATATTTCATTTTCACTAAATTTTTTTTTCTGAAATTACCTTTTCTCTTCTAGGTAAAAGAAAGTAATGTAAACTAAATAAGAATATTCAAAATGTTGTCTTCGCCATTGGCAAATTAAATGTCTGTTTTTGCTGTTCTTACCCAAACACAGCTAGAATTCTGATAACTGGTATATCAGAGTGTTTAGCCTCAGGCCAATGGCCCCAATGAGATGATGCACACAAGTTAGCAAACAGGCTGAGGGGGGAAAAAATGCACACCTTGATTTATTAGCAATTGTCATTTACCACTTTTGCAATTATTGAAAAATAAACAGCCCTGGTGGTTCAGTGGTAAAGAATCCACCTGCAGTGCAGGAGGCCACTTGCAATGCAGGAGACGTGGTTTCAATCCCTGAGTGGGAAAGACTCTCTGGAGAAGGAAATGGCAACCCATTCCAGCATTCTTGCCTGGGAAATCCCATGGACAGAGGAGGCTGGTGAGGTATATAGTCCATGGGGTCACAAGAGTCAGACACAACTTAGAGACTAAACCACCACCACAATCTAGTAGGAATTAAATCTTCACTTTAACAAAGTTGGTAAACATTTTCCAACATTTAAACATTTCCAACATTTTCCAACATTTCCAAGGAATACTATGTTATTATTTTCCCAAAATTTTCACATGGGGAAAGAACAATCTGGGGAGCTTAAAATTAAATTTGATAATGAAGATCATAAAAATGGCCTACAGTTAGTGCTTTTGAAAACTTAAGCAACCTAATTTTATAAAACTAAAGGAGTATAATATTTAAATTTACTATCCTTTAAATTTCACAAACTGAAGTCATCTAGTTTTTACTCATCATATTAATTTTGGTATTTTGTTTTAGTTTTCAATTTTTTACTCCACCATTTTTATAAGAGGAATTTTGTTGTTCAGTTGTTAAGTCATATCCAACTCTTTGCCACCCAGTGCACTGCAGCACAACACACTTCCCTGTCCTTCGCTATCTCCTGGAGTTTGCTTAGATTCATGTCCCTTGAGTCAGTGATAATATCTGACCATCTCATCCTCTGCTGCCCTCTTTTCCTTTTGCCTTCAATCTTTCCCAGCATCAGGGTCCTTTTCAATGAGTCAGCTCTTTGCATCGGGTAGCCAAAGTATTGGAAGAATACTATATATAATATCAGATCAGATCAGTCGCTCAGTCGTGTCCGACTCTTGGCGACCCCATGAATTGCAGCACGCCAGGCCTCCCTGTCCTTCACCAACTCCCAGAGTTCACTCACACTCATGTCCATCGAGTCAGTGATGCCATCCAGCCATCTCATTCTCTGTCATCCCCTTCTCCTCTTGCCCCCAATCCCTCCCAGCATCAGAGTCTTTTCCAATGAGTCAACTCTTCGCATGAGGTGGCCAAAGTACTGGAGTTTAAGCTTTAGCATCATTCCTTCCAAAGAAATCCCAGGGCTGATCTCTTTTAGAATGGACTGGTTGGATCTCCTTGCAGTCCAAGGGACTCTCAAGAGTCTTCTCCAACACCACAGTTCAAAAGCATCAATTCTTCAGCCCTTAGCCTTCTTCACAGTCCAACTCTCACATCCATACATGACCACAGGAAAAACCATAGCCTTGACTAGATGAACCTTTGTTGGCAAAGTAATGTCTCTGCTTTTCAATATGCTATCTAGGTTGGTTGTAACTTTCCTTCCAAGGAGTAAGCGTCTTTTAATTTCATGGCTGCAGTCACCATCTGCAGTGATTTTGGAGCCCAGAAAAATAAAGTCTGCCACTGTTTCCACTGTTTCCCCATCTATTTCCCATGAAGTGATGGGACCAGATGCCATGATCTTCATTTTCTGAATGAGCTTTAAGCCAACTTTTTCACTCTCCTCTTTCACTTTCATCAAGAGGCTTTTTAGTTCCTCTTCACTTTCTGCCATAAAGGTGGTGTCATCTGCATATCTGAGGTTATTGATATTTCTCCTGGCAATCTTGATTCCAGCTTGTGCTTCCTCCAGCCCAGCGTTTCTCATGATGTACTCTGCAAATAAGTTAAATAAACAGGGTGACAATATACAGCCTTGACATACTCCTTTTCCTATTTGGAACCAGTCTGTTGTTCCATGTCCAGTTCAAACTGTTGCTTCCTGACCTGCATACAAATTTCTCAAGAGGCAGATCAGGTGGTCTGGTATTCCCATCTCTTTCAGGATTTTTCACAGTTTATTGTGATCCACACAGTCAAAGGCTTGGCATAGTCAATAAAGCAGAAGGCAAGAGTACTGGAGTGGGGTGCCAAAATGGCACCCCACTCCAGTACTCTTGCCTGGAAAAATCCCATGGACAGAGAAGCCTGGTGGGCTGCAGTCCATGGGGTCGCGCTGAGTCGGACATGACTGAGGGACTTCACTTTCACTTTTCACTTTCATGCATTGGAGAAGGAAATGGCAACCCACTCCAGTGTTCTTGCCTGGAGAATCCCAGGGACGGGGGAGCCTGGTGGGCTGCCGTCTATGGGGTCGCACAGAGTCCGACACAACTGAAGTTACTTAGCATAGCATACTAAGAGGAATACTATGTTATTATTATTGAATTACTTTCTATTCATTTCTTTCTGAGCTTGGTCTTCAGGAATCAGCTTCTGTAGCATCTAGACATGCACTAATTTAGTATCCCTAAAGGTCCTCATCCATCAGCAAACATATCATTCCCTACTCCCAGAAATGAGTTGACCAGGAACATCACTGGGGTAACTTGACACTTGCTAACAGTAAAAGGTTCCCTATAGTCCCTCAGAGCATCATAAATCTTAGTAATTTCTGTCAACAGAGGCAGGTTCATCTAATTACACATTCTCTTCTTTTATGGAGAAAGAACCAAAGTTCAACAACTGCCAACTGGTCTCTGGTTTCAAGCCAGGATAAACCATACAGTAAAGACTTCCCCTGACATCTGTGTTTACTTTTAAGTGACACATTAGCACAAACTCACCTTCTGGTATTTTCTGGAACTTTGAGTGTAAAACCCATTTATAATTCATTGATGAGGATATGCACATTTATTTTGACTACACTTTTTATTTTTGATGCACCATTTCTCTAAGAATGCCATATCAGTAACTGATAATGAGGGATCTTTATTTCCCCATAATTCCCATCACTATCTTTAAAGTTCTCATTTCCTACATGAGGTCTTACATTTGGTCCCCAGATACCATTCCCAGTCACTGGTAAAAGACGCAAGTTACATTCACATACTCATCCAAAGAAGGCATCTTTATTGAGTAAGGTAAAATGTCAACATAGAAGAAAAAGCGACTAAATAAAGCATCAAATTGTGTCAGAATAATGCATGAACTGGCTTTGACCATAAGTATTTATATGACAACTCTGGACAGTTCACTTAATCAGAACAGGAAGTGTAAATTACCTCTGGGAGAAAGTGAGTAGGAAAAGAAAGAAAAGTAATGTAAGTGACAAGGTAGCAACAGAAGAAAAGAAGAACATACAAATAAGGAAGAGTGGGGAAAGTTCATTTATTGGTGACAGGGGATGTTTGAGCATATGCAGAATCTGAGAAGAATTAGACAGAAAAGAGAGAGAATGAAAATAAATGTAGGTGAGGTTTTAGAGAAGCTGAGAGGGCATAAAATTAGTAGAAAAGATAGAATGATCAACACTGAACATAGCAAGGTCACTTCATCCTCTGAAAAGGAGGGAAAGAGGTGTGGGAGAAGGGAGATAGACAAATGCAGGTCGGAACAGAACCTGAGTGAGATTTTTGGTTACTTATTTTTTCCTCTAAGGAGTATAGGCAAGATCATATTTTGCCAATTAAAGAGCTAAGGGAAAGTGTTCCTGGAAAGGGATAAATATTCATAACCATTGCTCTAGGTAAGAAAGAAAACAGACCAGAAACCAGTGAAGAAGCTGAAGTTGCAGAGTGTCAAGCAGAGGTTAGATTTATACTATCCCACTTCATACAAATACTTACTTGGTTTTCTCCAGCAACACCTGAGTGCCTGCAGTTGGAGCAGGAAAAATAGATTGTTGGCAACATGCAGATTTGGGGGTATAAACAATGGACTTGGGGAAAACAAATGGAAAAGGTCAGCAGCTGGCAGATGAGTAAAGTAGTGGACCTGGTGCTCAGAAAAGGAAGTAAAACCAGGAGGAAGCTCATGGTGAGTAGGAGAAAGTGTGTGTGTGTGTGTGTGAGTGTGTGAGTGTGAGGGGAGGGGGAGAGAGATGGGCGGAAAGGAGGCAAATGAATGGCAGTCTTGCCAAATTGGAACAGTAGCTCTGGTGGGAGAAAGAAAATGAGAGAGCTGGAATAAAGAATGTCACTGTCCCAGTGTGAATTTTTAGATTTAGAGATTTCAGATACAGCAGTATGGAGCAACATGCAAGCCCAAAGGTTAGACTTGGAAGTAGGTTTCTAAAAACAAGGTGCTTTATTTAGTGTTTGATATGAAAGTTGACAGAAGTTTTAAAGGAATGGACATTTGTGAGCTGCGTGTCTGACAGATATTGAAGAATGATCTGGAGGTGAAAAGTAATGGCAACAAGGACTGGCAGAAGTTGCAGAAATTGCACAAGAGGAGAGATTTGCCTTTGGGGAGAAAACAAAGACCTGCATGAGCAACATGGAAAGGTAGGATGATACTTGGCCCAACTCACATGGGAGGCTGATGTGAAACAGTGGAAAAATCCTTCACGGGGTATAAAATGTCATTTAAATTAAGGGTGTTATTATTACTATTTGTGTACAAAATTATATATAGACATGGATATTGGAATCTATCCACATGCATACAAATTTCTGTCTTGTATGCTATCAATACTACTTACTATTAACATTTTAGCAACTCTTGTAATATCTTGCACTTTATCTCAACAGCTCTTCAAACATTTAATATGCACATTTCAGCATTTTCTCACCACCACCCTGGGAGGTAAATAGTAGATACAGTCATCCATGGATGTGAAAACTGAGAAGACAGCAAGTGATTTGGCAAAGGCCAAGTTTTGTTTTGTTTTGTTTTTAATAAAAGAAAGTGAAGTTTTCTAACTCCCAAAGGAAATGAGAAAAGAAAAAAAAAATTATTTACCAGGTGTTCATTTGCTTCCTGCTTTCCCTATATAATAAGATCTAGGATACATGCATACCCGATGCCTCTCTGTTCTCTGTTTTTTCCTAGCCACCACATACAAGTATATTAGAACTTTAAAGGCTCAAATGTATTGAATTTGCAAGGTGATTCTATCTTCAACAGCTAATTTCCTTTCTGAGACTTCACATATTTACCTGTTGATACAATTATTTTCCAAACTGTCTCTTGGTACTGAATAAAAACCCACAATTCTGTGCCTTAGACACTGTTCATCAAACATGAATATAGAATAATTTTTCACTGATTTTCAGGAAAGTAGGATGCTACTCTCAACACAAATATCTACTATATCTAAACCCTGAGTGTTTCAATACCAAAGGTTTCTTTTTACTCACTCTCAAAATAGACTTTTGAGTTGGAATTGGCTCTCTTAAATGATTATGCTTCAACAATAACTGTATTTTTGTGTTAATGCTTGCCTAATGACTATTTTAAACTTTGTAGATATTAGTTTCCTTATCTGCAAAATCTGTAACCTCCATGATTGATTGGATATGGGTTTTATAAAGTGTATTGCATAGTACCTTAACTTGTTAAACATTCAGTAAAATAAGAGTGATTTTAATCAGCCATGATTTACTAGCATGCAATTCACTCTTGGAGTATTCCCTTCCTTTGTGTGAACTGTATCATTGCATTGACACCAATAGAAGGAAACAGACTAATTGTAACCTTGAGTCAGACAGACTTGATAGACAAAGTGCCTGAAGAACTATGGATGGAGATCCATGACATTGTATAGGAGGCAGTGATTAAGAAGATCCCCAAGAAAAAGAAATGCAAAAAGGCACAATGGTTGTCAGAGGAGGCCTTACAAATAGCTGAGAAAAGAAGAGAAGCAAAAGGCAAAGGAGAAAAGGAAAGATATATCTATCTGAATGCAGAGTTCCAAACAATAGCAAGGAGAAAAGAAAGCCTTCCTCAGTGATCAATGCAAAGAAATAGAGGAAAAGAATAGAATGGGAAAGACTTGAGATCTCTTCAAGAAAATTAGAGATGCCAAGTGAACATTTCATGTAAGATGGGCACAATAATGGACAGAAGCAGTGTGGATCTAACAGAAGCAGAAGATATTAAGAAGAGGTGGCAAGAATACAGAGAAGAACCATACAAAAAAGATCTTCATGACCCAGATAATCACAATAGTGTGATCACTCACCTAAAACCTGCCATTTTGGAAAGCAAAAGTCAAGTGGGCCTTAGGAAGCATCACTACAAACAAAGCTAGTGGAGGTAATGGAATTCCAGCTGAGCTATTTCAAATCCTAAAAGATGATGCTGTGAAAATGCTACATTGAATATGCCAACACATTTGGAAAACTCAGCAGTGGCCACAGGACTGGAAAAAGTCAGTTTTCATTCCAATCCCAAAGAAAAGGCAATGTCAAAGAATGCTCAAACTATCGCACAACTGCACTCATCTCACACGTTAGCAAAGTAATGCTCAAAATTCTCCAAGCAAGGCTTCAACAGTACGTGAACTGAACTTCCAGATGTTCAAGTTGGACTTAGAAAAGGAAAAGGAACCAGAGATCAAATTGCCAACATCTGTTGGATCATGGAAAAAGCAAGAGAGTTCCAGAAAAACATCTATTTCTGCTTTATTGACTATGCCAAAGCCTTTGACTATTTGGATCACAACAAAGTGTGGAAAATTCTTCAAGAGATGGGAATATCAGACCACCTTACCTGCCTCCTGAGAAATCTGTATGCAGGTCAGGAAGCAACAGTTAGAACTGGACATGGAACAACAGACTGGTTCCATACTGGAAAGGAGTCCATCAAGGCTGTACATTGTCATATTGCTTAATCAACTTATATGCAGAGTACATCATGTGAAATGCCAGGTTGGATGAAGCACAAGCTGGAATCAAGATTACCAGGAGAAATATCAATAACCTCAGATATGCAGATGACACCACCCTATGGAAGAAAGTGAAGAGGAACTAAATAGCCTTTTGATGAAAGTAAAAGAGGAGAGTGAAAAAGTTATCTTAAAACTCAGCATTCAAAAAACAAGGATCATGGCATCCAGTCCCATCACTTTATGGCAAATAGATGGGGAAACAGTGGAAACAGTGGCAGACTTTATTTTTTGGGCTCCAAAATCACTGCAGATGGTGACTGCAGCCGTGAACTTAAAAAATGCTTGCTCCTTGGAAGGAAAGTTATAACCAACCTAGACAGCATATTAAAAAGCAGAGACATTACTTTGCCAACAAAGGTCCGTCTAGTCAAAGCTATGGTTTTTCCAATAGTCATGTATGGATGTGAGGGTTGGACTGTGAAGAAAGCTGAGCACCCAAGAATTGTTGGACATGATTGAGCAACTGAACTGAACTGACTAAACATTGAGTCTGAAGTCTCACTGAGGAAGAAGTTTACAAACTGATTACTTAAAAAGCAAAACAGATAGGGAAAGATGTCTTTAAACAAGACATAAAAGTCTAGGACAAAGAGAAAATGCTTGGTAAATTTACCGACATGAAGAGTTCTTCAAAACACACCAGAAAGAAAGTAAGAAGACAAATCACACAGCAGGACTTACTTCAATCCAACCCCATGAATCATGGTTAATATACAAATGATGCCAGGCAATGATCAGTAAACAGTTTTGTAAGGAACTGTAACTGGTATACTGCTTTTACTCAGGACATATTTTCTTCTTCCTTTTCAAATAGAAAATGTTCTGTTTTTGTTAATTCTCTAGTGTTCCTTAGTTAGCTCCTCCTTTGGGCTTCCAGTACTCTTAGAAACCCCTTCTCCTTTCACCTCGCTGAGGACCAGTCTGGTGACTGTAATGTTGAGGGTCCTCAGATGATGTGTGGCATTACACTCTGAGGGAGGTAGAAACTGTGCCTGAGGATGCCAATGGCAGGGATGGGGAGGGAGTGGGTGGTTTGAGGAAAAGAGGTAGACAAAGCTAGTTTCAACCCAGGAACTCTGATGTTAAAATTCCCTTTAGAGTAGTTACATGCCTGTCTAGATGAAAGCACTAGAAACAAGCAAACTGGTAGTGGTAGCCATCCTGAAAGTGAATACAGTGGTCCTTTGACAGACTAATTGCTTAACCAAGGCCTATATCTAAGGAAGGAAAAGAGGCTTAAATAGAGGCATTATGCAATGCCTATTGTTCTTACCAAATAAAACCTGGTGCAATAAATGCCAAACAAGTAAATAATGAGGTTTAATTTAATTAAATGAGGTTTAATAATGAGGAAACTATTTCTATGGCACCTTATCATGTATTAACGGCTGCCTTTAGATTGTTAGATTTTTATTTCTCAGTGTGTATGAGTGCTCAGTCACTCAGTCATGTCTGACTCTTGGTGGCTCGATGGATTGTGGCCTGCCAGGCTCCTCTGTCCATGGGATTTCCCAGGCAAGAATTCTGGAGTAGTTTGCCATTTCCTACTCCAGAGGATCTTCCTGATACAGGAGTTAAAACTGAACCTCATACGTCTCCTTCATTGGCAGGCGGATTCTTTACTAGTGTCTATTACTAGGTTGAAGCATGTGAAACTGCCAACAGTCAACCATCGTGACCTACAAATGGCCATTGTGCCCAGTTCAGCCTGCATTTTACAGACGAAGAAACAGAGCATGTAAGTAACCTTCCAGAAAGAGTCAAGCCTGGGCCATGATCACTGAGCCTCTGTTTCTATAATCATTGTGAGCCACTGAAACGCACTGCCTCTCCACCACCCTGAATTAAAATGATAGAAATGGTTTCTTTCAACCTAAAAATTCTATCCATGAATCTGTGCTATATCATCCCCAGTCTCCATACACCAGTCTCTTCATGCCTTGCAATTTCTTTTGAAATGAATCAGTGCTCACCTAGTCACTCAACTGGAAATCTCATAATAGAATTTTCTTTCTTTTTTAATTTCTTTACCACTGCTGACTGCTGCCATGAAATGAAAAGACACTGGCTCCTTGGAAGAAAAGCTATGACAAACCAGACAGTATAAAAAAAAGAAGAGATCACATTGTCAACAAAGGCCCATATAGTCAAAGTTATGGTTTTCCAGTGGTCATGTACAGATATAAGAGCTGGACCATAAAGAAGGTAGAGTGCCAAAGAATTGATGCTTTTGAACTGTGGGGCTGGAAAAGACTCTTGAGAGTCTCTTGAACATCAAGGAGATCAAACCAGTCAATCCTAAAGGAAATCAACCCTGAATATTCATTGGAAGCACTGGTGCTTAAGCTAAAGCTCTAATACTTTGCCCACCTGATGTGAAGAGTTGATTCATTGGAAAAGACCCCGATGCTGGGCAAAACTGAGGGCAGGAGGAGAAGGGGGTGACAGAGGATGAGATGGTTGGATGGCATCACTGACTCAAGGGATGTGAGTTTGAGCAGACTCTGGAAGGTAGTGGAGGACAGGGAAGCCTGGCATGCTGTAGTCCATGGGGTCGCAAAGAGTCAGACATGACTGAGCAACTGAACGACAACAACAAACCAGAACCCAAATGATATTTATTAAGCCTACCTCAGCAGGAGCCACAGAACCCTAGGGCTTGAGAGCTGGGAGGGACTTTGGAGATAATCCAGTCATTTTCTAACTGAGTGAGCAGGGTGTAGAATCAGGACAATAGTTTAAACTCCTGAGCCCTGGTCTGCTCTTCTCTCCCCTCTCTTCTCACATTGGACTCATATGTTATAAATCAGGGGTTCCCAACTCCCCAGTCATGGACTGGTAACCGTCCATGGGTCTGTTAGGAACTGGGCTGCACAGCAGAGGTGAGGGGAAGGAAAGCAAGAAAAGCTCCATCTGTACTTACAACTGCTCCCCATCACACACATTACTGCCTGAGGTCCACCTCCTGTCAGATCATTCTCATAGGAGCACAAACCCCACTGTGAACTACACATGTAAGGGGTCTAGGTTGCATGCTTCTTATGAGAATTGAGTGCCTGATGATCTGATTTTGCATTATGGTGAGTTGTATAATTATTTCGTTATATACCACAATGTAATAATACAATTAAAGCCACAAGAAATGAGTTGGCTTCCCTGAAGGCTCAGTGGTAAAGAATCTGCCTGTGATACAAGAGGTGCAAGAGATGCATGTTCAATCCCTTGGTCAGGAAGATCCCCTGGAGAAGGAAATGGCAACTCACTCCAATATTATTGCCTGCAAAATCCCATGGAGAGAGGAGCCTAGAAGGCTACAGTCCAAGGTGTTGCAAAGAGTTGGAAATGACTGAGTGACTGAGCACACCTCAATAATAATAGAGTTAAAGGGCACAATGAATGTAATGTGCACGAATCATCCTGAAGCCATCCCATATCCCCAGTCTGTGGAAAAATCGTCTTCCACAAAACTGGTCCCTCATGCCAGAAAAGTTAGGGTCCACTACTAGAGATAATACCTCTTTGTCTCTCTGCAGGGCCCATGTAACTCTCTAACTCTCCCACATGACAATAGCTCAACTCATGGGGCCAATCACTCTTCTAAATGGTTTACCTGTATTAACTCATGAGTCAGCACAACAATTTAACAATACTTACTATTATAAACCTCATTTTACAAGTAGAAACCAAGACACAGAAAAATTAAAGTGATTTACCCTAGTTCACATAGTTTGTAGACTAGTGCCAGAGGCCATGCCCCCTTCACCCAACTATATGCCCTTTGTCCTGTCCAAAGCACAGACTGACTTCTTTTGGTAAACAGTTCCCAATTGTTGCCTCACTCTGTTGAAAGTCCTTTATCTGTCAAACTCTCTGAGCCTCCAGGAAACATCAGCTTATGTGGAATTGGCTATTTATTTGTCTGTTTTGTCTACTGGTTTGCAAACAACTTAAAAATGTTGATTGAATTCATGAAAGAATGACAGGCCAACTAAATCTCTCTATATTTGATTTCTCCTTACTTCATCTATCTTCCATATAGAAGCGAACCAGGGAAACTAGTGAGACATTAGCGTATAGGTTCCATGGAGGCTCGTAAACCCTTTGTTTATCTTCCTTAAAAACCAAAGATAAGCCTTTTGATTGTTGTTCCCCATGTTTGGTGATGAACTTATCAGGCTATTAAGACAGCAATTTTCTTCATCCATAGTCACTA
Source organism: Bubalus bubalis (assembly GCF_019923935.1). Taxonomy (NCBI): domain Eukaryota; kingdom Metazoa; phylum Chordata; class Mammalia; order Artiodactyla; family Bovidae; genus Bubalus; species Bubalus bubalis. Next base: position 39,461,549 of record NC_059160.1, on the reverse strand, counting down.
TATCTAGGGCCCAAATTTGTTTTAAATTTTATACTTTGACTTATTTTTTCTTAATGTATACATTTTATTGAAGTATAGTTGACTTATAATATTTCAGGTGCACAGCAAGGTGATTCAGTTATACATACACACATATACTATTTTTCAGATTATTTTGCATTATTGATTATTGCAAGATATGGACTATAGTTCCTGGTGCTATACAGTAAATTTTTGCTACTTGTTGAATATCTATTTTTTAAAAAATAAGAAATCTAGCATTCTATCCATACTAAGTCAAACAAGTAGAATCAAAATGTCATAAATTTCTTAGGCAAAAATTCATAAGATTTCTAAAATATATATATTATACATACTATATATATATATATATATATGTATATATACACACACACACACACACACAAAAGCTTTTCTACTATGTTTGAGAAAGGCTTGAGAAAGAACATAAAAAAACAGAGATGATGAAATTGGAAAACATACACCAAATGAAATGAGGGCACTGAATATGAAGTAGAAAAAGTGAAACAAACTACACAAAAGTGAAAGATCATCATATAGTCCAGTTGTTTTTAAACATGGCTGCTCATTAGAAACATATCTGGAGCTCTGGAGAAAAAATAGCAATACCTAGGCATTTGTATTTTTCAAAAAATTTCAAGATAATTCTGATATGCATCTGGATTTTAAAAAGTGATTGCAAGTTTTCTATTAAAATGTAATTTTGGAGATATAGAATTCTATTATTTTTCCATTGACCATTCATGATACAATAGTATTAAGAGAATAATAGTTACATGATCACAATAGTAAAAGATGTTTATCAGTTTTCACAATCAGTAGCCAGACAAAAAATAAAGCCATAATGGGAACATTATTAACCTAACAATATGAAACACTTACATACAATTTGGGGGGTTAAGCTGAGTGATGCAGTAAGTGGAAATGCATACATATACATGTTTTCCCTGCCCAGCCAGTTGGTGCACTGAATCCATTTACATTTAATGTAGTTATCAATATGTATGATTCTATTACCACTTTAATTCTTTTGGGCTTATTTTGTATGTATCTTTTCCTTCTCTTGTGTTTCCTGCCTAGAGAAGTTCCTTTAGCATTTGCTGTAAAGCTGGTTTGGTGGCACTGAATTCTCTTTAACGTTTGCTTGTCTGGAAAGCTTTTGATATCTCTATCAAATCTGGATGAGAGTGTTGCTGGTAGAGTATTCTTGGTTGTAGGTTCTTTCCTCTCATCACTTTAAATATATCATGCCATTCCCTTCTGGCTTGTAGAGTTTCTGTTGAGAAATCAGCTGATAATCTCATGCGAGTTCCCTTATATATTATCTGTTGTTTTTCTCTTGTTGCTTTTAATATTAATCTTTGTCTTTAATTTTTGTCAGTTTGATTACTATGTGTCTTAGTGTGTTCCTCCTTGGGTTTATCCTCCCTGGGACTCTCTGAACTTCCTAGACTTGGTTGACAACAATTTCCTTTCCATGTTAGGGAAGTTTTCAGCTATTATGCTTTCAAATGTTTTCTCAGGTTCTCTCTTCTCCTTCTGGGAACCCTATTATATGAATGTTGGTGCATTTAATGTTGTCCCAGAGGTCTCTTAGGCTGTCTTTTATTATTTTTTTTCCCCTATATTCTGTTTTGCAGCAGTGATTTCCACCATTCTGTCCTCCAGGTCCCTTATCCATTCTTCTGCCTCAGTTGTTCTGCTATTGACTTCTTCTAGTGTTGTGTTCATCTCAGTTTGTTCTTTAGTTCTTCTAGGTCTTTGGTAAACATTTCTTGCATCTTCTCCATTCTGTTTCTGACATCCTGGATCATCTTCACTATCATTATTCTGAGTTCTTTTTTCTGAAAGGTGCCTATCACCACTCCATTTCATTGTTTTTCTGGGGTTTTATATTGTCCCTTCATCTGGGACATAACTCTCTGCTTTTTCATTCTGATTAACTTTCTCTAACGTGGTTTTTGTTCTAGCTGTGGGATTGTGGTTCTTCTTGCTTCTTCAATCTGCTCTCTAGTGGATGAGGCTAAGAAGCTTCTGTAAGCTTCCTGATGGGAGGGACTGGGTGGTGAAAACTGGGTTTTGCTCCAGTGGGCAAAGCCTTGCTCAGTAAAGCTTTAATGAGAGTATAAAAAGGCAAGTGACAGATTGGAAGAAGGTATTCAAATTACATACATCTAATAAAGGAATTGCACCCAAGATAGATAAAGTATATGCACAAATCATGAAAAAATTACCCAATAAATAATAAACCCAGTAAACAAATGAACAAAACTTGGACACATCTCAAGAAAAGATATCCAAATGGCCAATATACAAAATGGTGCTCCATTGTCAGTCTCCAGAAAAATATAAGTAAAAGTACTATGTCATACAACTACTCTCACACTGAAATGGATAAAATGAAAAAAACAGGCAAAGGACACATGAAGAAATGTCCATTTGTATTGACAAATGGAACAAGTAGAACCTCTTGACTACTGCTTCTGGGAGTATACACTGTAAAACCACTTTGGTAAACCCTTTGGCAGTTTTTATTAAAGCTCTCTACATAAATCAGTTCCATATGGAAGTATTCCCATCTGCAATTTGTACATTTATTCAGCCAAAGACATTCATGATAAAGTTCCTAGTAGCACTATTCCCAAGAACTCTATAGTGGAAACTACCCAACTTTTTATCAACAGAAGATAAATTAAATGTGGTATATTCACATTCGGAATAATAGACAGCAATGTGAATGAATACACAAAGCCCTGAAAGAATCTTAAAAACATAACGTTGAGTGAATAAGCTGGACACAAAATAATGCACACTGTATTTTACTTATATATAAAACTCCAAAACCTAGCAAAACTAATCTGTCTTTGAACCTTGCTAATCAATGACTTGGGCTTCCCTGGTGACCCAGTTGGTAAAGAATCCACTTGCAAAGCAGGAGAGGTGGATTCAATCCCTGGATCAGGAAGATCCCCTGAGAAGGAAATGGCAACCACTTCAGTATTCTTCCCTAGGGCATCATACGGACAGAAGGGCCTGGCAGGCCACAGTCCATGGAGTCACAAGAATTGGACACAACTTAGTGACTAAATCACCACCACCCACCAATCAATGACTTAGAGGTCAGTATAACGGTTACTTTGGGGGGCAATAGGTGATGACAGGATTGCAGTGTGTGGAAAGCTGGTAGTGTTTTTCTTTATAATCTGGAACCCGAAATCTGAGAGCTACTTGCTGTATTTATGACACATTCACTCTTTCACATGTAAGTTGTACCTCATAAAAAAATTTAAAACACATGAGAAGAAAGAAAAAAATAGTTATTACCTATGTTCATTATTAATCCGTATCTAAAATGTATAGTTTTGGAGTGTTCTTCTTTTTCTGTTTTTGGTTTTGGTTTCGGTTTCATGTTGTTTGTTCTTGTTTGCTTTTTGTGGAGTTTTTGTTTTGTTTGAGTAACACTGAAGTGCCTCGTAGATAGAGTTTCATCACCACATTCCACTGTGGTAAAGAAGAATCAAGTACTAGTTTCCTGGGTGTTATGCGTTGAATTGTGTCCTCCAAAATTCAAACATTAAAATCCTCAACTGTAGTATCTCAGAATGTGACATAATTCAGAAATAGGATTATCATGCTGCTGCTGCTGCTAAGTCACTTCAGTTGTGTTCGACTCTGTGCAACCTCAGAGATGGCAGCCCACCCGTCCCTGTGATTCTCCAGGCAAGAACACTGGAGTGGGTTGCCATTTCCTTCTCCAATGCATGAAAGTGAAAAGTGAAAGTGAAGTCGCGCAGTCGTGTTCGACTCTTAGCGACCCCATGGACTGCAGCCCACCAGGCTCCTCCGTCCATGGGATTTTCCAGGCAGGAGTACTGGAGTGGGGTGCCATTGCCTTCTCCAAGGATTATCATACAGGTAACTTAGAGGTAACTTATTAGGATGAAACCTTACTGAAGTAGAATGGGTCCCTAAACCAATATGACTGGTATCCTAATAAAAAAGGAAGTTTGGACACACAGACATACCTGAGAGAAGAGGATGTGAAGATACAGAGAGAAGATGGCATCTACAAGCCGAGAAGAGGCTTAAAATAATTGCTTCTCTCATAGTCTTGGGAAGGAACCAACCTTTCAACACCTTGCTTTTTTGAGTCTCCAGATTTCTGAGATGCAGGAAGGACGGGTGATGCTCAAAGTGCTTCTGCATTAGGGAGGCCTACCACCCACACCTACTTCAACTAGCATCTCAGGTTGAGAAGCAGAGGCTTTAGGCAAGGGATGACATGATCCTTTTTCTGTTTTGGAACAATGAAACATTCTGGATTGTGTGACACACTGAAAATGGATCAAGAAAACCTAACCATCCAGAACAGCTCTACGGTCCTTGTGAGGAATCCTCAGAAGGGATCTTTCCTGAGTCTGGAGGTCTTCAAGGAGGTAAAATGGTCATTTGATTGTTCCTAAGGCAGTGGTTCCCCATCTTGCTTTGACTAAGACCCCTTTGAAAATCTGTTGAAAACTATAAATGTCCCCATCAGACAAATACCTTCATCTAGATTTAAGAGTATGGTGATGGTGGTTTAGTCACTAAGTTGTGTCCGACTCTTGTGACCCCATGGTCTGTAGCCTGCCAGCTCCTTTGTCCATGGGAGTCTCCAGGCAAGAATACTGGAGTGGGTTGCCATTTCCTTCTCCAGGGGATCTTCCCGACCCAGGAATTGAACTCAGGTCTCCTGCACTGCAGGCAGATTCTTTACCAACTGAACTATGAGGGAAGTACTTGAGTATAGGTGAGGATTTTTTCAAACAGAGGATTGGTTTTTGATCTCACGTGTAGAAATAAAGTTGGATGGCTGAAGATACTGGGGTGTCATCACACAGGAAGTCAGTGCCTAACTACTGGCCCTACACCAAGACTCAAAGGTATCATTCTGAAACTATAACTTGCTCACATTGGTTGTTTCTGCTCTTCCATTTCTTTTTTTCCACTATGATTAGCAGTAAACTACTTAAAACACAAAGAGATTGTGTTATCTATCTTAAAGGGCAGAAAGGAAAGGAGGAAGCATGAAGACTGATCTCCATCCATGGCAGTCTGGGGAAAGAGTGAGTGACTAAGAGGAAGGTGACACAGGCTAGTCAATCCTCAGGACTTACAGTGGATACAGGAGAACACTATTCCTTAGGGAGAATTTTCATTATCTTCCCTGTGGACTTTAATTCATTTTAATTCCATTTCCCATCACTTTCTTCTTGGTGTTAACTGCTTAGGGTCATGGGAAGCTAAATCATTTGCTGAAGCTTGTTAGGAGGGGAAAGAACAGGAAATAAAAATATATGAGTATCTTGTATTTTTACACTGAGGGTCTGCTGAAAGATTTCACAAACTCCAAAGTTTTAACTGGCTAAAAAATGTTCAATGAATAGAGGGCACTAAAGCTTAATGACAGGTACTATAACTTGTTTACCACTATATTTGCAGAGCCTAATATCCAATCTGACACATGGTAGATGCTCAGTAAACTGAATGAATGAATAGAATAATCATGGAATTTGCAATCATAAGATCTGGATAATAGTCTACACTTATTCATTAAATAGATATGTGACAAGTCACTTCAGGTCTTTGGGACTGGCTTGTTTTTTATTATAAAATGACAAATTTAGATCAAATATTGATACAGTACTTGAACATTCTACAACTTAGAATGTGAATAGAGTTAGTTAAGGCAAAGCCGTTTGCTCACCGTTATGTATGGTAGATTAGATGGCATATGTGCTAACATATAGTATGTCTAAGAGTTCAGGGGAAGGCTAATTTGAGAAAGTTTCACTGTCCTAAAAGAAACTGAGACCTAAATTTACCTAAAGTGCAATCCTGTGATCAGCAGTGCACTGTGTACTTGCATAACCACTGCTTCAGGTGGGACTGGACCAAAATAGTAAGAAGAAAAGAAAGAAGTAATGTCAAAATTCTAGTAAGGAGAGAGGTTTGACAAGTCCAGGTTACTGAGAAAGAAGGAAACTGCTCAGTTCAAGAACAAATAACTCTTTCAGACTCTCCTGAAGCTTGGAGAAGTTTTATAAGTAGATCTAATGTTCTCAAAGCATTTTGGTGAGAGAGTAAGAGTCCATCCTTCAGAAGACACAGTTATCTTCAGAAGAGATATGTCCTGAAGGTCTTGTGTAAATAAAACACAATGGAAGTGAGTCAATTCAGAAAGAGACAACAGTTATAGCATAATAGAACTAAAAATACACAGACTGACATAAAGTTGATTTCATTAATATTTATCAGGGTATCTTATTTACATTTATGTTTCATGTGGAATTAAGTGGACAATTTCTCTTAATTTTTAGACAAATAGTTCCATTTTTATTAAATGAGTATTATCTATCTCTAAAATGATTTTATTATTGGATAAAATTATGCTATTACCAACACACTATTTAGTATTAAATGTTCTTTCTTGAAAACAATAGTGAAAAACTTTAATACATGCACACATAGTGAATTGTTATACAGAGCTTCTTTTGTTCAGGTTATCAAATTCTTCTGGGCAGATTATTCCAGTTTCTTAACAATATTGGAGAATCTAATTCTATTTGAAATGCTTTAGTGGTTTTAAATATATTGGGACCAGACACATAGTTTAATGGTCTTCCTAATTTCCAACTATCTTGCCTTCAAAAATACTGGGAACTTGCACTGACTTTTGTGGAATGTGTCCTCTCACTGACCTGTGATAAATAAAGCACCATTTTTCTGAAATGATCTAAAATGTGGAGCATTTTCCCAATGACTTTTTTTCTCATTTCTTGGCTCAGAAAATATTATTCTTGCCTCCTGTGGTCATCCTGTTATTCACCAGTGAATGTTATTGACCCAGCATCTCCACTGAGGTGGATGGGTGGGTAAGTGGATAGGAGAGGTCAGAGTTTGGCCTTTTCTACACAGATTCACAAGGCAGAGCTTCTTGTCCTTCCCTCAAGTGTGTGCTTCAACAATTGGGGGCCATCTCTGGAGGAGCTTGGGAAGTTCAAATGCATTAGAAAGCATGTCCAAAAGCCAGAGGAGATGCATTGCCAGCTGCTGCTAGAAAGGGCTTTTGCTGGACTTCAGAGGTAAAGGATACAGAATTATCTAGGAGTTTTAAAATAAACCATGACTAAGACAATAGATATATGCTATTCCTAGTGTCTGTTGATTAAAGTAAGATGATTTTTTTCACTGTCTACTTAATCACATTGTCGGTTCCACAAAGAAATATGTATTATAATATATAATATATATTAAAATATATATTATTTTTGCTTTGATACAGTGTTAAGTGGAAAAATTGGCTGTTGAATGAAGATCTCACCTGAAACCAATCCTTTTTTTAAAGCCAGGTCTCTGAATTAGTCATGCAAAGTACCTGATGAATGTGGCTGGCAAGAAGCCCTGTATTTCATCCTATTTGATTGATTCCCCCGGAATACTGACCTGTGGACAGACTCTGTGACCACAGTGACAGACCTAAGTACAAGCCTCCATCTCCATCTTCTGTTTCTAAGTCCCACAGAAGCAACTGGACCAGCTGTTCTCACATTTGTACCTGTGCTGTGCTGGTTATGTATGAAGGTACCTGGGGAGTCTTGTACCAAAAATCCTTACTCAATAAATGCAGGGTAGGGATAATGAACGGAGAAGGCAATGGCAACCCACTCCGGTACTCTTGCCTGGCAAATCCCATGGATGGAGGAGCCTGGTGGGCTGCAGTCCATGGGGTTGCTAAGAGTTGGACACGACTGAGCGACTTCACTTTTACTTTTCACTTTCATGCATTGGAGAAGGCAATGGCAACCCACTCCAGTGTTTTTGCCTGGAGAATCCCAGGGACGGGGGAGCCTGGTGGGCTGCTGTCTCTGGGGTTGCACAGAGTTGGACACGATTGAAGCGACTTAGCAGCAGCAGGGATAATGAAAGGTATAGTTGTCATCCCAAACTTAAGACTGTCACCCTTAAACCATCACTCTTCACAAAAAGGATGCATTAATAAAATACAAATTTGCTTAACTGAAATAAAAATCAAAGGTGACTACTCACCGGAAACCCATGCTCAGCAGCAGCAGACTTCAACAACTAAGTAATATCAGGGTTAATTACCCCCTAAACTTCTTGGACCCTGGGTATGTTTATCTGACAGCCCATCCTTTACATATGAGTTTAAATGTCTGAGTAACTTTCAAAAGCTATCACCTCAAAACTATCTTCTGCTCTTTCCATTGGCAGGTAACACTAACTATACTGTTGTTGTTCAGTCATTAAGGTGTCCGACTGTGACCCCATGACCTGCAGCACGCCAGGCTTCCCTGTCCTTCACATGTCCAAGAGTTTGCTCAAATTCATGTCCACTGAGTTAGTAATGCTATCTAACCATCTCCACCTCTGCTGCCCTCTTCTTTTGCCTTAATCTTTCCCAGAATCAGGGCCATTTCCAATGACTAGCTATACTAGTCATCCACAAGAAATGACATTGTTATGACTCCAATGACAATAATGTTTGAGGAGCTTCTAGTCTATCAATTTACCTATCTGTATTTCCAGCTTTGACACAGACTGAAATGTTTGAATCCTTGAAAATGTATATGTTGAAATCTACTCTCTAACTTTATGGTATTTGAAGGTGGGTCTCTGGGAAGTCATTAGGTCATGAAAGGAGAACTCTGGAGAATGATACTGCTGCTGCTGCTAAGTCACTTCAGTCATGTCCAACTCTGTGCGATCCCATAGACAGCAGCCCACCAGGCTCCCCTGTCCCTGGGATTCTCCAGGCAAGAGTACTGGAGTGGGGTGCCATTGCCTTCTCCGGGTGAATGAGATTAGTGCCCTTATAAAAGAGACTCTTAAGAACTCCCTTGTGAAGTTCCACAATGTGAAGTTACAATGGAAAGAAGGACATTTGTGAACCAGGAAGTGGTCCTCACCAGACATCACATCTGCTGGTGCCTTCAAATTGGACCACTGGCCTCCATAACTGTAAGAAATACAGGTTTTTGTTGTTATTTATAAGCAACCCATTCTACAGTGCTTTATTACAGCAGCCTGAACTGACTACCCCCTAATATATAAAAGAAGTCTATTAAAATTTTTACAGCCAGTGAGTTAATAGTCTAGAGTAGGGGCTGACAAATATTTTATGTAAGGGTCGGATGGTAAATATATTAGGCTTTGCAGATCACAACTACTTATTATGTGGAGCTGCAATAGGATAATAGGATGAATTAGTGCATGGCATTGGCTGATTTCCAATAAAACTTTATTTATGACTACTAACGTGAACTTATGAAATCTTTCATGTGCCATGGAACATTATTCTTGCTTTTCTAAAAACCATTTAAAAATATAAACACAATTCTTAGTTCAATAGATATAGTAAAATAGGCAGGAGCCAAAATTGGCCCTCGAGTCACTGTTTGTGGACCCCTTGGCTAGAGCACTGAGTGGATGAAGCCCTGGCCAGAGTCCATAGCTGTGTGAACTTGTTTCTTCTGTTCTGCTCTGTTGGTTGTTCTTGGGTCATAAATTGCACTTCTGCCTTCAGCCCACCACCATGCAAATACACTGGGAAGCAGGAACAAAGATGAACGAGATTCACTGCAAAATCAGTTCCCGCAGACATCCTATGTGTTCACACTGTACCCTGTTGGGGATATACTACAAACATCAACTAAGGCTCAGAACTACCATGGGACATGAGAGGCCCTTCCCCACTGTTTATGCATCAGCTTCCTCATGGGTACATCTAAACTTGACAGAATGTACCCTCAAGAGGTCCTGCATAGCCTTGCCAAGAAAGTAGAAGTTAATTTTTTTTTAATTGTTTTTAGTCACACTGCAGATCTTGCTTGTGAATATCATTTTATAACTGATTCATACAGTGGAATTGTTTTCATCATCAATTTTGAGCTTATTAACAGAGTCAATTCAATTCTGGTCTTCTGCTTTCTTCCAACTAAGTTGCATGAAAGAGATAAGAGAAGTTGATGGTTAATAGAAAGCTGTGGATGTTAAGAGGTTTAATCTATTAATATAGGGCAGCATTTCCCAAAGCGTGTTAGGCTAATGCTGACTCTGTCAGATGTTCTGCCAAAAAAAGCATTTCAAGGTCAAATAAGTTTAGGAAATGTGGCATAAAATACCTCTTCTTTCTTGAGGATTCTTAAAGTGCATTATTAGTGTATTAAAGGCTCCAAGGACTCCTGCAACAAAACTGCTTAATTGGGTTAAATTGTTCCTTACACTTACATGATCAGGAAGCTTTTCTTTTTCTTTACTTGACTATTATTAACATCCAATGATCCATAGACTACATTTCTGGGAAACATTGATACAGAAAAGGTGGAAGAATGGAAAGCTTCTAAGCAAGGGAGTACGTTATGCTATAGAGCAATCACTTTCACAAGGATCAGGCCTTTCTATCTGGGTTTTTGTCATTTTAGACTATCCCATATGCTATACATGTGTTCAAGTCAGAAAATCAAGAGTCGTATTTGTTGTGGTGGTAACCTCTTACAAAATTATAAAGTGTGTACACATTTTATAAATAATCTCAATATTATAAAGGATAATATGAAAAGCATATTATTTTCTTCTCTCTCACCCCATTTCCAACATCCTGGCATATTTTTCAGAGGTACCAGGCAGTGTTACCAGTTTCCATGTCACTTTTCAGTTCTTCTGTGAAAACTCTAAATTCTATGCATCAAGGACAATAGTTTTGAGTTATAAAAACTCAGCAGTATCTACTGAAGGAATTTCTTCTCACACTTCTTTCCTCTGCCACCTCTCATCGTCAGTCTTTCACCAAGGTCTATCAATTCGACTTGTGAAATGCACTTCAAGTGTGCACACTTTTCTCCACTTCCTCTATCAGCACAGTCGCTGGCTGTGTCCTAACTGTATTCTACTTCTCATTCTTGATCCTGCTAGTCCATTCTCCTTATTTCAGCTACAAAGGTATCCTTAAAATGTAAATTACCCTCTGGCTTCAAAGTCTTCAAAGGCTTCTCATTAAAATAAAATTCACAATCTTTATCAAGATCTGTGACGATCTGCATGACCAGGCTCCTGCCTACCCACCCCCCACAACACACACACACACACACACACACACTCATGTCCAGCCTCTCAGAAACTCCCTTTTCCAACACACGTGCCTTCTTTTTATCCCTTGAACACTTCCAAGCTTTTCTTCTCTTTACAGATTACCTACTTGCTATTTCCTCTACCTAAATGGCTTTTCCCTCCTTTTTTTTTTTCTTTTTTTTGCCAAGTGAATCCCTGTGCCTCCTTCAAATATCAATTTAAATCTTTCCTTTTCAGAGACCTTCACAGAGCACCAAATCTTAATCAGCCCATTTTTTTTTTAACAGCCCCTTGTTCTTCTCCATACTACTTCTAACAATGTGTTCTTATGTATTTATTTTTTAATGTCTGTAAGATCCAAAAGATCTTACATATCTGCTTTATTCCACACTAAATGCAAGAAAATTGTCTTTCGTGTCTGGTCACAGAATGGGCTTAATAATTACATATTACATGATTAAAACTATCCAGTGGAAAGTTCTTTTTATCTCCTGCCTTTTTCTTATATGAAACTTTACACCCTTTCAGATTTCCATTTTTTGCACACTTATCAGCCAAAAGCCTCATTCATTTATCTCTATTAGAAGGGGAACTTTAAGGACCAACTCATGTAACTCAAGCTTCCCCAACCAGTTTGGTTTACTTTACTCTCTTCTTAGGGACTTATTGTATTTATTTTCTGTACCATTTATTTGGTGCCTTATCTCATATTGACTTGTAACAACTTACCAGGTGTGTTAATTAACAACTTATATTTACATATGCAGTCTTGCCAATGATGTCATAAATCTATGGAGGAGGACTTGTTACTTAATAAAGTTCACAGCATGCCTCTGCACAGAGTAGCTGAATGAAAGAAAGAGTCCCCATCCACCTTCTTTTAACGCCTCAACTTTAAGACTTTAATATGGAAGTCTGACCCATTTCCTTTCAGTTTATTTTCTTTCTCAACCCTGTGTGTTGCCATTTCCTTTCTTTCAGAAAGGACCCATTTCCTTTCAGTCTATTTCTTCCTCAACCAGTGTGTTGCCATCATGCTGGGAATGAAAGCTGTGCTAAGGATAAGTTCTGAGGTCAGAGGGAAGTGACTAAGGGAGGAACGCGAGGACAGAGGACTTGTCCAAGGGTTCTCAGTTCCTCCCGCAGTGGTACAGGAAGTGAAGATAACCTGGCAAGTGACTAGGTGTACTTTACATTGCCAGGTATCTCCCAGAACATTTAAAAAGAGTGCTTTGCTCAAGGTTTTGAAAATACGAGTATCTAAAGCAATGGCACCCCACTCCAGTACTTTGCCTGGAAAATCCCATAAATGGAGGAGCTTGGTAGGCTGCAGTCCATGGGGTCGCTAAGAGTCGGACACGACTGAGCGACTTCCCTTTCACTTTTCACTTTCATGAATTGGAGAAGGAAATGGCAACCCACTCCAGTGTTCTTGCCTGGAGAATCCCAGGGACGGGGGAGCCTGGTGGCTGCGGTCTGTGGGATCACACAGAATCGGACACGACTGAAGTGACTTAGCAGCAGCAGCAAACATTAAATGAGGCAGAAAGGATTACCTTCTCAAATAATTTCAATCATGACTCAGTTGTTCATTGTTCAATTTTGGATGAACTTTCCCCAAATATCAATTTAATTCTAGAAGTATCTTTGGGATCCAGAAAGGTATTTTGTACTTTTAGTTGCCAATTCCAATCTTGCTCAAATAATGATTTTTAAGAATACTTAAAATACTAAAAACCATAGCTACTTTTTATTTTCTTCTTCCACCAAAATATAATGGTTATAAAAGTTCTGCAACCGTTTTGATATACTTAACCAGATTTCCTCAAACTACTTCTGAAACATGGAGTAGAAAAGTAAGTGTGTAATAATACCATCTTTATTAGTATACAACTGTTCAAGGTAAGTAGACAGTTTAACAATTATTAGCTCTTTTTACCTGTATGTTTTTACAACAACCGGTTAAGATGAATACAGTAGTAGATGTTGTCTGTTATGTTTATTTTATCAATGAGAAAACTGGGTGTAGAAGGACTTAGTGGCAGAAGCATGCTGCAGCTAACTTTCAGATTGTATCAGAGAATTTACCCGCCACGTAGGATTGCTGAGACAGTGCTGTTATTCAGGAAGTAACAGAATAGGCTTATGAACCTGGGCTCAGCACTGGCTACAGAATTTGCAGGGTCTAGTATAAGATGGGAGAAGGCAATGACACCCCACTCCAGTACTCTTGCCTGGAAAATCCCACGGACAGAGGAGCCTGGAAGGCCGCAGTCCATGGGATCGCTGAGGATCGGACACGACTGACTTCACTTTCACTTTCATTCATTGGAGAAGGAAATGGCAACCCACTCCAGTGTTCTTGCCTGAGAACCCCAGGGACGGGGGAGCCTGGTGGGCTGCCGTCTATGGGGTCGCACAGAGTCGGACACGACTGAAGCGACTTAGCAGCAGCAGCAGCAGTATAAGATGAAAATTTGAAGCTCCTCTTTAAAAATTACTAAGACAGCTGACAGTGACAGCAGAACATTAAACCAAGTATGGGGCCCTTCTAGGTACTGGACCTTGTGAGCTGGCCTAGCCTGAGGTCTCTGGACCTCTATCATCTGGGTGACTGGGTATCCAAGAGGCTGTGAGCTCCTGAAATTATAGATAAAATTCTATGCTAATACGCATAAGTTTATTTTTCATATTTTGTAGCTTTTATCAAATCCTTAAGTGCTCTGTTAAGAAAAGAAAATAAAGCAATAAGAATTCCTCTTCAAGAGTAATGAATGTTCTCAAAGAGACCAAACACAATGTCACAAGAGACTGGCAGAGGCAGCATGCTGGTGTCAGTGTACACCAATGTTCCTTCAGAGGCTGTTTGTTCATGCGTAAGTTTTCATAGGCACACATGAATTAACACAAAGACAAAGAGTTCTTAGGGCTGCCCAGATGTTGCCAGAAAGAAGTAACATCTTATTGCATTTTCAGATGATAGTAAAGCAAATGATGAGACATTCAAGGTGATGTTGAGACGTTGAAGATGACTTTCTTCACAAACCCCAAAGTGATACCCAAACATGACCCTGATATGAGGTATTTTATTTATTTTCACCACCTTAACAGAAGCTTATCCCTCTTCTGCAATTAGATGTCACACTCCCTCTTTTAAGGAGAAATGTCTCACTGTAAGATTTACCAACTCATGCTGATTTACATCAATTTTATAGATAACTATAACTCAGAAATAGGAGTAAGGTAGGAATTTGTTAACAGAACAGGTGTAGAAGATGCTCTCAGAAAAGGGAAAAGAGAGTACTCTAAAGACCTGTACCCTGAGAAATACAACAGAAGAAATGCTGTGAGTCTTGAGTCTGGCTGGTAAAAACCGATCCCATCTCCTAGAAGATTCACATACAAATAGCCCTTAAAATGGATTTTGCTTTAAAACCTGCTCCTTCCGTTTGAGTGGCTGACTTAAAACTGTATTTAGTCTCTTTGTCCTTTTCCATTAAATATGCATCTCAGCCAAATCTCCAACTCATATGAATAGAGATACAGAGAGATGGGTAATTGAAACCTCAGGGTAATTCTCAAATTTTCATTTGCACAGCATGTCAAACATTTCTTGATGCAGCCTCTAACAACTAGGAAAACACGATTCACTTGAGATTTTGGTCACTCTGCTGTCCCCACTCTCGTCCCTGTTCATGTCACAATGGGGCAATACATAATTCAACCAACCGCCAAAGCTCTGGCAGGTCCAGAAACAATCTTTTTTGCTCACACTTAGTAGCCCATCCATGGAAGAATAAGTGTTCATAATTCTACCCATCCCGAGAGGTGAAAGAGTAGGAGGCTGGCAGGTGGGATGTTTTTCTAGGGTTTCTAGGAGGAAGATGGTCATTTAGTCTTTTAATTGCACAGAATTGCCCCGCGGGTTATCGTACACGCCAAAAGTGAGTGAGCAGCTTCCCTCAAGCCCATCCTCACCTGTGGTAATCTTCTGGTACCCGCTTACCTGTTCTCTCCAAGACGCCCAGGCCCAGCAAGAAGAGGTGGAACACACCTGATGGTGTAAGACGCCGCCCAGGCCCATTGCAGTCTAGGGGTCGGTAAGCAGCGAGGCCCGAGTAGGAGTATTCATGCGGCCACAGCCCAGGGTAGGGCTCGGAGTCGGGAAGCGCGCCCCGACTTGTCTAGCGCGCAGAGAGGGCAGCCGCCACGCCCCACGTGGCCTGCTCTCTCCAGGAACAGCCCGGGGGGCCGAGGAGGCCTCTGCGAGACCTGGTCTGTGCCTCTTGCCCCATGGGCCCGCGGCCACGGCGGGACTCCAGCGTTAACCCAACCGTGCCCTTCCCGTCGCGCGCCCTTCCCGCCCCCGCGCGCCCCACCTCGGCTAGTGATGCCGGCGCCCAGCGCGCTAACCCGCTGGCGGTTGACTGCGGACTGCGAGGGCAGCTCCAGGGCAGAGCCGCGGAAATCCCACTTCTCCCGCCTGTCCCTGCGCCCACCCTTCCTCGGGGCCTCGAGGCCGCCCCGCCCTCGCTTTCGACCCCGCCGCGCCCTGCCTGCGGGCCACCCCGGCCGGCTCGCGCCGGCAGAGGCGTGGGCGCTCGCGCGGCCGAACTGCGACCCCGAGTACCTGCTTCTCCAGGCGAGGGGGTGCTCAACTAGTGGACCTCGAAATCCCAGTCCTTCCCTGGGGCTCCGGGAAGTGCTCCAGTCTCAACGAAGCTGCTCTCGTCTTTTGGCTCCCAAACGTGACACTCTATATATCCGGCTCGGAGACTGGGTGTGGGGCGGGAGGAAACCACCCTCCCTCCGACCTTCCCCGCGGCCACCGCGGCCACCGCGGCCTGGGCGTCGGGCGCGGAGCCGGCGGCTGCTTCTACCCGGGGCGGGAGGAGGGCGAGGGGCTGGCGAGGGCCCTACAGGCCGCCGGGCGACCTCATGGTGGGCAGGGCGGCAGTGCGCGCAGGCCCGCCCCGCAGCTTCCATTCATTCAGCGCCGAGCAGATCCGCTCGCTATTACTCCCGGGTAGGATTTTTTTCCCTCAATTTTTTTTTTTTTTAATCGGTGGGTGAGGGGGGAGAGGGAGCAGGAAAGGCGCCCCTCTCTGGTCTAGGAAAGAAGGGGAGCTCCCACATCTTGAGAGAAAGGGGGTTGGGGGGGAGGTGGGAGAAAGGACAGAGACAGAGCAGGAAGGGAGAGACGGAGACAGGAGACAGAGGGTCAGAGGTTCTATTGTGAACACTTGGAGGACGCACCTTTCCCCCAGCCACCCTAGCGGAAGAGGCAGCCAAAAATCCGATTGTACTCAAGCTTGTCCGTACTGCACGCCCAGTGGGAGGGATGCTCTCTTATCGGCTCCAAACTCTGCGGAGGCGCCTGGCAATGACCGACCGGCGCGGTGTCCTTTTAAAAATCCAGGAGGGGCTGGATTCACGGAGCCCCTCGTGCTGGACGGAGGCACGGTTCACTCTTGCTCGGGGTGCAGAGGGCAAAAAGCAGGCTCTATCTGCGTCAGGTGGGAGTAGGTAGGTGGATAGGAAACTAGAGAGGATCAGAGATGGGGCTGCAAAAACGCAGCCGGTCAGCTTTGCTCTGCAGCACTTAAGATTAAGAAAAGAGAATGAGAGAGGTTTTGTTCATAAGCCTAGTAGCTTGGGGGAGAGGGCGGCGGGAGATTTGGTTTGGTCTCTGATACATTTTGAAAGGAAAAACTGGAGCCTTCATCAGGAAAGACTTTTAAGGGGACAGACAGGCACATGAGTGAGCTGTCACCGTTCTAACCCAGGACGTGCTCAAAAAAAGCAGTCAACGCCCAAGCTCATTTCTTGGACAATTTGGAAGATAATAAGAAAAGCCAAAAAAAGGAATATTGTCCTATAAGTTGTCTTCATTTTCCTCATTACAACAATCAGCATGCAAATAAATAAAATTTAATTCATGCAAGTTGGAGTTAATATGAACCACTTTTTGCATTCTTAAAAAAGATCACACTCATTTTGAATTCTCTTCTGTTGGACTCTCTACAATTAAATGTATTAAGCCAAATGTAGTCTAAAGAACCTGTGACTAATTTTCTCTGGTGATTGCCTGAAAGCAAGGAGACAGAAAAAGTTAGGACCACATAAATATACTTTGTTACCCACCCCACTGGAAAAATACCTCTAAATGTGTTGCCAAAACAGCTGGCATGACAGCACTTGAAATGATACTGTCAAATGGTGGTGAGAGGTGTTGAAATCATTCATCACATAGCGGATAAAGGTAAACTGTTACAACTCTGAAAAACAATTTCCAAGAAGTTTCCAAGGCGAGTCCTTCAAACTTTTTTTATTGTTCTGAATCCTTTGAAATAGGATTCTCATTCTTTAGAACATAACCAAAAAAAAAAAAAAATCACAAAAAGGAAAATGACATATGGACAAAGTTACATGTTTATTATAGCATTATTTATAAAGCAGAAGTAAAATAACATATTTTCAATGGAGTGTTGACAAAACATTAGTTGTTATTGTTTAGTTACCAAGTCGCGTCCAACTCTTTGTGACCCCATGAACTGCAGCACTCCAGGAGTCCATGTCCCGATCATCATCTCCTGGAGTTTGCCCAACTTGATGTCCATTGAATCAGTGATGCCATCCAACCATCTTATCCTCTATCTGCCTTCAGTCTTTCCCAGCATCAGGGTCTTTCCCAATAAGTTGGCTTTTCACATCAGGTGGCCAAAGTAGTGGAGCTTCAGCATCAGTTCTTCCAATGAGTATTCAGGGTTGATTTCCTTTAGGATTGACTGGTTTGATCTCCTTGCTGTCCAAGGGACTCTCAAGAGTCTTCTCCAACACCACAGTTCAAAAGCATCAATTCTTTGGTACTTAACCTTCCTTATGGCCCAACTCTCACATCCGTACTTGACATTAGTATAGGTTACTAAACCATAATTTTACTTTCACTATTTAAAATGATTTTCTTTATGGATAATGTATTCATTTGCTGGGACTGCCTTAACAAAGTACATGGAGGGGTGAATTAAACAGAAATTATCTCACAGTTCTGGAGTCTGGAAGTTCAAGATCAAAGTGTTGACAGGATTCTTTTTCTGAAAGCTGTGGGGGAGAATCAGTTTTGTGCCACCCACCTAGCTTCCATTTTTTTGCTGACAATTTTTCTGGCTTTTCTTGACTTCCAGAAGTATAACCCTGATCATTACCTCCATCTTCACATTGTATTCTCTATGTGCATGTATATTTCTGTGTCCAAATTTTCTTTTTCTATAAAGACACCAGTCATATTGGACTAGGGCTCATCCTAATGGCCTCATCTAAATTGATTACATTTGCAACAACACTATTCCCATCAGGCGAAATGCCTGGCTGGATGACGCACAAGCTGGAATCAAGATTACCAGGAGAAATGACAATAACCTCAGCTATGCAGATGACACCACCTTTATGGAAAAAAGCAAAGAGGAACTAAAGAGCCATTTGATGAAGGTGAAACAGGAGAGTGAAAACACTGACTTAAAACTCAGCATTCAAAAAACAAAGATCATGGCTTCCAGTCCCATGACTTCATGGCAAATAGATGGGGAAACAATGAAAACAGTGACAGACTTTATTTCCTTCGGCTCCAAAATCACTGCAGATGGTGACTGCAGCCACGAAATTAAAAGACACTTGCTCCTTGGAAGAAAAGCTATGACCAACCTAGACAGCATATTAAAAAGAGGAGACATCACTTTGCTGACAAAGGTCCATCTAGTCAAATCTATGGTTTTTCCAGTAGTCATGTATGGATGTGAGAGTTGGACCATAAAGAAGGCTGAATGCAAAGAATTGATTCTTTTCAGCTGTGGTGCTGGAGAAAACTCTTGAGAGTTCCTTGGACTGCAAGGAGATCAAATCAGTCTATCCTAAAGAAAATCAGTCCTGAATATTCATTACAAGGACTGATGCTGAAGCTTAAGCACCAATACTTTGGCCACCTAATGTGAAGATCTGACTCATTATAAAAGACCCTGAGGAGGAGAAGGGGACACCAGAGGACGAGATGGTTGGATGGCATCACTGACTCAATGGACATGAGTTTCAGCAAGCTCTGGGCGATGGTAAAGGAGAGAGAAGCCTGGCGTGCTGCAGACCATGGGGTTGCAAAGAGTCTGACATGACTGAACAACAACATATTTCCAAATAAAGTCACATTCTGAGGTACTGAGGGTTAGGACTCTGAAATATGAATTTGGCAGAAATGTGGAAAAAGACATAAATCAACCCACAAGCATATAACAGCGAGAAGAGACCATGTAGTCATTATTTCCTCCAAGCACATACTACTTACCCTGCAACAGGCCAATAAATCAAAAAAGTGAATTGGTAGGGAAGGTAATAGCAACTTTATTCAGAAAGCTGGCAGACCAAGAATATGGTGGACTCATGTTCCAAAAAGCCAACTTGTGTGAGTTAGAATTCAGGCCTCTTTTATACTAAATGAGGACAGAGTAAAGTCAAACATTTCCTGGCTCCAGTCAGCCTCAGAAGGGGATGTGTTTTTTCCTTCCCGCAGTAATTCAAAAATGGGCCTGGTGATGTTTCCTGTGAGCTAAGCAAAGTTATTTTAGCTTAGTGCTCATTACCTGAGAGTCAGAGTTTCCAGAGAGGGGCTATTATGTATAATTTAAGTTTATAGGCAACATCTTTTTAGTGATTAACTTGTAACAGAATACAAAGATTCTTCCCTATTACATAGTAGGTTAAATTGTGGCTCCTAAAATATATGTCCTGGTACAGATATCTGAAACCTATGACTGTTACCTGCTTTGGACGAAAGAGTCTTTGCATATGCAATGAAATTAAAAGGCTTCAGAAAAGGTCTTACTGGATTGTCCAGATGGGCCCTAAATCCAATGGCAATTGCCTTTATAAGCAAAAGGCAGAGGGACATTTGAAACATATAGAGTGATAGCATGCTTAGTTGCTCAGTCACGTCTGACTTTTTGTGACCCCAAGGACAGTAGCCCACTAAACTCTTCTTTTCATGAGATCCTCCAGGCAAGAATACTGGAGTGGGTAGCCATTCCCTTCTCCAGGGTATCTTTCTGATTCAGGGATTGAACCTGGGTCTCCTGCATTGCTGGCAGATTCTTTACCACATGAGCCACATGTTGGATAAAGTGATTTGAAGACAAGACAGAAACTGGAGCAATGTGGGGGGCAAGGAAAGAAAGCCAAGGAATGCAGACAGCTTCCAGAAGCCAGAAGACAAGGAAGGATTCTCCCCTAGAACCTCCACAAGGAGCAAGGCTCTCACCTTGTGATCAGACTTCCATCCTCCAGAGCTGTGACAGTTTAAAACTTTGTTGCTTAAGCTACCCAGTAATTTATTACTACAGCTCTAGAAAATCAATGCAGGCAATTTGGGGTGGAAACCTGCTTATTTACTTTTTTGGTTTTTTTTTTTGAAAGAGGTATCTATGATTCAAGGCATTTCAAATGAATATTTTACTAGAAATCTTTAAATTCTCATCCACTTTTGAAGTCATGGACAGAAGACTTGCTAAATATTTTATCATCTTGCTCTCAATAGGCACAAGTGCTGATAAAACTGCAAAGGATTTTGATTTTATGAAATGGGTCCTATGGTTCTGCATCCTCACACATGCTATACACACAACTCTTGTCAAGACAATTCAGCTCCATGCTGATTTGGTTAGAGAGTAGTTTCCAGGGTTGTATTTTAAAACCGTGGCTGCTCATGGTCAATGTTGAGAAATAGACTATTAAAATAACTAGCTTCAGTTATTTTAATAACATGTCCAGTTTTCAGTCTTCTGAAGAAGACTTTCAGTCTTTCAGAAGACTGAAGAAGTTTTCAGCCTTCTCTCCCTAACTACTGCTTAATGACTTACCATTTTATTCAACCCCATAAAATAAATGTTTTTCTGTTAATCAGCCTGGAGGTTTTTAATTTCATATGCAAAATAGTTATAAAATATGACAGATCTAAAATAACATGTCTGATCATTCTAACTACACCTTAAAGTTGGAGACTGTAAATTTACCTAAGTGTTCCCAAAGTGGTGTCATTGCTAAATGCTGCTGAAACAAACAAACCATGTTTCTATTAATCAAGAGTATCATGGAAACAGAGGTTTGATTTTGATGTACAGTCAAATCATAATAATATAGTGTTCTACAACTAGAAAGCTCATCCTTTGGGCCCACTTTTTTATTTTAGAGTATGGAAGACTCGACTTATGTCTTGAATAAAGTCACTTAATTAGTTTTCTGTTGCTGCATAACCAATTATTGTAACCTTAGTGTTTTAAAACAATACCTATTTATAGTTATCAAAGTCCCATAGGGCACTCATTCTAACATAGATAACAGGTTTTTTGTTCAGGATTAAGAAGGCAGAAATCATAATGTCAACCTGGGCTTTAATCTCAGATGGATTTTTACAGAATTTTTTCTTGTCTTCTTTTCCCTTATGGAGATATATAGGTCCTTAAAAGTTATGTAACTCCTTTATTGACCATTGTGAAAGTGTAACAGGTGGAGACTAAACTCATATATTCTGATTCTAAATATAGGCCTATTCAAGTGCTTTCTCAAACCCTGAGTCATAACATTCAGAATTTTTTGAGAATGATGCCATTGAGAGTTCTTTGGAGAACTGTTGTAGAGCACAATAGGGTTATAGCTGAATTAACTAAAAGCATATCTTCTCTACTGACTATTATGAAGACATTAAAAAGAATAAATTCAAGCTATGCCAGTTGAATTGCACAAATTTCCAAGAGGTTTAGTGTATGAAGAAAGTAATATGCTGGAAACATGTATAATGTGATTTTATTCACATTAAATCAATGTCAAATAACTGAATATGTATGTGTATATATATAGATTTATAGGTCTATGAAAGCTTGGGAAAAAGGATACATGTATCCTTCAGAGGATACATCAGTTCAGTTCAGTTCAGTTCAGTTGCTCAGTTGTGTCTGACTCTTTGCGACCCCATGAATTGCAGCACGCCAGGCCTCCCTGTCCATCACCAATTCCCAGAGTTCACTCAAACTCACGTCCATCAAGCCGGTGATGCCATCCAGCCATCTCATCTTAGGTTATTAACATGTTACCTTGGTTGGTGAAGGAGAAGCACTAATGCATGAAGGGGAAATATGAGAGAGGAGTACCAGGCAAAGATGGAAAAAGAACAAGAAAAATTAAGACATCATATGCTCATATCTATGTATTTATTTAAATTATATTAAAACGTTTAATTTTTAAAATGCTATGAGTAACCACACCATTCCAACAAAGAAAAAGCTGAACAAAGTAAAAATTAATTCTTTTTAGATTTGGCAGAGAAATGAAGTCACAGGGCAAACTGCTGCCACCAAAACTGGAGAAACAAATGAGGGGGTACAGAAAATCACAACTGACAGAAACAGAAACCTTCAAGTTATCAGTGCCAGTAGGAATGCCTGAACTGTAGTAGATGAATTGTTGGAGGCTCAGTGTGGACAACTCTGAGAGTTACAGTCACCAGGGAGACACAGTAATCAGACAGGAGAGGGACATGCTTTTTTGAGTTTTACTTCTAGCATCTCCCAAGTTCTCCAAGTGAAAAATCCCCTGGTATTTCCACAGTGGGAGGGGAAAAAGAACCACTTTTTAAAAGCCAGAATATTCTGCTCTTCTTAACAAGGTTGCCATTAGGAGAAATTATTTTGCTAGAGCCTAAACTGTGGGGATTTTATCAGAACCCAACATAACTGCAGAAAGGGAAATACGTGACTCCAGCCCCCTCCCCTGTCTCATTCCATCTAAGGTGGGAAAAACTGAGAAGAATCTGTGAAGTTCACAGCCCAGGGGCACAGACTTACCAAAAGATTGAGACATAACCATAGGACAGCACAATGCTTCCCTTCTTCACATGTAACCATTACATTACTAAATGCCTATTTATTGTGATTACTTTTACCCAGCACTCAGATCAGCTTTCAACAACCACCATCACAACAAATATTACCAGGTATACTAGAGGTAAAAAACACAGTGTGAAGACACTGAACAAGTATCAAAATCAGTTAGATATGGCAGGAATGTTGGAATTATAAGACCAAGAATTTCTTTAAAACTATCATTAAGATGCTGAAGACGTTAGTGGAAAGAGCAGATAATATGCAAGAACAGATGGATAACATAACAGAGAGATGCAAATTCTAAGAAAGAATAAAAAGTAAATGCAAGAGATGGAAAATATTGTAGAAGAAATGAAGAATGCCTTTTGGGCTCATTGATAGACGAGATATCACTGAGGAAAGAATCTCTGAACTTGAGGGTATGACAATAGAAATGTCCAAAGCTGAAAAGTAAAAAGTAAAAAGCAAGAAGAATATCCAAAGACTATGGGACAACTACAAAATATATGTGCATAATAAGAATACCAGAAGGAAAAGAAAGAGAGAAACAGAGCAATATTTGAAGCAATAATTATTAAGAATTAACCCAAACCAGTTTTAGACACCACACCACAGATCTCAGAGAAATCTCTGAGATTTCACAGAGAAATCTCAGAAAAACTAGGCAGGATAAATGCAAAAACAAACAAAAATAAAAAACAAAACCCCAAAAACCCCACCAATCTACAAATGTATACCTAAGGTTTTCATATTCAAACGTTAGAAAATCAAAGGTAAAGAAAAAATCTTGAAGATAGTCAGAGGAAAAAAACGCCTTATCTATAGAGAAACAAAACTAAGAATTCTTAAGTTCACCCAACTTCTCCTCAGAAAATACTCAAAGAATGGCATGAAATGAAATGTTTACTGTTGAGAGAAAAAAAGATCATCAATGTAGAATTCTGTGCCATATAAAATTATATTTCAAAAATGAAAGAGAAGAAAAGACTTTCTCAGATTAATAAAATTTGAGGAAATTTGTTGCCATTAGAACTACCTAGCAAAAAATTTTAAAAGAAGTTCTTCAGAGAGAAAGAAAACAAAACAGGTCAGAAGTTTGGATCTTTGTAGAGAAAAGAAGAGTACCAGTGAATAAAAAATTAGAAGTAAAATATATAGAAGAGCCATATAAAATGCTTAATTAAAACCACAAAAATCAAAAAAAGTGCAAAACACATAAATGAGAACAAAGAATAAGGGCAAAAAAATAAAAATAAAAACCAATCACAAATATGGGAGATATTTATACAGCCATATCAGTAGTCCTCTTAAATGTCAATGGTATAAATATTTAATGAAAAGATTGTAAGAATGGATCAAAAAAACCCAAGACCCAACTATGTGTTGTCTACAGGATTTAGATAATTTAAATATTGAGACACATAGAGATGAAATGCAAAAGTAGGAAGTCAAGAGATACCTAGACTAACAGGCAAATTTGGCCTTAGAGTACAAAATGAAGCAAGGCAAAGGCTAACACAGTTTTGCCAAGAGAATGCACTGATCAAGCAAACACTTTCTTCCGACAACACAAGAGATGACTCTACACATGGACATCACCAGATGGTCAATACAGAAATCAGATTGATTTTGTTCTTTGCAGCCAAAGATGGAGAAGCTGTACACAGTCAACAAAAGTAAGACCGGGAGCTGACTGTGGCTCAGATCATGAACTCCTTATTGCCAAATTCAGACTTAAATTGAAGAAAGTAGGGAAAACCACCAGACCATTCAGGTATGACCTAAATCAAATCCCTTATGATTATACAGTGGAAGTGACAAATAGATTCAAGGGATTAGATCTGATAGACAGAGTGCCTGAAGAACTATGGATTGAGGTTCGTGATATTGTACAGGAGGCAGTGATCAAGACCATCCCCAAGAAAAAGAGATGGAAAAAGGCAAAATAGTTGTCTGAGGAGGCCTTACAAATGCTGTGAAAAGAAGAGAAGCAAAAGGCAAAGGAGAAAAGGAAAGATATATGCATTTGAATGCAGAGCTCTAAAGAATAACAAGGAAAGATAAGAAAGTCTTCCTCAGTGACCAATGCAAAGAAATAGAGGACAACAATAGAATGGGAAAGACTAGAAATCTCTTAAAAAGAAATTAGAGATACTAAGGGAATATTTCATACAAAGATGGGCACAATAAAGGACAGAAATGGTATGAACCTAAGAGAAGCAGAAGATATTGAGAAGGGATGGCAAGAATACAAAGAAGAACTATACCAAAAAGATCTTGATGACCCAGATAACCACGATGGTGTGATCACTCACCTAGAGCCAGACATCCTGGAATATGAAGTCAAGTGGGCCTTAGGAAGCATCACTACGAGCAAAGCTAGTGGAGGTGATGGAATTCCAGCTGAGCTATTTCAAATCCTAAAAGATGATCCTGTGAAAGTGCTGCACTCAATATGCCAGCAAATTTGGAAAACTCAACATTGGCCACAGGACTGGAAAAGGTCAGTTTTCATTCTAATCCCAAAGAAAGGCAATGCCAAAGAATGCTCATACTACCACACAATTGCACTCATCCCACATGCTAGCAAAGTAATGCTCAAAATTCTCTAAGCCAGGCTTCAACAGTACATGAATTGTGAGCTTCCAGATGTTCAAGCTGGACGTAGAAAAGGCAGAGGATCCAGAGATCATCAAAAAAGCATGGGAGTTCCAGAAAAACATCTAAGTCTGCTTTATTGACTATGCCAAAGCTTTTGACTATGTGGATCACAACAAAGTGTGGAAAATTCTTCAAGAGATAGAAATACCAGACCACCTTACCTGCCTCCTGAGAAATCTGTATGCAAGTCAAGAAGCAACAGTTAGAATTGGACGTGGAACAACAGACTGGTTTCTAATTGGGAAAGGAGTATGTCAAGGCTGTATATTGTTACCCTGCTTATTTAACTTATATGCAGAGTACATTATGTGAAATGCCAGGCTGGATGAAGCGCAAGCTAGAATCAAGATTGCTGGGACATATGTCAATAACCTCAGATACACAGATGACACCACTCTTATGGCAGAAAGTGAAGAAGAACTAAAGAGCTTCTTAATGAAAGTGAAAGAGGAGAGTGAAAAAGTTGCCTTAAAACTCAACATTCATAAAACTAAGATCATGGCATCTGGTCCCATCACTTCATGGCAAATACGTGGGAAACAGTGGAAACAGTGTCAGACTTTATTATCTTGGGCTCCAAAATCACTGCAGATGGTGACTGCAGCCATGAAAATGAAAACACGCTTGCTCCTTGGAAGAACAGCTATGACCAACCTCAACTGCATATTAAAGAGCAGAGACATTACTTTACCAACAAAGGCCATCCTGTCAAAGCTATGGTTTTCCAGTGGTCATGTATGGATATGAGAGTTAGACTATAAAGAAAGCTGAGCACCAAAGAATTGATGCTTTTGAACTGTGGTGTTGGAGAAGACTCTTGAGAATCCCTTGAATGGCAAGGAGATCCAACCAGTCCATCCTAAAGGAAATCAGTCCTGAACATTCATGGAAGGACTGATGCTGAAGCTGTAACTCCAATAATTCGACATTGGAAAAGACCCTGATGCTGGGAAAGATTGAAGGCAAGAGGAGAAGGGGACGACAGAGTCTGAAATGGTTGGATGGTATCACTCACTCGATGGACATGAATTTGAGCAAGCTCCGGGAGTTGGTGATGGACAGGAAAGCCTGGAGTGTTGTAGTCCATGGGGTCCCAAAGAGTCAGATATGGCTGAGCCACTCAACTGAACTGTACTGAGAGATAAAAAGGAAAGGGATGGATAAAGATATACAATGCTGCTGCTGCTGCTGCTGCTAAGTCGCTTCAGTCGTGTCCGACTCTGTGCGACCCCATAGACGGCAGCCCACCAGCCTCCCCAGTCCCTGGGATTCTCCAGGCAAGAACACTGGAGTGGGTTGCCATTTCCTTCTCCAATGCATGAAAGTGAAAAGGGAAAGTGAAGTCGCTCAGTCGTGTCCGACTCTTAGCGACCCCATGGACTGCAGCCTACCAGGCTCTTCCATCCATGGGATTTTCCAGGCAAGAGTACCGGAGTGGGGTGCCATTGCCTTCTCCAATATACAATGCTAATACTAAACAAAAGAAAGCAGAATTATCTATGTTAATTGCAGACAGATCAGACTTTAGAGCTAAGGAAGTTATTAGGGATAAAGATGGAACATTAATGAAGTTAAAGGTAAAGAGATGAATAACTGAAGAAGACATAATAATCTTTAACCCCTGGGGGGTCACCCCCTAAGAAGACATAGTGACCTAACAAGAGGATATCAAAACACATGAGGCAAAACTTGATAGTACTGCAAGGAGAACTAGATCAGTATGTTGTTACAGTTGGAGATTTTAACATCCCTCTATCAGAAATGGACAGATACAGCAGGCAAAAGATCAGTAAGGAAGTAGTTGAATTTAACAACAGCATCAATCAACTGAATATAATTATCTGCATCCAACAATGGCAGAATATATATTCTTCTTAAGTTTACATGTAAAACCAAGAGAGTTTGGGAAGCAAACTTGGCCATAAAGCACATTCTAACAAATTTAAAAGAATAGAAAGCATACAATTTCTGTTCTCATACAGCAGTTGAATTAATTAGAAATCAATAACAGAAATAGCTGAGAAATCACCAAATACTTGGAAGTTAGACAACCCACATCTAAATAACACATAGAGCAGAGAAGATTTTATCTAAATGAAAATACAACTTAAAATTTGTGGGATGCAGCAAAAGTAAAGCTTAGGGAAATTTTTAAAGCATTAAATATATATTTTTAAAATATAAGAAAGCTCTAAAATCAGTTATCTAGGCTTCTACATTAGGAAACTAGAAAAGAGAGTACATTAAATTTAATTAAGTGGAAAAAAGGGACTAATAGCAACTAAAGCAGAAATCAATGAAATTTCAAACAGGAAATCAATAGGAAAAATCATAAAAATTGGAAAGATTAATAAAATTGAAAGAATAGCCAGGCTAAGAAAAAAGAGAGACAACACAAATTACTAATATTGGAAATTAAGAAAGGGACATCACAATAGATCTCTGGGATATAAAAACAAAAATAAAGGGATATTATGAACAGATCTATGCACACAAATTTAATAATGTAATTTATTCCTATGGACCAATTCTTTGAAAGGCAATATTAGTCAAAACTAGCAAAAGAAGAAATAGTCAATCTTAATATACCTGTAACTAGTAAAGATATCAAATCAATAGTTAATGATCTTCCAAAACAGAAATCACCAGTTAGATGTGTTCACTAGTTGGTAGAATTCCAAATATTTAAGGGAGAAAGTGTACCAATTCTTTAGATCTTCCAGAAGATAAAAGTAGAGAAAACACTTCCTTAATTATTCTGAGACCAGCATTACTCTAATACTCTAATAATAATAAAAAGCAGGCAAACATATTAGAAAAAGAAAACAAACCCACAGACCAATATCTCTTATGAATGTGGATGCAAAAATCCCCAACAAAGTATTAATGAGTTTAATACAACAATTTATAAAAAGAATTATACACCACAGCCAAGTAGGATTTATCCCAGGTATGAAAGCCTGGTCCAACATGCAAAAATCAATTATTGTAGTTCATCATGTGCATGCTTGTGTGCTAAATCACTTCAGTTGTGTCCAATTTTTTGAGACCCCATGGATTGTAGCCCACCAGGCTCCTTTGTTCCATGGGATTCTCCAGGGAAGAATACAATAAAAGGAAATAAAATGTAAACAGACTAAAAAGAAATAAAACTGTCTTCACAGAATAAATGATTGTCTAGGTAGAAAATCCAAAAGAATAATCAAAAACCTCCTGGAATTAATAAATAACTATAGCAAAGTTGCAGTATACAAGATTAATGTACAAAAGTCAATCCCTTTCCTATATACCAGCAATGAACAAATGGAATTTGAAGCTAAAAAACACTTAACCATTTATATTAGCATCCTCCTCAAATTAAATACATAAGTAGGTATAAATTTAATAAAATATGTATAAGATCTATATAAGGAAAACTACAAAACTCTGATGAAAGATATTGAAAAATAACTAACTAGAAAAATATTCTATATCAATGATTATGATAATTCAATATTGTCAAGATGTCTGTTTTATCCAACTTGATTGTACATTCAATGCAATATCAATCAAAATCTCAACAAGGTATTTATGTGGGTATCAGCAAACTGATTCCAAGGAATATATGAAGAGGCAAAAAACTAAGAATAAGTAACTTAATATTAAAAAGAATAAAGTTGAAGGATTGACATAATTCAGCTTCAAAATTGACTATGATGCCACAGTTATCAAGACAGTGTGATATTGAACAGATAGATCAATGGAGCAGAATGGAGAGCCCAGAAAGAGACCCACATAAACATAATCAACTGATTTTTGACAAAGGAGCAGAGGAAATACAATGGCACCAAGGTAATCTTTTTACCAAATGTTACTGGAATAACTGGACATTTAAAAAGCAATCCAGTATCGTGCATCAAATCTGGACTGGCGACTCGTTTCATACATGATATTATACATGCGATACTGGATGCTTGGGGCTGGTGCACTGGGATGACTCAGAGGGATGGTGTGGGGAGGGAGGAGGGAGGAGGGTTCAGGATGGGGAACACATGTATACCTGTGGCGGATTCATTTCGATATTTGGCAAAACTAATACAATATTGTAAAGTTTAAAAATAAAATAGAATTAAAAAAAAAAAGCAATCCAGACAAAGATACCATTCACTTCATAGAAACTAACTCAAAATGGATTATGGACCTTAATGTAAAACTCAAAACTATGAAACTTCTAGAAGATAAGTAGGAGAAAAACCTAGATGGCCTTAGGTTTGGCAATGACTTTTAGGTACAACACCAAAGGCACAATTCATTAAAGAAATAATTGGTAAGCTGGACTTCATTAAACTGGAGCTTCTACCCTGCAGAAAACAATGTCAAGAAAATGAGAAGGTAATACACAGACTGGGAGAAATATTCATGAAAGACGCATCTGATAAAAGACTGTTATCCAAAATGTACAAAGAACTAAACAGTAACAAAATGAACAACTTAATTAAAAAATGAGCAAAAGACCCAAACAGACATCTCACCAAAGCATATATCCAAATATCAATAGTAAGTAGACATATGAAAAGATGTTCAACATAGTATGTCATTAGAGAATTTTCAAGTGTTTAAACAGTGAGATACCATGACATGCCAATTAGAATGGCCAAAATTCAGAATGCTAACTACACCAAATACTGGTAAAATGTGGAGCAACAGAAGCTCTCGTTATTGCTGAGGACATGGCATATCCACTTTGGAAGACAGTTTAGCAGTTTCTAAGAAAGCTAAATACATGTTTACCATGCAATCCAGGAATCATGTTCTTCAATATTTAACCAGGGAACTGAAAACTGATATCGACATAAAACCTGAACATGGGTGTTTATAGCAGCTTTATTGATAATTGCCAAAACCTGGAGTTAATCAAAATGTTCTTCAATTGGTGAAAAGATAAACTTGCACATCCTACCATACAATGAATATTATTTGCATGCTAAATCGCTTCAGTCATGTCCAGCTCTTTGTGATCCCATGGACTGTAGCCTGCTAGGCTCCTCTGTTCATGGGAGTGTCCAGGCAAAGATACTGGAGTGGGTTGCCATTTCCTCCTTCAGGGGATCTTCCTGACCTAGGGATCGCACCAGAGTCTCTTATGTATCCTGCATTGCCAAGCAGGTTCTTTAACACTAAAGATACCTGGGATGCCCTGAATATTAATTAGTGATAAAAATAAATGAGATATTCAGTCAGTTCAGTTCAGTCACTCAGTCATGTCCGACTCTTTGCAACCCCATGAACTGCAGCACGCCAGGCCTCCCTGTCCATCACTAACTCCTGGAGTCCACCGAAACCCATGTCTATCGAGTCAGTGATGCCATTCAACCATCTCATCCTCTGTCATTCCCTTCTCCTCCTGCCCTCTTTCCCAGCATCAGGGTCTTTTCCAATGAGTCAGCTCTTCACATCTGTTGGCCAAAGTATTGGAGTTTCAGCTTCAACATCAGTCTTTCCAATGAATACCCAGGACTGATATCCTTTAGGATGGACTGGTTGGATCTCCTTGCAGTCCAAGGGATTCTCAAGAGTCTTTTGCAACACCACAGTTCAAAAGCATCAATTCTTCTGTGCTCAACCTTCTTTATAGTCCAACTCTCACATCTATACATGACCACTGGAAAAACCATAGCCTTGACTAGATGAACCTGTGTTGGCAAAGTAATGTCTCTGCTTTTGAATATGCTATCTAGCTTGGTCATAACTTTCCTTCCAAGGAGTAAGCATCTTTTAATTTCAGGGCTGCAGTCACCATCGGCAGTGATTTTGGAGCCCAGAAAAATAAAGTCAGCCACTGTTTCCACTATTTCCCCATCTATTTGCCATGAAGTGATGGGACCGGATGCCATGATCTTCGTTTTCTGAATGTTGAGCTTTAAGCCAAGTTTTTCACTCTCCTCTTTCACTCTCATCAAGAGGCTCTTTAGTTCTTCGCTTTCTGCCATAAGGGTGGTGTCATCTGCATATCTGAGGTTATTGATATTTCTCCTGGCCATCTTGATTCCAGCTTGTGCTTCCTCTAGCCCAGCGTTTCTTATGATGTACTCTGCATATAAGTTAAATAAACAGGGTGACAATATACAGCCTTGACGTACTTCTTTTCCTATTTGGAACCAGTCTGCTGTTCCATGTCCAGTTCTAACTGTTGCCTCCTGACTTGCATACAGGTTTCTCAAGAGGCAGGTCTGGTGGTCTGGTATTCCCATATCTTTCAGAATTTTCCACAGTTTATTTTGATCCAAACAGTTAAAGGCTTTGGCATTAGGCCAGTAAAAAGAATGCAGATTAATCCAAAATAAATATTACTACCTGAAAAAAAATCTGAAAAAGCTACATTCTCTACGGTTCCAAGTATACAACATTCTGGAAAAGGTAAGCCTGTGAAGAGTAAAAAGTTCAGTGATGAGATGCTTCAAATTCTCAGAGAAGGACCTTGTAATAGTAGCTAGTCAGATGGTTATGGGGCCACTGAAGGAATTTGCCTTACATGTCATGGGACAAAAGAATGTGAGAATGACTAAACCCCAAAGAACAAATAATTATGTACATGCTGCTTTGTATCTGTGCAGCCTTCAATCAATGATGCTTCCATTTGATATCGCTGCACACAAGTATAGCTCTTACCAGTAGGACAGATCTCTCCAAATATTGCATCATTGTTCTGTAGGGTTTTATTTTGTTCCCATGGTTTGTCTGGATCTGCCAGCAAAGCTTATGGCCAGTTCTGTAATTAAAGAGTCAGAGAGTAACAGAGGGAAAAAATGAATGAGAAGGGAGAAGTTATAAAGAGAAAATCATACATGTAGCTCTGCTTCTAATATTAAAGAAGCCTGTTGCAAGAGTCAACAGTGGAGTTTGACTGAATATTGACTAGTTTTTATTGTCTAGACATTTAAATCACAAATCAAGCTAATGCACTGATATATATCTTCTAACCTTCTATCTCAACAAATATACCTTCAAATAACAAAATAATGACAAATCTGTAAATCCAGGACTTTTATATAACTAAAATTTGCCAAAGTAACAGGATGACTCAATATAATTATTGCATATATATGAATGCACATTTGATGGACTGACAATGCTAAGGTGAATAAAAAAATAAAGATGCACATAATTCAAAAATTCTTTATCATTTATTCCCAGAAATGATTTTTCTTGCCTGAGTTTAAAGAAATCACAATTATATTCATACCAAGTCAGTCAGTCAGTCAGTTCAGTCACTCAGTCATGTCCGACTCTTTGCGACCCCATGAACTGCAGCATGCCAGGCCTCCCTGTCCATCACCAACTCATGTACATTGAGTCGGTGATGCCATCCAGCCATCTCATCCTCTGTCGTCCCCTTCTCCTCCTGCCCCCAATCCCTCCCAGCATCAGGGTCTTTCCAATGAGTCAACTCTTCACATGAGGTAGCCGAAGGATTGGAGCTTCAGCCTCAGCATCAGTCCTTCCAATGACTGATCTCCTTTAGGATGGACTGGCTGGATCTCCTTGCAGTCCAAGGGACTCTCAAGAGTCTTCTCCAACACCACAGTTCAAAAGCATCAATTCTTCAGCACTCAGCTTTCTTCACAGTCCAACTCTCACATCCATACATGATCACTGGAAAAACCATAGCCTTGACTAGATGGACCTTTGTTGGCAAAATAATGTCTCTGCTTTTGAATATGCTATCTAGCTTGGTCATAACTTTCCTTCCAAGGAGTAAGCGTCTTTTAATTTCATGGCTGCAGTCACCATATGCAGTGATTTTGGAGCCCAAAAAAATAAAGTCTGGCACTGTTTCCACTGTTTCCACATCTATTTGCCATGAAGTGATGGGACCAGATGCCATGATCTTAGTTTTCTGAATGTTGAGCTTTAAGCCAACTTTTTCACTCTCCTCCTTCACTTTCATCAAGAGGCTTTTGAGTTCCTCTTCACTTTCTGCCATAAGGGTGGTGTCATCTGCATATCTGAGGTTATTGATATTTCTCCCGGCAATCTTGATTCCAGCTTGTGCTTCTTCCAGCGCAGTGTTTCTCATAATGTACTTTGCATATAAATTAAATAAGCCGGGTGAATACCAAGACAATAGTATAAATTGTATTCAATTTTAGATTAGAATCAATTAATAAAATGGAATTATATTTAAAAGGGATAAAGTTTGCATTTATTTTTTAATGAGAATTAAATGCAAAGTTTGAAAATAAGAAAGTATTTTTAATACTGTTTACTAAAGCATCTAAATTTAACAAAAAGTCAAACTACAAGTTAAATCATTGAATATCAAAGTTTTAAATAAAAATGAAATTACTTTGAAAAAAATTTAATGCATCATATTAAGAACTTTTATATAAATAAAATTATCAGTATTTTCAATTCTAGTGTTCAAGATTCCTCTAGTTTCCAATTCAAAAATAAATAAAACTGGTAGTGTGTTGCACAGTATCACACTGAGATCTAGGTATATACAAGTTAAAGACTAATATGAATTGTTTGCTGCTGCTAAGTCACTTCAGTCGTGTCCGACTCTGCGACCCCATAGACGGAAGCCCACCAGGCTCCCCCGTCCCTGGGATTCTCCAGGCAAGATCACTGGAGTGGGTGGCCATTTCCTTCTCCAGTGCATGAAAGTGAAAAGGGAAAGTGAAGTCGCTCAGTCGTGTCCGACTCTTCGCGACCCTATGGACTACAGCCTACCAGGCTCCTCCATCCATGGGATTTTCCAGGCAAGAGTACTGGATTGTTTACTATGGCAAAATGGTCTTGAGCCATGAAAAGCAACTGTTGCAAATTTGGAATCACTAATCTGGAGTCAGACTGGAACACAAAGAGAAACAAGACGCTTGACTTTCAGCACCACTAAGAAAAAGCACTTTATCATGCAGGAGTTCATTATATTCACGGTATCTGAGGGGCAGGATTCAATGTTAATTATTTTGCTTCTTTTTTTATTTAGCCTTTTCCTTTGTTGCTTATGTGCCTGTGCCACTCAAATCCTCTTCATACTCCAAAGTAGCGCCCCTCTCTAACACTAACAATGGCACAACTTCAAACCTTCCTGGCATCCAGATGCAGTTACACTGTGTTTTGAGGATACATGGCAAGAGAGACAGCATTTCCTAGAACATAATTGGTATTAATCATGAAAATGGATATTCAGGATGGTATATCACGTTGCCACTCTCTCCCATGACAGAAACATTCTTGCATACGTGTGTGTGTGTGTGTTTATGAGAGAGAGAGAGAGATGTGGTAACCTCTGGAGGGCTAATCCAAGGGTGATTACCTGACTGTAGTGAGGTCAGTCAGATTTTCCTTTCCAGGGATTTGGAATTATTGACCCAAAAGACACAGGCTCTGAAAGTTTCTGGAAGCTCAGTAACTCTAGACAGCATTCTAGAAAACCCATGAATTTCTGCTACTGGGTCCCCAGAACTTCCTAAGATCCTGACCTTTCCAACGCATTTTCAGTCTTTCCTGGATTCTAATAAATATCCCAGTCTTCCCATAAAGTTATTTATTGTTATTTTGCTCAAGTAGACTTCATAGACTTTTATTTAAAAACAAAAAATAAACAACAATAAAAAAATCCCTTAACTATAAATGTAATTTATCAGTTGGTAATTTTTAGCAGTGGCTACTTTTGTATTTTGTTAGTGCTTTTTGAAGGCTAAACCAAAGAATAAATATAGAAGGAAGATGAGTTGAGAGGATAATAATTTTGATGATATTTCTGGTTGCCATTTTTGCTTTGTTAAATAAAGAAGATTTGAAACTCTCCTTTTACTGAGTAAAGGAGAAATTCTTCTCAGCTGATACACTTAGATCCTTAAAAAAAAGACAGGATACCACTCAATTAAATCTGGAAGGAGATTAAAGGAGAAGCTTAAAAATTGGATAACTTTTCCTTTTCCTCTTTTTGTTGCTACAGTGAGATGTCTGGCTAAGACAGAAGAGTAGTATAGTCTGTGTTTTTAAATAAGAAGCTCTGAGTGTTTTCAAACAAGAAGGTACATCTCCCATAAAGACTGTGTGTGTGTGCTCGGTTGCTCAGTCATGTCCAGCTCTTTGTGACTCTATGGACTGTAGTCTGCCAGGCTCCTCTGTCCATGAAATTTTCCAGGTAAAGAAAACTGGAGTGGATTGCCATTTCCTCCTCCAGGGGATCTTCCCAACCCAGGAATTGAACCTGAGTCTCCTGTATTGTAGGCAGATTCCTTATCACTAAGCCATTTGGAGAAATCCATTAAACCTTAGGTTCAGATCAGATCAGATCAGATCAGTCACTCAGTTGTGTCCGACTCTTCGCGACCCCATGAATCGCAGCACTCCAGGCCTCCCTGTCCATCACCAACTCCTGGAGTTCACTGAGACTCACGTCCATCGAGTCAGTGATGCCATCCAGCCATCTAATCCTCTGTCGTCCCCTTCTCCTCCTGCCCCCAATCCCTCCCAGCATCAGGGTTTTTCCAATGAGTCAACTCTTCACATGTGGTGGCCAAAGTACTGGAGTTTCAGCTTTAGCATCATTGCTTCCAAAGAAATCCCAGGGCTGATCTCTTTCAGAATGGACTGGTTGGATCTCCTTGCAGTCCAAGGGACTCTCAAGAGTCTTCTCCAACACCACAGTTCAAAAGCATCAATAGGCTCCAAATTGTTAGAATTAAGTCAAGTTAAAGCACAGTATTAAATCTTTGCTCTTTGGCAGTCCTGTACCCTCATTCTTGGAAGATTTG
The DNA here is from genome assembly GCF_019923935.1 of Bubalus bubalis. Classification (NCBI taxonomy): domain Eukaryota; kingdom Metazoa; phylum Chordata; class Mammalia; order Artiodactyla; family Bovidae; genus Bubalus; species Bubalus bubalis. The sequence continues at coordinate 39,425,068 of NC_059160.1, read as the reverse complement.
GGATGTCTAGAGGGAAGAGAAGATGTCACACATCAAGCATTTACCAGAGGGAAGCAGAGTGAATACTCCCTGTGAGCAGTTCTTAGAAGGCTAGAGCCTTGGGAATTCCCTGGTGGTCTAATGGTTAGCACTCTGAGTTCTCGCTGTCAAGGGCCCCTGGTAAAGGAACTAAAAATTCCTCAAGTTGTGAAGAGAGGCAAAATAGATAAACAAATAAAATGCAAAACAAAGCACTATATTATCTTCTTTCAGTGTTAATGTGGAATTCATCACTTATGAAAATGTGAACAAAAAAGTGTTTACAATTTAATATGCTCTCCTGGATTCAATGGAGAAGGCAATGGTACCCCACTCCAGTACTGTTGCCCGGAAAATCCCATGGATGGAGGAGCCTGGTAGGCTGCAATCCATGGGGTCGCTAAGAGTCAGACACGACTGAGCGACTTGACTTTCACTTTCCACTTTCATGCATTGGAGAAGGAAATGGCAACCCACTCCGGTGTTCTTGCCTGGAGAATCCCATGGACGGAGAAGCCTGGCAGGCTGCAGTCCATGGGGTCGCACAGAGTCGGACACGACTGAAGCGACTTAGCAGCAGCAGCAGCAGCCGCTGTTAACGGAGAGGGCAATGGCACCCTACTCCAGTACTCTTGCCTGGAAAATCCCATGGACGGAGGGCCTGGTGGGCTGTAGTCCATGGGGTCGCTAAAAGTCTGACATGACTGAGCAACTTCACTTCTGGATTCAATATTATAAGAGAAGTAAACAATTCTAGATTCTTTCTTTAATCTCATTTTAAGTGAGAATGATATTGCTAACTTTATAAGTGTGCAAAGAGAAGTTAATGAGAAAAATGTGTAACAGTGAAGAGCATAGTACATAAACCATAGTAGCTTCTCAATGAAAATTTCCCTTTCTTTTCTTTCTAGCCAATTGAAAATTGTATAAAATGAATTGCATATATATCAATTAGAAGAATTACTTCAGAATCAGAAAGAACATATCTTATAGAAAAAAAAATTAAAGTAGATGCTTATTATCAAACAGGAAAATGAGACTCTGTAAATAAAGGACATTCCCAGCAATTGACTTTGTTAACAGTTGTTTCTTCACTTTGAAAGACATTCTTTTACTGTTGATTGGTGGCCTTATTAGGAACTACATCAGAGTAGGGTGATATTTTCCCCCCTACAAGTAACCTTAAAAACTAAATATCCAGTGTAGACACAAGTGCTCATTTCCTCAGATTCACTGCAGAATGTGTTAATATTCCTGGCAGTCCTGTATACAGCTGTTAAATAAACCAGATTGAGAAAGTTTAACCCTAATCTGAATCAAGCAATTTGTTGGCCTTGGTGTGTGTCTGTGCTGTGCTAAGTCGCTTCAGTCGTGTCTGACTCTTTGTGACCTCATGGACTGAAACCCTCCACGCTCGTCTGTTCAAGGGATTCTCCAGGCAAGAATACTGGAATGGGTTGCCGTGCCTTCCTCCAGGGATCTTCTTGACCCAGGACCTTGGTGTACATTTGGCAATTGATTAACTTTAGTTGTGATGTGTGTCAGAAGCTACACAATGTCTAAGAAGGGAGAAAAAGGCCAATACAAGTCAATTTTTATAAAAGCAAATAGTGTATTTTTGACAGCCATTTACATAATGTTAACTTTATTCCTGGCTATAAGGACATTACACATTTTATTCATTTAATCCTCATCACAACCCCATGTAGAAATACCAAGATTAACTCCATTTTGCAGATTAGAAAAACAAGGTGCAGAGAACTGACGTGGCCAGGTCACTGTTGAATGAGTTTTTTGGGGCTCCTCCTTAGGTTCCCCATTGTCAGTCTGCAGGATCTGATTCCTGTGCTGGCTCGTGACTCAGTTTTGTTCCTGGAATTTGCCTATGTCCTAACCTTCTTAGCTATGAGCTTCAGGTTTCTGTCATAATCTTGTCCTCAGACTTTGGTCTTCTGGCTCTCCCAAGAGAAAGGGGCCTTACTTCACCTATAGTTTTTTAGGTTACATGGAGAAAACCTACACATGTTAACGACATGTCAGGGGCTTATAGGGATTACCCCCAAAACGTTCAATCGCTCAGTCATGTCCAACTCTTTGTGACCCCCATGCACCAAAACCCATCTTGGCCACTGTTGGTTTAGGATGAGTCCCAGGGATTCCTGGGCCAGACAATGCAGACAGCCAGTATCAGGGAGAAGTATCAACAACTCATTGCTAAACAGTTCCCCACCTGCTTTGGTCATTTTTTTGTTTCCTCAGAACAGACATCCATTAATCCCTGCTGCTTTTTTTTGGATACACTTACTTCTGGTAGATTACACTAAGGGCATTTTATCAACTTCCCATACAAAGGGACCTTAAGAGTGGATTTGGGACCAAAGCACCTCTCTGGTAGTTGACTTCCCTTGGGCACCAACTCCTGGTTCCTTCAGTAATGACTAGAGGGACAGGCTTTGCAACTTTACAAAGACACACCGATGAGTGTTTTTCTCTGAGGGGAACTCTGAGCATTAGAGGTTCATAGACTCCTGCACAAGGCAGGTCTCCACAGCCTCACATTGCCCAGCTGACTTTTCCAAGAAAAAGGACTGAGTTTGGTGCCTGGTCACATAGTGTCTATCATTCCAGTGGAGTTTTGGAAACTCTCCTGATGATTGTAACCATCCTGTGATGTTATTTCCATTTATACCTTTTACCTGAACCCTGAATTTCCTGTGTCCACACCAACCCCATCATCATCTTCCCCCAGACTTACTCTTCCTCCTGTATGAATTATCTAGGTGAATGGCATTGCCATCTTTCTAGCAGAGAGGGGAGAGAACCTTTTAGGATAGTTATTGTCAATGCTTATTCAAGGTTCCCTCCTTCTAGATGTCTGTGAACCTGGGTCCTTCTGCTCTCCCACACTGTCTGCTCCGTTGTTCATGTCACCATCCTTTTACCTGTAACTAGAATAGCCTCTTAAATTCTTTGGTCTTGGCTCTCCAACAGTCGTTTTCCCTCAAACAAAAATGTTATCCCGTCAATCTGCTAGTGAAAATGGTTGATGCTTCACTAGAATTTTAGTTATTTTAAGCTTGTACTTAACAGTTCTTCAAGATCTGCCTTGCCCAGCTTCTCTGACCCTTCACCTGCCCTTCTCCCTCCTGCTCTCTTTGTTCCAGCCCCGCGGAGCCGTCTTCTCCTTTGCTGTGAGGATAGCATTCCATGCCTGCCCCCAGGGTCTTCACAAGGCTTCTTTCCCTTCTGGAATGTATCCCCTAACTTTTCCGTCTCTGTTATCTTCTCATCACAGGGTAAGGCACTCCTCTGAAGCAGAAAATCTAAGGAGGTGCCAATAAGTGCAGTGATCAAGAAAAATAATATATTAAAAAATAATTTTAAAAATCTACAATAAACAAAAAAATTCACACTTGAAATAAAGACAGAAATTGATCCTGCATTTCTATGCCCCTGCCTTACCTCACCTAAAGGGCGGCCTCTGCTCCAATACAACTTTATACAAACAAGCAGTCAACCTGCGGGCTACAGTTTGCTAATTCAGCTTTTAAAGTATTGCATTAAAATATTATTTCTATTGATTATTGAGTATTTTGCCCCCTCGCCTTTTAAATTTTGTGCTTGAGACTGGTACCTCTCTGTTCCACCTTAAGCCTGGCCCTGTGGTAGACGCTACTTCTCATCAAGATTCAGCACAAGCACACTTCACTTAGGAAACCTGTCCCCTCCCAATCTAAGGTGTGCGCCCACCTCCAGGTTCCTAGAACATAGCTCTATCAGCACACTTTCTACACTCTGTATAATCATTATAATCAATCTGTATACCTGTCTGCCTAAATAGTGTACTCTTTAAGTGCATAATCAGCCATGTTATATCACCTCCCCGGTTTAACAATAATAACAGCTATTTTCTGTTGTTGTTGAACACCTTATATCTGTCATACACTGGACACTTTAAAATTTCATGTCTAATCCTTATAATGCATAGGGTAAGATTCTTACCCCTTTTCAGTAATTTTGGAAATAAAACACAAAGTGATTAACTAACATACAGCTAATAAATGATGGAGCCAGCTTCCAAACTCTCTGGCTCAAGATCACATATATTTCCTATAAAACAATTTTACTCAGTGTATCTATTCAGAGGGGTAACAGCTTAAAGTTTCTACTGATGATGAGGGCTTGCAGACACATCTCAAGTTCTGTGTCCTCAAAATTATACCCCAGAAAAATTTTGCACCATAATGGAGCTGATTGTAAGAGTAAGATGGTATCGCTGCCAGGTGGGGGCAGTCCTCCTCAACCTAAGATGCCAAGCCCCTAAAGCAAGTTGTCAGATGGTGGAGGGTACTTTGAAGGCACATGGGTGCAGGAACTACAATGTGTGAGCAGGAAATACAGGTTTGCCTAGGGAGCACCATCCTCAGCAGCTTTTACTTTGTTTTTCTTTTCCTTTGCTTTTGGAAAACTGTCTTTTTAATCATCAAAATCAAATATTTATGTTTGAAAAATTCAGAAAATACATTTTGCACAGGAAACCTTCAAATTAACCCCACCACCCTGAGATAAATTCTGTGAACATGTACTCCATGCCTGTCTCAACATCTCTGTTGCTAAGTTTGGCGTTGCTGTCCCAGTACCCCTCACCCCATCACCAGGACACCTTGCTTCTACTTCTCACCTGTGCCATCCAGCTTGACTTCCACTTGTATAATAGCAGACAGCAGCCCCTCTCTGTCCTGGGCACACTGCTAGGCTCTCTTTCTGCCAGCTTCCATTAAATAAGATGCAACAAGGATTTTGATGCAATCCCATGGATTGGGGCCTGCCAGGGTCCTCTGTCCATAAGCTTCTCCAGGCAAGAATACTGGAGTGGGTTGCCATTCCCTTCTCCAGGGGATCTTTCCGACCCAGGGTTCGAACCCAGGTCCTCCACACTGCAGGCATACTCTTTACTGTCTGAGCCACTAGGGAAAACTTTGATGCACAGCCACATTTTATTCTTTGTGAGTACTGTGGTATGAAACAGGCAGTATTGACAGAATTTAATCTGTTAAAGTTTCATATAGTTCAGGCAATTTCACCATGTTGAAAAGCACTCAGCGAGCCCACTGGGGATATAGGGGTGGCTCAGATATTAAGCTTTAAGCAGTTCCTCCTGCTCTGCCCTTCCTGTGCTTCTAAGGTCGTAGGCCCTGCTCTCAGCCTGCTCTTAGACCGCATGAGTTCAGAGCACTCGCTCAGTCTCCATGTCCTCACTTGTCCATAGATTTGCCCTTCTGCCACCTCTCAGTTTTCTGTCACCTATATTTTTTTCCCTCATTTTTGATATTTTTAAATCTCTTTCCTATGATACCACCTCTGTACATCTCTGCCCAGCTAATTCTTTCCACTGTCTCCTCCTTTCCTTGTTCCGTAGTCCATCAGCTCTTGGTCTATTCCCCAGCTTCTAATTCTTCTGTAGGCCTCTGACTAGCCTAATTGAATCTAGGCCATTTATGTCTTTAGTACCCTCTTGAAAGTACACATCTTCATTTGTAAAGCTACACAAATAGCTTTCTGCCACTTTCAAAACTAGCTAAGCCTGCTCCTCAAGCACATTTAAAACTGAACCTAGACAACTCTAACCTTACATAATCATCTTTTTATGGAGGTGAGTTTTCTTTGTACTCCTCATACTCCTATTTGTTACTGGTGAGGTTGGTTTGGTTTCTTATAGCCCATACTTTCATGCTATCTGAATTGTGAACACAAATTAGATGACATATCTAAGTACTAAATATATCACAGCTTTTGAATGAATAATAATATCTAACCCTTAAAAAACACCAGCTGTGTGCTACATCATTGTAAGTGCTATATATATATATATATATATATATATATATATATATATATATATAAAGACTCTGATGCTGGGGAGGATTGGGGGCAGAAGGAGAAGGGGATGACAGAGGATGAGATGGCTGGATGGCATCACTGACTCAATGGACGTGAGTCTGAGTGAACTCTGGGAGTTGGTGATAGACAGGGAGGCCTGGTGTGCTGCGATTCATGGGGTTGCAAAGAGTCAGACACGACTGAGCGACTGAACTGATATATGTTCATCCATTTCACACAACTAACCCAGGAGGTAGGCACTAGTATTGTCCCTACTTTACAGCTGAAACGATTAAGATATTAATTGGAGTAAATTGCATTTAGGAAAAGTATTCAGAATTGATGGCAGTAGAGAATAGTAGTAGTACCTTAGCCTGAAATTGTGTGTGTGTGTGTCATTGAACAAAATTGCATCTCTGTATCCATGGCTTTGACATACTTGCTCTCTTGGAAAATGGTGTAACAACTTTTCTTATTTCACAGAAGATGAGAAACGTGGGTAATCTAAAAGAGTAATTAATTTAGAATCAACTTATTTAAAAATAAGGCTTTTAAATACCTTCTTCAACTGATGTTTGGACTTCCCTGGTAGCTCAGATGGTAAAGAATTTGCCTGCAATACAGGAGACCTGAGTTTGATCCCTGGGTTGGGGAGATCCCCTGGAGAAGGGAATGGCTACCCACTCCAGTATTCTAGCCTGGAGAATTCCATGGACAGAGGAGCCTGGTGGGCTGCAGTCTGTGGGGTGGCAAAGAGTTAGATACGACTGAGACTTACACTGATGTTTAACTATGATGCATTTTACATTTGAGACTTCACTGTAACAAAATAATGAAAATGCTTACTAAACAGCCCAGCCTTCTCTTGCTATGAGAGTTTTGGCATGAGTTCAGGGAAAACTTGGGTTTCAGATTTCAGTATCTCGAGGAAGGCTGAGCTAGTCTGATGTTTATTTCCCTTTCTAGCAGCATTATACTATATTTTGTGATTCTTTTTTTCCTCTCTAGAGGGTTAATTTTTTTCCCTGGTTGATAAAAATGAAGATGAGTAAACACTTCAATACCAAGAACTCTCTTCATTCAACATAAATCAGGAGTTATTCATGTCAACAAGCTTAGGAGATTATTTAGCAAGTTCTTTGACAAGCCTTTCAATCTATTTTAAGGTAATATTATAAATGTAGGACTCAATACTTGCTTGTTGAGTGAATGAATTGAAATTAAAGTCAGCTAGTTTAATGTCAATAGCCTGATTTGGCACACACACCTACAAAGAACTTGCAATAGCAGGGTTTTACCTTTTAAAATTGATTTCTTAGGCTTTATTTTGAAGTTATCAAGACAGTTCTATTATAGGCAGCCTTCTGAGAAAACTGACACATTAAAGCAAGTGACTTGTTATAACCAGGAAATAAACGAGCATTGTTAGGTTTTCAAAAAGGGAGAGAGTGGCATTAAATCTCACTGCATGCTGAAAAGAATTGGAGGGAGAAAAATAACTCTATCTTATAAAATGTGGCAACTGTGTTCTTCACTAGACTGCTCTTGAGTAAATACAGGAAGTTTGTTGTGTTAAGTTTTATGTCTTGGCAGTTATGTGCAAGGGCAGGATGTGAAATAAAACATGGATATTTCAGTTAAAACTTTTCTAAAGAAGCCATGGTGCAACTGGGAAATTTCACTAACACTGACTCAGCATCTTTTGATCTATGTGTTTCCTAGTCTCTGGTCCTATTTCGAGACAGAATACTCAGCTTTATTATACTCCATGCCACTCCTTTCAGGCTCTGTCCCATTTACCACAAACTGGTCAAGAGGCTTGGTGAGCTCCCAGGAGCTGCAGCCTCAGACTAGGCTCAGGTACCAAGCAGAGCTCCTGTGCCTCCCTTTTTCCACTCTTGAGTTTTTTTTAGTAGTGATGACTCCATTCAAAAGTACCTGAACTGATAAATGGTAATGGAGAATTATTTAGGGGCCAGGGCTAACCACTAGATCACTCTTTCATTTCCCAGTGTTGGTCAAATTTTTTAATTATATGATGTTTATATATGAAAAGACTCTGATGCTGGGAGGGATTGGGGGCAGGAGAAGAAGGGGATGCCAGAGGATGAGATGGCTGGATGGCATCACTGACCCGATGGACTTGAGTCTGAATGAACTCCGGGAGTTGGTGATGGACAGGGAGGCCTGGCGTGCTGCGATTCATGGGGTTGCAAAGAGCCGGACACGACTGAGCGACTGAACTGAACTGAACTGATATATGAAAAGAAGGGAATGGGGTCTATTCTGCCTTCAAAAAACCTGTAGTTTAAAGGCAAAGGTTGACCCCTGTATTATGACTCTAATACAGAATCCATAAATAAAATTCTAAGGGAGATTTGACAAGTGTAGAGGAGGGCACATCCTTAGTGAAGTGTGTGGAGTTAAGAGGAGTGTCTGGTATGGAAAGGATTCTTGGCCATGGGTTGATAGGTGTTTCCCTGATGGAATGAGACTTTGGTGTAAGAACTGCCCATATAGTCATGTGTTTCAGAAACTAATTAGAGATTAAGGAGTGTGTGTAAGAAACCATGGACTGTTACCTGTTGCTGCAATGTCAATGTGGGAAGGCGTACAGAAGTTATAAAGCAGAGACCTGCTCACATAAAGTCTCTTGGATGTTGTGCTAAGGGACCTAGCTCTTCTTTTACAGGAGGATGAAGAAGTTTTGAGGCAGAAAATAACTTGAGTAGGTTTCATTTTTGTTAAACTGCAGTGGTAACTATGTGTGGGATAATTTTAAGAAGATTGAGTCTGAAATCAAGAAACCAATTGGAGACCTGGAATCATCTGGAGACCTTATGAAAAAATCACTGAGCTTCAGTTTTGTTATGCTCCTAAGAAAACATTACAGGGAGACTCTGTAGGACATGGACTCTGGAACCATGTGGCCGGGTCTGGCACACCACTATGTGACCTCAGGCAAGTTACTCACACAAAAACCTGCCTAAGGATATTTATAGCAGCTTCATTCACAACTACCAAAACTAGTACAATTAAGGTGTCCTTCAATAGGTGAATATATATACAAACTGCTATAAACATACAGCAGAATATTATTTAGTTCTAAAAAGAAATGTGCTATCAAGTCATAAAAAGATATAAAGAAAAAGAAGCCAATCTGAAGTTTCCAAACTATATAATGCCAACTACATGACATTCCAGCAAAGGCAAATCATTGGAGACAGGGAAAAGTTCAATGGTTGTCAGAGGATAAAGGGAGAAGGAGGTTTGACTAGGTGGAGCACAGAGGGTCATCGGAAGGTCATCAGAGCACAGAGGGTACTCTGGGCAGTGAAATTCTAGGAGGCTATAATGGTGGATACATGCCATTATACATTTGTCAGACCCACAGAATGCACAGCACTAAGAGTGAAACCCAATGTAAACTATGAGCTTTAGTTAATAATAATGTATAGGCATACTGCAGAGATTTTGTGGATTCCGTTCTTGACCACTACAATAAAACAAAACAAAAAAAAGTGTCACACAAATTTTTTGGTTTTCCAGTTTATCTAAAAATTTGTGTCTACAGTATACCATAATCTATTAAGTGTGCAATAGCATTATGTGTAAAAAAATCAAGAAACAAAGCCAATGTGCACACCTTAATTAGAAGTACTTTATTGCTAAAAAATACTAACCATCACCTGAACCTTTAGTAAATCAATCTTTTTGCTGATAGAAGATCTTAGTTCGACGCTGATGGCTGCTGATGGATCAGGGTGACGGATGGCAAAGGCAGGGTGGTTGGTGGGAAATTCTTGAAATTAGACAACAGTGAAATTTTCCACATTGATTGATTATTCCTTTCACAAATGATTTCTCTGCAGCTTGCAATGCTATTTGATAGTATTTTACTCACACTAGAACTTCTTCCAAATTTGGAGACAAGCCTCCCAAACCCTACCTCTGCTTTATTAACTCAGTTTATGTGATATTCTCGATTCTGTGTTGTCATTTCAACAATCTTCACAGTGTCTTTACCAGGAGTAGATTCCATCTCAAGAAACCACTTTCTTTGCTCATTCATAAGAGGCCACCCCTCATCAATTAAAGTTTTATCATGAGATTGTAGTAATTCAGTCACACCTTTAGGCATCACTTCTAATTCTAGTTCTCTCAATATTTTCATCATGTCTGCAGTGACTTCCTCCACTGAAGTCATGAAATTCTTCAAAGTTGTCCATGAAGTTTGGAATCAGTTTCTTCTAAACTCCTGTGGATGTTGATATTTTGACTCTTACTATAAATCACAAGTGTTCTTCATGGTAAATCTGTTACAGAAGGACCCTTTAGAGGAATAACTGTCTACTGAAGATTTAGCTTAATGAAATGTATTCCTTAAAGAATAAGACTTAAAAGCCAAAACTATTCCTTGATCCATGAGCTTTAGAATAGATGTTGCATTCAGTTCAGTTCAGTCATGTCAAATTGCCAGCATCCACTGGATCATTGAAAAAGCAAGAGAGTTCCAGAAAAACATCTATTTCTGCTTTATTGACTATGCTAAAGCCTTTGACTGTGTGGATCACAAGAAACTGTGGAAAATTCAAGAGATGGGAATACCAGACCACCTGACCTGCCTCCTGAGAAACTTGTATGCAGGTCAAGAAGCAACAGTTAGAACTGGACATGGAACAATGAACTGGTTCAAAATTGGGGAAGGAGTACATCAAGGCTGTATATTTTCACCCTGTTTATTTAACTTATATGCAGAGTACATCAAGAGAAATGCTGGACTGGAAGAAGCACAAGCTGGAATCAAGATTGCCGGGAGAAATATCAATAACCTCAGATATGCAGATGACACCACCCTTATGGCAGAAAGTGAGGAGGAACTAAAAAGCCTCTTGATGAAAGTGAAAGTGGAGATGTTGCATTAGCAGGCATGAAAATGGCATGAATCTCATCTTACATCTCCATCAGAGTTCTTATGTGACAAGGTGCATTGTCATTGACCAGAACTATTTTGAAAAGAATCTTTTTTTCCCAAGTAGTGGGTCTCAACAGTGGCTTTAAAATCTTCAGTAATCCTTGTTGTAAATAGATGTGCTGTATCCAGGTTTTGAGGCTCCCTTTATAGAGCACACAGAGAAGGCAATGGCACCCTACTCCAGTACTCTTGCCTGGAAAATCCCATGGATGGAAGAGCCTGGTGGGCTGCAGTCCATGGGGTCGCTAAGAGTTGGACACGACTGAGCGACTTCCCTTTCGCTTTTCTCTTTCCTACATTGGAGAAGGAAATGGTAACCCACTCCAGTGTTCTTGCCTGGAGAATCCCAGGGACGGGGGAGCCTGGCAGGCTGCCGTCTATGGGGTCGCACAGAGTCGGACACGACTGTAGTGACTTAGCAGTTATAGAGCACAAGCATGTAGATTTAGCATAATTGTAAAGTGCCCTAGGATTTTCAGAATGGTAAATGAGCACTGGTTTTAACTTAAAGTCACCAACTGCTTTAGCCTCTAACAAGATAGTCAGTTTGTCCTTCAAAGCTTTGAAGCCAGGCACTGATTTCTCCTCTCTAGCTATGAAAGTCCTAGATGGCATTTTCTTCCAAAAGAAGGTTGTTTCACCTACACTGAAAATTTGTGATTTAATGTAGTCACTTTCAGTAATTATCTGAATAGATCTTATGGATAACTTGCTGAGGCTTCTACCAGCAGGTGCTGTTTCATCTTGCACTTTTGTGTTAATGGGGATATTTTCTTTTTGAAAGCCTTATGAATCAAACTCTGCTAGCTTCCAGCTTTTCTTTTGCAGCTTCTTCACCTCTCTCAGCCTTTGTAGAATTAAAGAGTTAGGACCATGCTCTGCATCAGGCCTTGGCTTAAGGGAATGGGGTAGCTTGTCCAATTGTCTATACAGACCACTACAACTTTCTGCATATCAGCAGTAAGGCTGTTTCTTATGATTTGTGTGTTTGCTGGAGTAGCATGTTTGATCTCCTTTAAGAAATTTCCTTTTGAATTTATAAGTTGGCTAACTGTTTTGTGCAAGAGACCTAGTTTTTGGTCTGTCTTGGCTTTTGACATGCCTTCCTCACTGAGCTCAATCATTTCTAGCTTTTGATTTAAAGTTAGAGAGAGACATGTGATTCTTTCTTTCACTTTAATATCTAGAGGTCATTGCAGGGTTATTAACTGGCCTAATTTCAATATTGTTGTGTCTCAGGGAATAAGGAGGCCCGAGGAGAGGGGAAGGACAGAGAATGCTTGGTCAATGGAGCAATCGAACACATAAGCATTTATTGATTAAGGTCACTATCTCATGCGGATGCAATTTATAGCCTCCACAAACAGTTGCAATAGTAACATAAAAGATCACTGTTCACAGACCATTGTGACAAGAAATAATAACTAAAAAATTGGGAATACTATGAGAATTACCAAAATGCAACGCAGAGACACAAAGTGAGACAATGCTGATGGGAAAATGGCATCAACAAACTTGTTTAATGCAGGGTTGTCATAAACCTTCCCTGGAGGCTCAGACAGTAAAGAATCTGCCTGTAATGCGGGAGACCTGGCTTCCATCCCTGAGTTGGGAGGATCCCCTGGAGAAGGGAAGAGCTCCCCACTCTAGTATTCTGGCCTGGAGAATTCCATGGACAGAGGAGCCTGGTGGGCTGTGGTCCATGGGGTCACAAAGAGCTGGACATCACTGAGTGCCTTTCACTTTCACTATAAAAATCAGTATATGTGAAGCATAGTAGAGTGAAGCAGAGTAAAACAAAGTATGCTTGTATCAGTATTGGCTCATCAATTGTAACAAATGTACTATATTAATGCAAGTTGTTACAGATACAGTCAGTTCTAAGTTAGAGGGAGATGAGAAGTAAATGCGAGCTCTTATTTTTTGCTCAATTTTTTCTTCAAACCTAAATTATCTAAAAAGATAAAGTCCATTAATTTAAAGAAATCAGATTTTTAAAAATTTTAAATACATATCTAGGAATTGCCCAGATTTCCATATGACGTTTTATTCACTGGCACAGCCTAAATAAACACTTTTGGTATCTAGACATTTTACAATATCATCCTTAAGGATTCTGAGATGTTTATGGGAGAAAATATTAAATAAGATTTGTAGATATCACCTTGGTCCACAGGTCAGGAATAAGACTAGCTGCTGCTTCTAAGTCACGTCAGTCGCTTCCGACTCTGTGTGACCCCATAGATGGCAGCCCACCAGGTTCCCCCGTCCCTGGGATTCTCCAGGCAAGAATACTGGAGGGGGTTGCCATTTCCTTCTCCAATGCAGGAAAGTGAAAAGTGAAAGTGAAGTTGCTCAGTCGTGTTAGACTCTTCACGACCCCATGGACTGCAGCCTCCCAGGCGGCTCCGTCCATGGGATTTTCCAGGCAAGAGTACTGGAGTGGGGTGCCATCACCTTCTCTGATAAGACTAGCTAGGCACACATATTTAGTGACCTCATATAATTCCAAGCTTTAGTTCACTGAGCTCCTGGAGTTTGTGGTGGTGAAGTCAGAACCTTTAATTCTGCTTCTTCTATCATTTCTATGTTTGGTTAAAAGATAAATTTGTATATACATAGATACTCTACTTCTTCTCACCAAGTTAGGGGGAGCTAGGCAGGATAGAAGAGAATTTTAGGCATCAGACTGAACTAGTGCTGAACCATGAAAGGGACATGCAAAGTTTAAGACTAGAGAAAATCATGCATTTTGTTGTTGTTCATTATCATATCTTTTAACTTTAAAACAAAAATTCGTATATACATGAACTTTCAATGTTGTAATATGGACCATATGTAAATGTTTACAAATTCTGTAATGATTCAGGGCATGAGTTTTGAAATTAGACCTTGTTTCTAATCCCACTCTGCCACTGGCTACTAATCTCAGGCAAACTGCTTAATATCCTTTAAGCTTCAGGTTCTTTCACTCAGAGAAAATTTATAGCTGTATTTAACTAAGAGGATCATTGTGAGAAGTAAATGTGCTCTCCCCCATCCCCCCACAGCTTTACTGAGATATTATTGACAAGTAAAATGCTAATACAAAGTGTACAATGTGATGATTTAATATACATATACATTGTGAGAGGATTCCTACCATTGAGTTCATTAACACATTCATCACCACATATTCAACTTTTTTTTGATGGGAATACTTCAGTTTTATTCTCTTAGCAAATTTCTGTTGTGTAATATAGTATTATAAACTAGTCACCACATTATACATTATATTCTAAGACTTTATGCATCTTACAATGGAAAGTTCATACCCCTTGACTAGTCTCTGTGTGTCCCACACCCTCTGGCCCCCGGCAACAATCATTCTCCTGTGTCTATAAATTTGACTTTCTTTTATTCCACATACATGTGATATCATAGGAGTACTTGTCTTTCTGTGTTTGCCTTATTTCACTTCAAAATGGTGTCTAGGTTCATTCTGCTGCTGCTGCTAAGTTGCTTCAGTCATGTCCGACTCTGTGTGATCCCATAGACGGCAGCCCACCATGCTTCCCATCCCTGGGATTCTCCAGGCAAGAACACTGGAGTAGGTTGCCATTTCCTTCTCCAATGCATGAAAGTGAAAAGTGAAAAAAGTGAAGTCGCTCAGTCGTGTCCGACTCTTAGTGATCCCATGGATTGCAGCCTACCAGGCTCTTCTGTCCATGGGAGTTTCCAGACAAGAGTACTGGAGTGGGTTGCCATTACCTTCTCCCTAAGTTCATTCATGTTGTGACAAAAAACAGAATTTCCAAGGCTGAATCATATTCCATTATACACATATACCACAGTTTCTTTTACTTTTCATCTGTCAGCTTACACAGATGTCATTGCCCGTATCTTGGCTACTGTGAATAATGCTACACTGAACATAGGAGTGAAGATATGTCTTTAAGATAGTGGTTTTATTATCTTCAGATATATATCCAGGAATGGAATTGCTGAATCATATGCTAGTCCTATTTTTCACTTCTTGAGACAACTCCATACTGTTTTCCATAGTGACTGTAGCAATTTATATTTCTACCAATAGTACAAAAGGATTCCATTTTCTTTACAACTTGTGCATCAGTTGTCATCATTTGCTTTTTTTGGTAATAGCCATCCTAACAGATGTACAGTGATATTTTGTGATTTTGATTTTCATTCCACTAATGATTAGTAATGTTAAGTATCTTTTCCTGTGCCTATTGGCCATCTGTAGGTTTTCTTTGGAAATGCTTATTCAGGTCCTCTGCCCACTTTTTAATTGAATAAAAAATTGCTTGTTTTCATTTTGTTTTGTCTGGTATTGAGTTATGAGAGTTCTTTCTATATTTTGGATATTAACTCCTTATTCAGACATAATGTTTGCAAATATCTTTTCCTGTTCAGAAAGTTGCCTTTTCATTTTGTTGTTGGTTCCCTTCTCCACGAAATATATTTTAAGATTTATTAAGTCCCATTTGTTTATTTTTGCTTTTGTTTCTTGCTTGAGGGTACAGATACAAAACAATATTCTTAAGACTCAGTATTAAAGATCATACTACCTAGAATAAATTTTGGGAGTTTTACAGTTTCAGGCCTCATACCTAAATCTTTGAGTTTGTTTTTAAAATGCTGTGAGAAGATGTTCTAGTTTCGTTTGTTTACATGATGCTATTCAGTTTTCCCAACATTACTCTTGAAGAGCCTGCCTTTTGCCTATTGTATATTCTTGCCTCTTTTTTTGTTGTTGTAGGTTAATGGATCATATATGTCTTTGTTTATTTTCTGGATTCTCTATTCTGTTCCATTGATCCATTGATCCATTGATCCATATGTCTGTTTTTGTGTCTGTACCATACTGTTTTGATTACTATACTTTTGCAATATAGTCTTAAGTCAGGAAGTGAGATAATTTTTGCTTCCCCCTGCCCCAATATTTTTATGGCCATTTGGGGTTTTTGTGGCTCCATACAAATTTAAGATTATTTTTTCTAGTTTTATGAAAAATGTCATGGATAGTTGATAGGGATTACATCAGATTTCTTTGGATAGTATGGACATTTTAACAATATTAATTCTTCTAATTTCTGAACACAGGTTATCTTTCCATTTATTTTATTTTATTCAACTTCCTTCATCAATGCCTCACAAGTTTCAGGGTACAGATCTTTCACCTCTTTGATTATATTTATTCCTCAATATTTTATTCTTTTTGATTCAATTTTAAAAGGGATTTTAAAAATTTCTAATTGTGATGTTTCATCATTATTGTATAGTAATGCAACAGAATTTTGTAAGTTGATTTTTTATCCTATGACTTTACTGAACTCATTTATTAGTTCTAGTAGTTTCTGGTGGAAAATCTAGGGTTTTCTCTATATAGTATCATGTTGTCTATACATAGTGGTAGTTTGACTTTTTCGCTTCTAATCTGGTTGCTATTTATTTACTTATCTTATCTAATTGCTCTACCTAGGAATTCTAATTCTATGTTAGATTGAAGCAATAAGAATGGACATCCCTGTCTTGTGCCTTATTTTAGAGGAATAACTTCTAACTCTTCATCATTGAGTATAACATTAGCTGTAGGTTTGTCACAAAATGCCTTTATTAATTTGAGTTTTGTTCCCTCCATACCAACTTTTTTGAGAGTTTTATTCATGGATGTTGAATTTTGTCAAATGCTTTTTTGCATCTATTGAGATGATCATTTGATTTTTACCCTTTGCTTTGATAATGTGGTATATAACATTGATGGGTTTGTGGATATTGAACCAGCCTTGTACCTTAATAAATTCCACTTGATCATGTTGTATAATTCCTTTTATGTATTGTTGAGTTCAGTTTGCTAATATTTTATTAAATATTTTTACATCTATGTTCATCAGTGATATTGGCCTATAATTTTCTTTTCTTATAGTATCTTTTTCTTGTTTTGTTATCCAGGTAATACTGGT
Source organism: Bubalus bubalis (assembly GCF_019923935.1). Lineage (NCBI taxonomy): Eukaryota > Metazoa > Chordata > Mammalia > Artiodactyla > Bovidae > Bubalus > Bubalus bubalis. Next base: position 39,408,229 of record NC_059160.1, on the reverse strand, counting down.
CTCATAGGATTAGTATTACCTCCTCTTCAATTTTTTCAAATAGTTATGAAAAAGATAGGTATTAACTCTTTTTAAATGTTTGGTAGAATTCCCATGTGAAAACATCTGGCCCTGGAATTTTGTTTTGGGGGAGTTTAATTTCAGTGTTAGTAAGTGATCTGTTCAGATTTCCTACTTTTTTTCCTGATTCTGTCTTGAAACACTGTGTATTTTAGGAATTTATCCATTTCATCTAGGTTGTCCTTTTTGTTGGCACATAACTATGCAAATTATGATTGTATTTCTATTATATTGGTTATAACTTTTACTCTTTAATTTCTTATTTTATTTATTTGGACCTTTTTCTTTTTTTCTTGGTGAGTCTAGCTGAATATTTTTCATTTTTTCTCATCTTTTCAAAAAATAATCTCTCTCTCTCTTTTTTTTGGTGGTATGTTGTTTGGTTTCCATATTTGTGTCTTTCTTTAGTTTTTTTTTCTTGTAATTCTAGTTTTATGTGGTTGTGGTCAGAAAAGATACTTTGTATAATTTTAGTCTTCCTGAAATTATTGAAACTTACTTTGTGATCTAGCATGTGATCTATCCTGAAGGAAGTTTTATGTGCACCTGAAAAGAATGTATTCTGCTGCTTTTGGATGGAATATTCTGTAGTTATCTATTAAGTTCATCTGATCTAATGTGCTTAAGGATACTGTTTCCATATTGATATACTTACTGCCTGGATGATCTATTCATGAACACACATAGATAATTAAAGTTCCCTACTGTTATTACTTTATGGTCAATCTCTCCCTTTATGTCTGTAAATTTTTGTTATGTATGTTTAGTTCTCCTATATTAGGAACATATATATTTACAACTTATATCTACTTCTCGAATTGATCCCTTTATCATTATATAATGCTTCTTTGTCTTTTGTTATAGACTTTATTTTAAAGTTTATTTTGTCTGATATGAATATTGGTATCCTAGTTTTCTTGTCATTTCAATTTGCAAGAATTATCTTTTTTCATCCCCTCATTTTCAGTCTGTGTGTGTCTTTAACTCTGAAGTAAGTCTCTTGTAGGAGTATATATATGGGTCTTATATTTGTATTCATTCAGCTATGCTTTTTCTTTTAGTCAGAGTATTTAGACCATTGACATTGAAAGTGATTATTGATAGGTATGTACTTATTCCAGTTTTGTTACTTGTTTTCTGGTTATTTTTGGAGTTCTTATTTGTTCTTTTCTTCATTTCTTAGTCTGATCTTTGTGGTGTGATGATTTTCCTTGACATTATATTTGAGTTCCTTTCTCTTTATATATGCGTGTGTGTGTGTATCTATTGTAGGTGTTGATATGTGGTTGTGAAAGTGAAAGTTGCTCAATCATGTCTGACTCTTTGTGACCACATGGACTGTAGCCCACCAGGCTCCTCTGTCCATGGAATTCTCCAGGCAAGAATACTGGCGTGTATAGCCATTCCCTTCCCCAGGGATCTTCCAGACTCAGAGATAAAACCCAGATCGCCTGCACTGCAGGCAGATTCTTTACCGTCTGAGCCACCATTTGTGGTTACCATGAGGATATATAGTCACTTAAGGTCAAACACGTTAAAAAACTACACTTTTTACTCCTCTTCTCCTACTTTATGCTTTGATATTTTATGCCTTTATTGTAACTGTTGATTGAAGTTAAAGCTGATTTTATAATTTTTTGCTTAATCTTCACACTAGCTTTTTGCATTTTTGATCCACTGCCTTTACTATATATTTACTGTTATCAGAGATTTTTTTTCTTTATATATTTTCTTATCTTGTTACAGCATTTTTTTTTAACTTAAAAAATCATTTAACATTTTTTGTAAGTCTGGTTTAGTGGTGCTGAACTTTTAAAGTTTTTGCTTATCTGGGAAAAACTTTATCTCTCCTTCAGTTCTGAATGATAACCTTTCTGGGTAGAGTATTCTTCATTGCTATCTTTTCCTTTTAGCATTCTATATATATCATGTCACTCCCTTCTGGCTTACAAAATTTCTGCTGAAAAATCAGCTGATGTCTCGATGGGTGGGGAGTTCCCTTGTATATGACTCTGTTTTTTTCTTGCTGACTGTAAAATTCTAACTTTGTCATTTTAATTATGATATGTCTTAGGGTGGGTCTCATCCTGTTTGGAATTCTTTGTTTGCTCTACCTGAATATCTGCTTCTTTCTTTAGGTTAGGGAAGTTTTCAGTTATAATTTAATCAATACATTTTCTTACCCCTTTTCTCTTTCTCTTCCCCTAGAATGTGAATTTTATTATGCAGGATATTTTCCCTGATGTCCCTTAAGTTATCTTCATTAAACAATTTTTTTTTCTTTTGCTGTTTTAAATAAGTGATTTCCACAATTCTCTTACCAGTTGCTTATGCATTCTTCTGTATAACCTAATATGTTCTAAATTCCTTCTAGTGTACTTTTAATATTAGTTATCATCTCTTCAGCTCTGATTACTTATTTTTTTAATCTTTTCTAGTTCTTTGTCAAAGTTCTCACAGTGTTCTTGTATTCTTTTCCTGAGCTCATTGAGCATTTTTGTGACTATGCTTTGAATTCTTTATTCATAAGTTACTTATTTCCACTTCATTAGGGTTTATTTCTAGAACTTTATCTTGTTTTTTTAATTTGGAACATATTCTTATTCTCATTTTAGAGCCCAGGCCACTGTCAATCCACTGTCTCTGTGCTGGGACTTGCAACATTAAGCCCATTGGTTTTCAAACCAGCCAAGAGAGTTTGTTTTCTCAGTGCTGAACATCAGGGCTATGGTGACCCATGCTGGGCTAGAACCCCTTGCTCCTCAGGAAGGATACCTGAACCTGTGATATCCCCTCTTCTTCTGGGTTACTCATCAGGGATATAGGACTTGACTAGATTACTTCTCTTCCCCTCTTACCAGTCTCCATATGATTCTTTCTTTATCATGTTGGTTGGAGAAGAGCCATTCTGCTAGTTTTCATATCATTCTCAGGGACAGTTGCTCTATGTAAGTTGTAGTTTTGATGTCTTCATGGAGGAAATTGAGTTCAGGATCTTTGTACTCTGCCATTTTGATCCCCTGAACACCTGAAGTTTGCAATTTTTGAATCCATTAACCCATTTCATCTACTTCCCACTCTACGTCTCTGGCAAACACCAGTCTGTTCTCTGTATTTATGATATTTTTTTATTTTTCCTTTCCTTTCTTTCTCAATTCCAGATGTAAATGAGATTTTACAGTATTTGTTTTTCTCTGTCTGACTTATTGGGCTTCCCAGATGGTTTAGTGGTAAAGAATCTGCCTGGATTGCAGAAGACATAGAAGATGTGGGTTTGATACCTGGGTTGGGAAGATCCCCTGGAGAAGGAAATGGCAACCCACTTCAGTATTTGTGCCTGGAATATCCCATGGACAGAGGAGCCTGGTGGGCTATAGTCAGTGGAGTAGCAAAGTCTTGGACATCACTGAACACTCACACGTGCACACATACATGCATATCTAACTTATTTCATTCAGCATAAAGCCCTCAAGGTCCAGCCATGTTGTTGCAAATGTCAAGATTTCATTCTTTTTAATAGCTTAATAATATTCCTTTGTATATACGTACACCACATCTTCTTTATCCTGCATCTGCTCTAAATTTGTTAATGGACATTTAGGCTATTCCCATATCTTGGTTGTTGTAAACAATGATGCAATAAACTTAGGGGTATATATATCTTTTTGAGTTAGTGTTTTCATTTCTTTCAGATGGACACCCAGAAGTGGAATTGCTGGATCATATGGTAGTTCTTGTTTTGATTTTTTGAGGAATGTCCATAATGATTTCCATAGTAGCTATACCAATTACCATTCCCACCAGCAATGCACAAGGGTTCCCTTTTCTCCACATTCTCTCCAGCACTTGCTATTGCTTATTGTTTTGATAATAGCCATTCTGACAGAAATGAGGTGATATCTCATTGTAGTTTTGATTTGCATTTCTGTGATGATTGGTGACATTGGATATCTTTTCATGTACCTGTTGACCATCTACATATCTTCTTTGGAAATATATCTATTCAGATCCTTTGTCCACTTTTTAAATTGGGTTAACTTTTTTTTTGTTTTGAACTGTATTAGTTATTTATATATTTTGGATATTAGCCTCTTATCATATATTTATATAATTTGCAAATAGTTTCTTCCATTTAGTAGTTTTCTTGTCATTTTGCATGTGACTCCCTTTGCTGTGCAGATACTTTTTAGTCTGATGTTGTCTCACTTGTTTTTGCTTTTGTTGCCTTGCTTTTGAAGTCACACCCAGAAAGTCATCAGTAAAACCAATGTCAAGGATCTCACTACCTGTTTTTTCTAGGAGTTTTATGATTTCAGGTCTTATATTCAAGTCTTTATATTCACATCTTGATAAATTGACTCCTTTACATTTTATATAAAGACCTGCTAGTCTTCAGAGCCAGATGTTTTGGGTCCACATCCTTTGAGTAGGAGCCTTAAAAGTTGGGCATTAAGATGTAAGATGTGTGGTCCAAACCCTACCCATGTCATGTATAAGCTGGAAGTTAGGCAATACCTTTCCATTGTACAGTGCTATGTCGGTGCTGGATTTATGGTGAAAGTGTGTCTCAGCCTTTCCTGTTCATTTTGATATGGGAATTTTCTTAGTCACCTGATGTGTATGAGCAACATTTAGTTTCTGAAAGTCTCTCATATGGAATTGCTTCATATGCATGTGTACCTTTGGTGCATTCATGGGAGAAGGGAAATTCAGGAGCCTGCCATGTTACCATCTTGGTGTGTAATCCCTGGAGTAAATGTGGCATTTCTAAAATGTTTATTCCAGTGCCTGTAATAAAATAAGTACATAAAAATACTGTTAAATAATACATTATTTATTTATCACCATTCTCTATCACTAATATCTTGAATGTACTTAAAATCACTTTTGAATGCTATATTTCTACACTTAGGCTATACAGAAGTGGAGGGAAAGATACATAAGCTTTTAGGGAAAATATCTAAATGTGACTTCAGCTAGTTCTGTATGCACTGGTTTCTTCACCTATGAAGAAAGTATGGAAACATGGGTTCTTTTTAAATCTGAAGACAAAGCAAAATTTGTATAACACTTTATTCACTAATGGTTCAGCACTTTAGAATCTAAAAAGGCCTGGCTAATACATTAGGGTGCTCCAACTCCTTTCTATTATTGGAGGATGGGTGAATTTTTAATGTGTCAGAACAAGGAAAGAAGTTCTAGTTTGAGGAAAAGCTGATCACATGATATTGTACAGAAGTTAGTATAATCTTATCCCTAGTCTTATAAATATTATTGTGGACCCAGTTATCCCAGGAGCAACATATATTCTGTCACATAATATGATGTCTTTTGAATTTTCCAACTTTAAACCTGTGAAGCATGTTAAGAGAGTTGTGGGTTGTCCAGTGATAGAAAACATTTCATGTAGAATCTTAGGCCTTTTGATCTCAGAGGGAGAGCGGTGAGCAGTCCTGGAGAGAAATTTTAGTTCTCTTCCTAGGAATTCAACCTGGGTAACCTGGATGAAAATGAAGAGTCCTCGCCACTAGACCACTAGGGGCTAGGGGTTAGAGTCAAAGTGGCCCTGGCTTTTGCCCCTGTTTGAAAGCAAGAATGTTTCAAAGGAGGGGAAAAAATATAAAAACAGGCATAAAATGTATTATTAGATATGCAGCACAATGTAGGGGAGAGCATATACAGGAAAGCATTTTGTTATCCAACTCAGAAATGGGGAAGAAATACACACCCAGAAAGAAATGTGGGCATCTTGGATGAGGAGGAGCAGAAACTAGGCAGAGACAAATAGCCGGAGAGGAGTGCGGGCATTCTGAATGAGGAGGAGCACAGTAAAGAGGTTTGTAAATCACTTATATAGGACAGACCTTTCAGGTCTTTGTTTACCTTTGGCCAGTTATCTTGTTTCTTTCTTCCTGATGGTCCATGGAACCTCCCCAAGATGTATGCACGTGCAACTTTTTTCTAAGGTGTATTCCACCACAGAGGCCTATGGGTGCGTGTCCACAGATTATGGGATGGGACACCCTCCCTTTCCGATCCCTTCAAATATTCATTGGAAGGACTGATGCTGAAGCTCAAACTCCAATATTTTGGCCCCTGATGCGAAGAACTGACTCATTTGAAAAGACCCTGATGCTTGGAAAGATTGAAGGCAGGAGAAGGGGATGACAGAGGATGAGAAGATGATTGGATGGCATCACCAACTCAATGGACATGGGTTTCAGTAAGCTCCAGGAGTTGGTGATGGACAGGGAAGCCTGGCGTGCTACAGTCCATGGGGTCGCAAAGAGTCGGACATGACTGAGTGACTGAACTGAACTGATCCCACCACAGAGGCCTATGGGTGCATGTCCACAGATTATGGGATGTTGCCCCCTCCCTTTTCAATCCTCAAGAAACCTTCCTGCGCATGTGCAGACAGGGCACCTTATTTCATTGTTTCGGCAGAACTCAGCTTTTACCACTAAATTTGGATTGTCTGAGTGAGAACAAAGTTTGAATTTTACTCCACTTGACAAATACCAGGTGTCTGGCCCAGAGGCCCACTGTATCGTACCTCACTAGAACAAATAAAGACTGAGAAAAGAGAAAGTCCAGTTATTTGCCAAATCTTAAGTCAGATGCAACCATAATACTCTTGGACAAGGATCATTCAGTAAATTGTTCAACTTGGTTGTGAATTAACTTCATTGGAAACACAATTCGAAACAAAGAGTCAAATCATGTCTGATTCTTTGTGACCCCATGGACATTAGCCCACCAGGATCCTCATCTATGGAATTCTTTAGGAAAAAATACTGGAGTTAGTTGCCATTCCCTTCTCCAGGGGATCTCCTTGACCCATGGATCGAACCTGGGTCTCTTGCATTGCAGGCTGATTCTTTACCATCTGAGCCATCCAGGGAAGCCCATATTGGAAACTTAGCTAAATCTAGAAGGAATCAGTAGCAGAATGTCTGAAGCACCACCCAAACACCAATAGCACCCTGTGCAGAATGCCTCACACAAACAACAAATAAGACAAAAGTACAAACCCAATTATCAGCAGATAGGATTACCACCTCACTCAACCCTGTCTATCAGAAGAAAAACAAAACAAAACTCAGCACAGCTTCCCTGGTGGCTCAGAGGGGGTAAAGTGTCTGTCTGCAATGCAGGAGACCCGGGTTCGATCCCTGGGTTGGGAAGATACCCTGGAGAAAGATATGGCAACCCACTCCAGTATTCTTGCCTGGAGAATCCCATGGACAGAGGAGCCTGGCAGGCTACAGTCCATGGGGTCACAAAGAGTCGGACACGACTGAGTGACTTCACTTTCGTACGAAGCTTACACAAACCACTGAACCAACCTTAGGAGGGCAAAAACCAAAAGGAAGAAAGAATTCAACCTTGAAGCCTGGGAAAAGGAGACCTCAAACACAATAAGTTTAAAAAAAATAATGAAAAAGCAGAGAAATACTGCACAAATGAAGGAAAAAACTAGAAACACAGAAGTCCAAATAATTGAAGAGGAAATAGGCAAACTACCTGAAAAAGAATTCAGAATAATGATAGTAAAGATGATCAAAAACCTTGAAAACAGAATGGAGAAAATACAAAAATAAATTAACAACGACTTAGCAGAATTGAGACAAACAACACAATTACTGAAATTAAAAATACTCTAAAAATATATATAAACAAAGATTTTCCTTTCTTTGCTTTTTAAAATTTTGATAATATATGTATTTAACAAAAATGTTACTATTTTAACAATTTTAAGTGTGCAAGTCATTGTTACTGAGAAGTTTCACATTATTGCATAATCATCACTACTGTCTACCTCCAGAATTTTTATATCCTCTTAAACTGAAACTCTGTTGTTGTTCAGTCCCTCATGTCTGACTCTTTGCAACTCCATGGACTGAAACATGCCAGGCTTCCCTGTTCTTCTCCATCTCCTGGAGTTTGTTCAAACTCATGTCAGTTGAGTCAGTGTTGCCATCCAATGATCTCATCCTCTTGTCCACTTCTCCTTCTGCTTTCAGTATTTCCATCAGGGTGTTTTCCAGTGAGTTGGCTCTTTGAAACTCTGTACACATTGAATAGCAATTTCTTATTTCCCCTGACCCCTGGTAATCACTACTGCATCTTCTGTCTCTATGAATTTATTTGTTCTAGGTACTTCTTATAAGTGGAATCATACATTATTTGTTCTTTTTGTCTGGCTTATTTTACAGAGCATAACGTTTTCAAGGTTCATATGTTGTAGCATGAGTCAAAGTATTTTTATTTATTTATTTTTTCCTTTCTTAATAGACTCTATTTTTAGGGTAGTTTATGTTCACAGAAGAAGTTAGGACAAAGTATTGAATTCTCATATTCCTCCTGTGCTCCTCCTCTCAGCCTATCCTACTGCTAACATCCCACACAAGAGTGGTATATTTGTTACAACTGATGAACTTACATTGACACATCATTATCACCATATCATTATCATCATTACTCCAAGGTTCACTCTTGCTGTGCATTCTATGTGTTTTGTCAAAGTAGAAATTTATATGCAGGTCAGGAAGCCACAGTTAGAACTGGACATGGAACAACAGACTGGTTCCAAATAGGAAAAGGAGTACGTCAAGGCTGTATATTGTCACCCTGCTTATTTAACTTATATGCAGAGTACATCATGAGAAACGCTGGGCCGGAGGAAGCACAATCTGGAATCAAGATTGCTGGGAGAAATCTCAATAACCTCAGATATGCAGATGACACCACCCTTATGGCAGAGAGTGAAGAGGAACTAAAAAGCCTCTTGATGAAGGTGAAAGAGGAGAGTGAAAAAGTTGGCTTAAGGCTCAACATCCAGAAAACTCAGATCATGGCATCTGGTCCCATCACTTCATGGCAAATAGATGGGGGAAACAGTGGAAACAGGGTCAGACTATTTTTTGGGGCTCCAAAATCACTGCAGATGGTGATTGCAGCCATGAAATTAAAAGACGCTTACTCCTTGGAAGGAAAGTTATGACCAACCTAGATAGCATATTCAAAAGCAGAGACATTACTCTGCCAACAAAGATCCGTCTAATCAAGGCTATGGTTTTTCCAGTGGTCAGGTATGGATGTGAGAGTTGGACTGTGAAGAAAGCTGAGCACCAAAGAATTGATGCTTTTGAACTGTGATGTTGGAGAAGACTCTTGAGAGTCCCTTGGATTGCAAGGAGGTCCAAGCAGTCCATCCTAAAGGAGATCAGTCCTGGGTGTTCATTGGAAGGACTGATGCTGAAGCTGAGACTCCAATACTTTAGCCACCTCATGCGAAGAGTTGACTCATCAGAAAAGACCTTGATGCTGGGAGGGATTGGAGGCAGGAGGAGAAGGGGATGACAGAGGATAAGATGGCTGGATGGTATCACAGACTCAATGGACATGAGTTTGGGTAAACTCCGGGAGTTGGTGATGGACAGGGAGGCCTAGTGTGCTGCAATTCATGGGGTCACAAAGAGTCAAACACGGATGAGAGACTGAACTGAACTGAATGATATATATCCATCATTATAATATCCAACAGAGTAGCTTCATGGCCATAAAATACTATTCACTCTGCTTATTCATCCCTTCCTTCCCCTGATCTCTGTCAATCACAGAATTTTTTAGTGTCTACATTATTTTGACTTTTTATGTATAGTTGGAATTAGATAGTATGTAACAGTTTTTCACCTATGAATCTGATTTTAGGGTTCCTCCATGTCTTTTGGCTCAGACGGTAAAGCGTCTGCCTGCAAGGCAGGAGACCTGGGTTTGATCCCTGGGTTGGGAAGATCCCCTGGAGAAGGAAATGGCAATCCACTCCAGCACTCTTGCCTGGAAAATCCCATGGACGGAGGAGCCTGATAGGCTAAAGTCCATGGGGTTGCAAAGAGTCAGACATGACTGAGAGACTTCACTCGTTCACTCATTCATGTCTTTTTATACATTGATAGCTGGTTTCTTTGCTGGTGCCAAATAATATTCTACTATCCTAATACTGCAGAACATAGTGATTGCTTCCAAATTTTGGCAAATAAAAATAAAGCTTCTGTAAATATTCCTTTTTGTGTGTATTTAGGCTTGTGTGTATTTAGGTTTTTTGTGTGTATTTAGGCTTGCAGCTCATTTGGATAAATACCAAGGAGCATGATTGCTAGATTGCAAAGTAAGTATATGTTTAATTTTGCAAGAAACTATCAATTTGTTTTCTAAAATGGCTGTGCCATTTTGCACTCCAATCAGCAATGAATGAGAGTTCCAATTTCTCTATATCCTCACCAGTTAAAAGTGTTTTGGGGAGGCGGGGGCATTCTTTGTTCTGAGTTAACTTCAGTCTTGGGCTGAACTGGGTCTCTGCATCTCCATAGTTGTAGATTTTACATATCCTACACACCCTCTTATAACTGAAGTACTGGGCCTAATTAAGGTTTGTTATCTGAAGGGACGACAGAGAAACCCTTCTCTGCAAATTTCCACAGTAGCTGGTTTTCCACTCCACCACCACAAGAAGAAATTCTCTTGAATTTCCCCAATTTTCTGTGAATATCCCATAGGCTTTGTGAAGGAAATGTCTGCAAAATAGATCAAGCCCTGAGCCTTTGGAGTGGGAGCACTGACTCCAAGACCCTAGATTACCAGAGAACTCCTAATCTTAAAGAGTATCAAATAGTGAGAACTTCCACAAAGGAAACCACTTGAATACAAGACCCAGCACCACCCAAACACCAGTAGCACCCTGTGCAGAATGCCTCACCCAAACAACAAATAAGACAAAAGTACAAACCCAATCATCAGCAGATAGGATTACTATCTCACTCAGCCCTGTCCATCAGAAGAAAAACAAAACAAAACTCAGCACAAATCTCACCCTATATGAAGCTTACACAAACCACTGGACCAACCTTAGGAGGGCAAAAACCAAAAGGAAGAAAGAATTCAACCTTGAAGCCTGGGAAAAGGAGACCTCAAACACAATAAGTTTAAAAAAAATAATGAAAAGGCAGAGAAATACTGCACAAATGAAAGAAAAAACTAGAAACACAGAAGTCCAAATAATTGAAGAGGAAATAGGAAAACTACCTGAAAAAGAATTCAGAATAACGATAGTAAAGATGATCAAAAATCTTGAAAACAGAATGGAGAAAATGCAAGAAAATTAAGAACGACTTAGCAGAATTAAAGAATAAACATACAGAGACAAACAACACAATTACTGAAGTTAAAAATACCCTAGAAGGAATCAGTAGCAGAATGTCTGAAGCAGAAGAATGGATCAGTGAGCTGGAAGATAAAATGGTGGAAATAATTGCTGAAGAGCAGAATAAAGTAAAAAGAATGAAAAGAAGTGAGGATAGTTTCAGAGACCTCTGGGACAATATCAAATGCACCAAAATTTAAATTGTAGAGATTCCAGAAGAAGACAAAAAGAAAGGGTATGAGAACATTTTTGAAGTGATTATAGTTGAAAATTTCCCCAATATGGTAAAGGAAATAGTCAATCAAGTACAAGAAGTGCAGAGAGTCCCATACATTATAAATCCTAGGAGAGATGTGCCAAAACACATACTAATCAAACTATCAAAATTAAACACAAAGAAAGAATAATAAAAGCAGTAAGGTAAAAGCAACAAGTAACATACAAGGGAAACCCCATACATTTAACAGCTGATTTTTCAGCCGAAACTCTGCAGGCCAGAAGGGAATGGTAGGATATATTTAAAGTACTGAAAGGGAAAAATCTACAACCAGTATTTCTCTACCCGGCAAGGATCTCAATCAAACTTGATGGAGAAATCAACAGCTTTTCAGACAAGCAAAAGTTAAGAGAATTCAGTACCACCTAATTAGCTTTACAACAAATGTTAAAGGGGCTTATATAGTCAGGAAATACAAGAGAAGGAAAAAGATCTACATAAACAAACCCCAAGCAATTAAGAAAATGGCAATAGGAACACATAAATCAATAATTCCTTTAAATGTAAATGGATTAAATGCTCCAGCCAAAAGACACAGACTGGCTGAATGGATACAAAAACAAGACCCATATATATGCTGTCTACAAGAATCCCACTTCAGACCTAAAGACACATATAGACTGAAAGTGAGAGGATGGAAAATATATTCCATGCAAAGGAAAAGCAAAAGAAAGTTGGAGTACAAATCCTCTACTTTGGAAGTTTAATCTTCCAAGACTGAACCAGGAAGAAATAGAAATTATGAACAACCCAAGGACAAGAACTGAAGTAAAATCTGTTATAAAATATCTCCCAACAAACAAAACCCCAGGACCAGATGGCTTCACAGGTGAATTCTATCAAACATTTAGAGACGAGCTAATGCCTATCCTTCTGAAACTGTTTCAAAAAATTTCAGGGGAAGGGACATTTCCAAACTCATTCTACAAGGCCACCATCACCCTGATACCAAAACCAGACAAAGACAACACAAAAAGAGTAAGCATCTTTTAATTTCATGGCTGCAATCACCATCTGCAGTGATTTTGGAGCCCCCCAAAATAAAGTCTGACACTGTTTCCACTATTTCCCCATCTATTTCCCATGAAGTGATGGGATACAATGGAACAGGCTAAATGTATTTTGCTTTGGGAAGGAACATGAATCTTTGGGGACCAGAAGGTAGGCTGTGGCAGGCAGAACTCTAGAAATGACCCTCCCAAGATTCTAGTGCCTGTGGATTTTCAAACATTAAACTAGGTACTGCTTTGAATGGATTTTGGAAATATAATTAAAGTGCCACAAAAACAAAAAAAAGTGTTTTGGATGTTGGCAGTTTTAATAGGTTTGTAGTAGTATCAATTTTAATGCCGTAATGACATATGAAGTTGAACACTCTTCATACAATTATTTGCCATTTGTGTTTTTCTTTGGTGAGGTGTCCAGATATTTATCTTATTTTTTATTTATTTACTTTTTTTTTTTTTTTTAACCGTTGAGTTTTAACTGTTGTTTGTATATTTTGGACACCAGTTTATTTTTTTATCAGATATGTGTTTTGCAAAAATGTTTCCCCTGTTTGTGGCTTATCTTCTCATTCTCCATGCTGTTATTGAACCAGAATTTCATTTTCTAAGACTGAACAATATTCCAGAGAATGTACATACCACATTTTGTTTATCCATTCTTTTGCTAATAGATTTTTTGATTATTTTCACCTTTTGTGACTGTGCATAATACTGCTATGAACATTTGGTATTCAAGCCCTTACTTTCAATTTTTTTGGTATATACACAGAAGTGGAATTGTTGAATATCTCTTGGCTTTAAAAAAATCTTCCATAGTAAAGTCAAGCAATTATTCTCAATTATTACTTCTGTCAACAAAATAGTCATGTAGCATTCATGATAAGGCACTATTAAAACGATCTTTATTCTTTGTATAGCTTTACCATTTATTATTAAATGAAGAATGGAAATCAGCAATCTTCCAGCTTCAGGAAAGTAACTATAATCCTTGACTGCAAATAGCTTTGCCTAAAGGGAATGTGAATGGAATACAGGCAAATGGGAATTTATAAAATTCTTTAAAAAATAAAAGTGATGCCCCATAGTTCCCAGCTGAAAGGCTGAATCTTGATTTCAAATAGAAGCCTGATAAAAGTAGATTAAAATAGAAAGTTCTGAAAAAGGACCACAGAGAATCCAAATGAAATCTTACCCCTTGCTTCCTCATAATTTATATATATCCAAAGCAGAAGCAGTCATCTCACACACTAGTAAAGTAGTTCTCAAAATTCTCCAATCCAGGCTTCAAAAGTATGTGAACCGTGAACTTCCAGATGTTCAAGATGGATTTAGAAAAGGTAGAGGACCCAGAAATCAAATTACTAATGTTTGTTGGATCATTGAAAAAGCAAGAGAGTTCCAGAAAAGCATCTACTTCTGCTTTATTGACTATGCCAAAGCCTTTGACTGTGTGGATTATAACAAACTGTGGAAAATTCTTAAAGAGATGGGAATACCAGACCATCTGACCTGCCTCTTGAGAAATCTGTATGCAGGTCAAGAAGCAACAGAACTGGACATGGAACAACAGACTGGTTCCAAATAGGAAAGGAGTATGTCAAGGCTGTATATTGTTACCTGCTTATTTAGCTTATATGCAGAGTATATCATGAGAAATGCTGGGCTGGATGAAGCATAAACTGTAATTAAGATATCTGGGAGAAATGTCAATAACCTCAGATATGCAGATGACACCACCCTTATGGCAAAAAGTGAAGAAGAACTAAAGAGCTTCTTGATAAAAGTGAAAGACGAGGGTGAAAAAGCTGGCTTAAAACTCAACATTCAGAAAATTAAGGTCATGGCATCTGGTCCCATCACTTCATGGGAAATAGATGGGGAAACAGTGGAAATAGTGACAGACTTTATGTTTTTGGGCTCCAAAATCACTGCAGATGGTGACTGCAGCCAAGAAATTAAAAGACGCTTGCTCCTTGGAAGAAAGAAAAGTTATGATTGACCTGGTGCTTCTGCTGCTGCTAAGTCGCTTCAGTTGTGTCTGACTCTGTGTGACCCCGTAGACAGCAGCCCACCAGGCTCCTCCGTCCCTGGGATTCTCCAGGCAAGAATACTGGAGTGATCAACCTAAACAGCATATTAAAAAGCAGAGACATTACTTTGCCAATAAAGGTCCATCTAGTCAAAGCTATGGCTTTTCCAATAGTCATGTATAGATGTGAGAGCTGGAGTATTAAGAAAGCAGAGCACTGTAGAATTGATGCTTTTGAACTGTGGTATTGGAGAAGACTCTTGAGAGTCCCTTGCACTGCAAGGAGATCAAACCAGTCAATCCTAAAGGAGATCAGTCCTGAGTGTTCATTGGAAGGACTGATGCTGAAGTTGAAACTCCAATACTTTGGCCACCTGATGTGAAGAACTGACTCATTTGAAAAGACCCTGATGCTGGGAAAGATTGAAGGTGGGAGGAGAAGGGGATGACAGAGGATGAGATGGTTGGATGGCTTCACTGACTCCATGGACGTGAGTTTGGGTAAACTCCAGGAGTTGGAGCTGGACAGGGAGGCCTGGTGTGCTGCACTCCATGGGGTAGCAAAGAGTTGGACACAACTGAGTAACTGAACTGACTGAAAGCAGAAACGGTACAAATAATTGTATTTTTTATGCAACAAATAAACTAGCTTTCCATTTTATACCCACAGTACCACGAACTAGGTAGAAGGTTCTTAGGGAGATTTATAATCTTAATACATGAAAAAAGAAAGTTCTTTTAGATTTCTAACCTTTAACTGGGATAACTGGGGTAGACATAGAGATTGGATTTTTTGCTTATGATCTAAATATGAAACATATATTTAGTATCTAGAATCAGAAGAGTTTAATTATATTGCTTAAGCATGCTTACATTTTTAGTTTTAGAAAATAGTAAGAATTTTCTACTTATAATTAAATTAGACCTTATATTAAAATATAATTAAATCTTATAAAAAAATCAATCTTGTAAGATCTTTGACTATTTAGTCTATGGTGAAAAGTTTATCTTCAATAATTGCTTGAGGGCTTTATGGCTTTATTATTAACTTCAACTCTTAAAGAATATATGTGTCATATAATCTATATTACAGAAAAAGATGAAAATATGAACCAATTAAACTGAATATAAATCTGGTACCAAAAACTAATAAAGATGGCCCACAATGGGATATCTTATTTATGAGTGTAAATGTATAGTGTTAAATACTCAGCAAATGAAGATAAAGTAAAGGAATAGTCCACCATTATTCTAGAAATGGTTCAATGTAAGAAAATCATTACTATGATATGTCACATTTGTAGGTCAACTCACAAAACCATCTTTTTGGTAGATGCTTAAAAAGTATGACAAAATTCAAACTCCATTCTTTGTTTAAAAACTTTAAAAAAATAAATCAGAATTTAAAGTTAATTTCCTTAATCTAAAAAAGAATATTTGCTATAGGTCAATAACTAAAGTAATAACAATAACCCTGTATACGAGACAGCAAAAGAGACACTGATGTATAGAACAGTCTTTTGGACTCTGTGGGAGAGGGAGAGGGTGGGATGATTTGGGAGAATGGCATTGAAATATGTTTAATATCATATATAAAACAAGTCACCAGTCCAGGTTCGATGCACAACAGTGGATGCTTGGGGCTGGTGCACTGGGACGACCCAGAGGGATGGTATGGGGAGGGAGGAGGGAGGAGGGTTCAGGATGGGGAACACATGAATACCTGTGGTGGATTCATTTCGATATTTGGCAAAACCAATACAATATTGTAAAGTTTAAAAATAAAATAAAAAAAAGAAATGAAAAACAATGAACTAAAAAATAATAATAATAAAAAATAAAATAAAATAATATTTAAGATTAATTACTATGTATTCAATTCAATTCAATACATTTCATAGTAATGTATTCAATTACTATGAATTACTATGTGTAATTCACATAGCCTGGAAGAAGAAATGGCAACCCACTTCAGTATTCTTGCTGGGATAATCCCATGGACAGTGGAGTCTGGCAGGCTACAGTCCCTGAGGTCACAAAGAGCTAGACCATACTGAGCAACTGAGTTCTCACATTACAAATAGCCTTATTAAAATCAAGAAATAATTAAGAATGAAAATTACTTTAGTTAAAACTCTACTTAATTTTAGCAAAAAGGAAGTTGGTTAGAAAATTCTTAGGAGGTGTACAGATTTGTTGACAGGCTGGAGGACCAGACTTAGAAACAACAGGATTAGACAAAGCCCCAAAGGTGCGGAAGCAGAGACACCCGGCAGGTATCTGGTCAGAAGTAGTCCTAGTGCAATTCATCTACAAAGGCTGGCTTGGTCACTGTGATTATCATCTCTAACAGTGCACACACTGTCAAGTGACTGGCTCAAGATGCAAAACCCTGGAGAGGGTCAGTCACCTTGCTCTAAGTTGGTGGGAGGACTTCTCCCACCACATTGCAATATTGCATATACTTGGAGTGTTCTCCAAATCAAGGTG
This sequence comes from Bubalus bubalis, assembly GCF_019923935.1. NCBI lineage: Eukaryota > Metazoa > Chordata > Mammalia > Artiodactyla > Bovidae > Bubalus > Bubalus bubalis. The sequence goes on along the minus strand of NC_059160.1, from coordinate 39,391,160 downwards.
GGATGCTAATAGGAAGAGAATATTAGAATGTTGGACAACTTTACATAACACATACTTACTACCTTACTATCATTGCCATTATTTATTAACCTTGTTTGCAGATTAAATTGTTTTAGGTCTAGAACATCCATAGTAAGCAACTGAAGTTAATAGCAAAAGATAATAGCTTTGTGGGGAATTTGGATTTAAAAACTTACACACAAAAATATAACTTGCTTATGAAATATCATAACCAATTAGAGAACACAATGAAAGGAACTATTATGTTCACAGTAGCAAAAATATAAAATTTATAGAAATTAACATAGAATAATACTTATTAAAAATGTTGCATTCCATTCCAGAAAATTTATGAATACTCTGAGACTTCCCAGTGGGTAATTCTATTGAAGTCTTTTTGTTTGTTTGTTTTTGTTTTTTTAAGGAAAAATAATTGTATTTCCTTCTTCAGTAACTCAATTATTTTCTCATAGCATATGTGCACTTCTTAGGCATGGCACAACTTCTTAGATCTTGGAATGAAACTGAGTACTTTCACTCTCATTTCTTGTTTCATATTGATTTTATCTTGGTCCTTTTTCCCCCACAGAAACACCCATCCAAAAAACTAGTTTCAAAATAAAAATGATGTCTTCAAAACAAACAAAACAATTCAATGTTGAAATCATGAACTGCCTTGAGCAAGCATTCCATGCAGTGTCCAACAGATGTTTCTGTGTTAGGGAAGTCTTTCTTAATCTTTTTTGCCTTTGAGAAATCCTTGCAGTAATGATCAGATCTCAGGAACACCTGCATAAAAACTGTAGGTACAGTTCATGGTACATTAATGTGATTAGTAAGTTGTAGATATAAGAAGTCAATTATAATTGTTAATGCTCTATTGAGTAAAGAATGTTATTTTTCTCATGATCTCTTTCTTCTGGCTGAAGATTTAGTTTACTCTTTTGGTGTGACTTCCCCCTCTGCACAAAGAACATCAGCTTTAATGCATGTCAGTAATATAGATAGTGAAAACGTCATTTTTTTCTTCTTGATTTTTTTACCTACCCAAGTAGGGTAAGTCTTATAAAACATTTTTAGCATGCAACATACTAATAAGGTATGGTATCTGGCATATGTTGTTGTTGTTTAGTCACTAAGTCATGTCTGACTCTTTGTGACGCCATGGACTGTAGCCCACCAGGCTCCTTTGTCCATGGGATTCTCCAGGCAAGACTACTGGCGTGTATAGCCATTCCCTTCTCCAGGGGATCTTCCCATCCCAGGGAATGAATCTGTGTCTCCTGCATCAGGAGGATTCTTTACCATACTGAGCCACCTGGCAAACCCCATCTGCTATATGTAATAGATGGTATACGTAAAAGTATTTTTTTTCTTTTTGTATTTAAAACAAAAAATGACATTTTAGCCAAACATTCTTGAAAAATAACTAGGTAACAAAGCCTTGCTTACATTTCCCATAATTAATCTTTCTTTTTTTTTTATTTTTTATAAATGCAAAAATTCACAAGGAAAACCTAATAATTCTGTGGTAAGTTACTGCCTTAAGCCAAACTAAAATTTCAATTTTATAAAGATGGTTCTGCTAGACTTCTTTTAAACAATGGTTACTAATTTATTTTGACTAATTCTATTTACAGCATTGGATAAGGAAATGGCAACCCACTCCAGTATTCTGGCCTGCAGAATCCCATGGACAAAGGAGCCTGGTGGGCTATAGTCCATGGGGTCGTAATGAGTCGGATGTGACTGAGTGAGTAACAGACACACATTTACAGCATTAAAATTTATTGACAATGTCAAACAGTAAAACTACTAGAGCCATAAGCCAAACCTATGTGAGTGAAAGTATCTCAAGACACAATTTTATACTATTTTTACACTGAAAGACAGTTTCCTACATGATCAAGCACATAAACCTAGGTGTTTCAAAATTATTATACTAGCGCTTTTGATCTTTTTAATAGAAATCAGTTCAGTTCAGTTGCTCAGTCATATCCGACTATTTGTGACCTCATAACTGCAGCACACCATGTTTCCCTGTCCTTCAAGCCTCCTGGAGTTTGCTCAAACTCATGTCCATTGAGTCAGTGATGCCATCCAACCATCTCATCCTCTGTTCTTATCCACACCATTCTTTTTTTTTTTTTTTTTAATTTTATTTTATTTTTAAACTTTACATAACTGTATTAGTTTTGCCAAATATCAAAATGAATCCGCCACAGGTATACATGTGTTCCTCTTCCTGAACCCTCCTCCCTCCTCCCTCCCCATTCCATCCCTCTGGGTCACACCATTCTTATCCTGCCCTCAATCGTTCCCAGCATCAGGGTCTTTTCTAGTGAGTTGGCACTTCGCATCAGGTGGCCAAAGTATTGGGGTTGCAGCTTCAGCATCAGTCCTTCCAATGGATATTCAGGGTTGACCTCCTTTAGGATTGACTGGTTTGATCTCCTTACAGTCCAAGGAACTCTTGAGAGTCTTCTCAAACACCAAAGTTTGAAAGCATCAATCCATTGACACTCATCCTTCTCTGGGGTCTAACTCTCACATCCATACATGACTGAATGGATATTGGAAAAAATCACAGCTTTGACTAGATGGGCCTTTGTTGGCAAAGTAATGTCTCTGCTTTTTAACATGCTGTCTAGGTTTGTCATAGCTTTCCTTCTTGGAGCAAGCATCTTTTAATTTCATGGTTGGGGTGCAGTTACTGTCCACAGTAATGTTGGAGCCCAAGAGTAAAAACTCAGTCACTGTTTCCATTGTTTCCCCATCTATTTCCCATGAAGTGATGGGACCGGATGCCATGATCTTTTTTTTTTGAATGTTGAGTTTTAAGTCAACTTTTTCACTTTCCTCTTTTACTTTCATCAAGAGGCTTTTAGTTCCTCTTCACTTTCTGCCATAAGGGTGGTATCATCTGCATATCTGAGATTATTGATATTTCTCCCAGCAATCTTGATTCCAGTTTGTGTTTCATCCAGCCCAGCACTTCACATGATGTACTCTGCATATAAGTTAAATAAACAGGGTGACAATATACAGCCTTGATGTACTCCTTCCCCAATTTTGAACCAGTTCATTGTTCCATGTCCAGTTCTAACTGTTGCTTCTTGACCTGCATACAGGTTTCTCAGGAGGCAGGTCAGGTGGTCTGGTATTCCCATCTCTTGAATTTTCCACAGTTTCTTGTGATCCACACAGTCAAAGGATTTAGCATAGTCAATGAAGCAGAAGGAGATATTTCTATGGAATTCTCTAACTTTTTATATGATCCAACAGATGTCAGCAACTTGATCTCTGACTCCTCTGCCTTTTCAAAATCCAGTTGTACATCTGGAAGTTCTCTGTTCACGTACTGTTGAAGTCTAGCTGGAGGATTTTGAGCATAATCTTGCTAGCATGTGAAATGAGTGCAATTGTGTGGTAGTTTGATCATTCTTTGGCATTGCCTTTCTTTTGGATTGGAATGAATACTGACCTTTTACAGTCCTGTGGCCACTGATGAGTTTTCCAAATTTGTTGGCATATTGAGTGCAGCACTTTCACAGCATCATCATTTAGGACTTGAAATAGCTTAGTTGGAATTCCATCACCTGCAGTAGATTTCTTTGTAGTGATGCTTCCTAAGGCCCATTTGAGGTCACACTCCAGGATGTCTGGCTCAAGGTGAGTGATCACCTCATCGCAGTTATCTGGGTCTTGAAGATCTTTTTGTATAGTTCTTCTGTGTATTCTTGCCACCTTTTCTTAATATCTTCTGCTTCTGTTAGGTTCATACCATTTCTGTCCTTTATTGTGCCCATTATTGCATGAAATAGTCCCTTGGTATCTCTAATTTTCTTGAAGAGATCTCTAGTCTTCCCCATTGTGTTGGTTTCCTCTCTTTCTTTGCATTGTTCACTTAGGAAGATTTCTTCTCTCTCCTGCTATTCTATGGAACTCTGAATTAAGATGGGTATATCTTTCCTTTTCACCTCTGCTTTCGCTTGTCTTCTTTTCTCAGCTATTTGTAAGTTTCTAAGTAGTGAACACCCTGCTTATTTAACTTATATGCAGAGTACATCATGAGAAACACTGGACTGGAAGAAACACAAACTGGAATCAAGATTGCCGGGAGAAATATCAATAACCTCAGATATGCAGATGACACCACCCTTATGGCAGAAAGTGAAGAGGAGCTAAAAAGCCTCTTGATGAAAGTGAAAGTGGAGAGTGAAAAAGTTGGCTTAAAGCTCAACATTCAGAAAATGAAGATCATGGCATCTGGTCCCATCACTTCATGGCAAATAGATGGGGAAACAGTGTCAGACTTGATTTTTTGGGGCTCCAAAATCACTGCAGATGGTGACTGCAGCCATGAAATTAAAAGACGCTTACTCCTTGGAAGGAAAATTATGACCAACCTAGATAGCATATTGAAAAGCAGAGACATTACTTTGCCAACAAAGGTCCGTCTAGTCAAGGCTATGGTTTTTCCAGTGGTCATGTATGGATGTGAGAGTTGGACTGTAAAGAAAGCTGAGCACCAAAGAATCGACGCTTTTGACCTGTGGTGTTGGAGATGACTCTTGAGAGTCCCTTGGACTGCAAGGAGATCCAACCAGTCCATTCTAAAGGAGATTGGTCCTGGGTGTTCTTTGGAAGGAATGAAAGCTGAAACTCCAGTACTTTGGCCACCTCATGCGAAGAGTTGACTCATTTGAAAAGACCCTGATGCTGGGAGGGATTGGGAGCAGAAGGAGAAGGGGACGACAGAGGATCAGATGGCTGGATGGCATCACCGACTCAGTGGATGTGAGTCTGAGTGAACTCTAGGAGTTGGTGATGGACAGGGAGGCTGGTGTGCTGCAATTCATGGGGTCACAAAGAGTCGGACATGACTGAGCGACTGAACTGAACTGAACTGAAGTAGTGAAAGTGAAAGTTGCTCAGTTATGTCTAACTCTTTGCAACCCCATGGACTGTACCATGGAATTCTCCAGGCCAGAATACTGGAGTGTGTAGTCATTCCCTTCTCCAGAGGATCTTCCCAACTCAGGGATGGAACCTAGGTCTCCTGTATTGCAGGCAGATTCTTTATCATCTCAGTCACCAGGGAAGTCCAAGAATACTGGAGTGGGTATCCTATTCCTTCTCCAGAGGTTGTTCCTGAACCAGGAATCGAATTATGGTCTCCTTCATTACAGCCAGATTCTTTACCAGTTGAGCCTGGGAAGAACCTGGTAGCCAGGGAATAACCATGGAAGCCAGGAAGCTACCTGGTAGCCCTGAGCTACTAGGTAGTTTTTATAGAAATATGTATACATAAAGGTACTATTTTTGACATTAGAAGTGAAGAATGAAATTCACCTGTTTATTGTGAAAACTAACTTTGATTTTTACTACACAAGCACTCAGTTCTTGGTTACACTTGAGATAAGTATGCACACACATTTCATTTTTAACTGAAATGAAATTTCTATTTTTATTCTAATTCCTAATGGAACAAGAAAATGTTTGATCATACATGTTAAGAAACTAAAAATTGTAGCAAAGCGTACATTGCTTTCCTATGGTTTGTGTGATACTCTTTGTACACAAAAACCCAGACAATGTCCAGGAGCAGATTGATAAACTTCATATTAAGTGTAGTTCATAAAGGTATTTTTAATTCTGTCACAATCACATTTTCAGGCTGAACAGAAGATTCAGAGAAAAAAGTTGAAAATTTCATTCTCTTCTAATCTTCAGTTGTTCTGGATGCTTTTCAACAATACTTGATACTTGATATCTTTTCTTACTTTCAAGTCCAAGCAGGTGTGGAAATATTTAAAGATTTCATTTTGCAACATGATTTTCTCAAAGACTGATATTTTTTTAAGTCCAAGAATTGTGTCATGTTAAGTTAAAACATTTTCTCCAGGCTTTGCAGGGACTTGTTCAACTGGTTGTCATGATAAAAATATTTTCCAGTGAGCCTTGTTTCTGGAGCTATTCCCCATCTAGCAGGCATGCTGCAAAATCTATACTACTAGCTTCCAGAAATTGCTTCCGAAATGCATCTTTCAACTCAAATAACTTATTAGGAGCACTTCATAATTTAAGCTAACGATTTCTGTGTGTGGCAGATTTTTATGTGTTCTTAGTTTAGATTTTCATACTGTTTTTTCCTCAAGGAAACTGGTCTTTCTTTAATGAGTCTAACCATTTAGTATCTTCCAGATAATTTTTCATTTCATTTCAAAGAATATTTGGCACTAGAATCCCTCAATGAAAAAAAGAAATGAGGCAAAGCCCACATTTCCCCATATTTCACAAGAGAGGTGAAACCTTTAATGAACATAATTGTCAAATACCAGCAGAATATTTCTTAGCTAGGTATGATGACAAAAAATTAAATATATTTAGGGCTTTGATTGTTTGGGGCAGTTATTGCAGCAGATATAATTTCTTGAATTTCACCAGCATATGTAATTTTTACAAATGTTATATACAATGACTTTTATTGGTTAAGTCTGTTGATATCAAACTGGATAATGAAGCTGTTGTTCTTTAGTCTACTACAGAAGATCTCTTGAGATTCATTTGACAGGTTATCAAAAAGTTGACTCATACTATTGGAGAATTGAACATTTTCAATTTCTCACATTGTATCTTCTCCAAGAATTTTACTCACTGTAATTTTGCACACTAATATTATTCTTGACCACCATGTGAATTTTCCTTCTTGTGGCAACAAATTCTATTATGAAATAAGTTGATTCATGAGCCTTTCACTGATTTTTCTCCAGCTTTATCAAGACATGATTGACACATAAAAATTATGTATGTTTATAAGAAAGCCCTCCTCAGCAATGAATGCAAAGAAATAGAGGAAAACAACAGAATGGGAAAGACTAGAGATCTTTTCAAGAAAATTAGAGATACCAAGGGAACATTTCATGCAAAGATGGGCTTGATAAAGGACAGAAATGGTATGGACCTAACAGAAGCAGAAGATATTAAGAAGAGGTGGCAAAAATACACAGAAGAACTTTCCAAAAAAGATCTTCATGACCCAGATAATCACAATGTTATGATTACTCATCTAGAGCCAGACATCCTGGAATGTGAAGTCCAGTGGGCCTTAGAAAGCATCACTACGAACAAAGCTAGTGGAGGTGATGGAATTCCAGTTGAGCTATTTCAAATCCTGAAAGATGATGCTGTGAAAGTGCTGCACTCAATATGCCAGCAAATTTGGAAAACTCAGCAGTGGCTACAGGACTGGAAAAGGTCAGTTTTCATTCCAATCCCAAAGAAAGGCAATGCCAAAGAATGCTCATACTACCACACAATTGCATTCATCTCACATGCTAGCAAAGTTAAGCTCAAAATTCTCCAAGCCAGGCTTCAGCAATACATGAACCGTGAACTTCCAGATGTTCAAGCTGGTTTTAGAAAAGGCAGAGGAACCAGAGATCAAATTGCCAACATCTGCTGGATCATCAAAAAAGCAAGGGAGTTCCAGAAAAACATCTATTTCTGCTTTATTGACTATGCCAAAGCCTTTGACTGTGGATCACAATAAACTATGGAAAATTCTGAAAGAGATGGGAATACCAGACCACCTGACCTGCCTCTTGAGAAACCTATATGCAGGTCAGGAAGCATCAGTTAGAACTGGACATGGAACAACAGACTGGTTCCAAATCAGGAAAGGAGTACATCAAGGCTGAATAGTGTCACCCTGCTTATTTAACTTATATGCAGAGTACATTATGAGAAATGCTGGGCTGGAAGAAGTACAAGCTGGAATCAAGATTACCAGGAGAAATATCAATAACCTCATTATGCAGATGACACCACCCTTATGGCAGAAAGCGAAGAGGAACTATAAAGAGCCTTTTGATGAAAGTGAAAGAGAAGAGTGAAGAAGGTAGCTTAAAGCTCAACATTCAGAAAACTAAGATCATAGCATCTGGTCCCATCACTTCATGGGAAATAGATGGGGAAACAATGGAAACAGTGTCAGACTTTATTTTTAGGGCTCCAAAATCACTGCAGATGATGATTGCAGCCATGAAATTAAAAGACACTTACTTCTTGGAAGGAAAGTTATGACCAACCTAGATAGCATATTGAAAAGCAGAGACATTACTTTGCCAACAAAGGTCTGTCTGGTCAAGGCTATGGTTTTTCCAGTGGTCATGTATGGATGTGACAGTTGACAGTTGAACTGTGAAGAAAACTGAATGCCAAAGAATTGATGCTTTTGAACTGTGGTGTTTGAGAAGACTCTTGAGAGTCCCTTGGACTGCAAAGAGATCCAACCTGTCCATGCTAATGGAGACCAGTCCTGTGCGGTTCATTGGAAGGACTGATGCTGAAGCTGAAACTCCAGTACTTTGGCCACCTCAAGCTAAGAGTTGACTCATTGGAAAAGACTCTGATGCTGGGAGGGATTGGGGGCAGAAGGAGAAGGGGACAGCAGAGGATGAGATGGCTGGATGGCATCACCAACTCAATGCAAATGAGTTTGGGTAAACTCCAGGAGTTGGTGATGGATGGGGAGTCCTGGCTTGCTGCGATTCATGGGGTTGCAAAGAGTCGGACACGACTGAGTGAGTGAACTGAACTGAAGGTAAACAATGTATTATTTTTACATATGTGTATATTGAATGATTATCATAATGAAGCCAATTAGCATAGTTATATAATTAATTACCTTTTCTTGTGGTGAGAACTCTTGAGGTCTATTCTAGTGTATTTCAAGTATGTAATAACATTATCATTAACCATAACATTATCAATAACATGGTGTATATTATGCCTCAGAAAACTATTCATCTTGACTGAAAATTTAAATAATAGTGTCTTCCCTTTACTCCCAGCTCCATTCAGAGGTGGAGCCTCTGGTAAACCCTATTCTACTCTGTGCTACTTAAATTTGACTTTCCATTTTTTAAAAAGTTTCCACATAAATGAGATTATGTAATACTTTTCTTCCTGTGTCGAAAGACACTTATATCAATATCTCCCAGGGTCATCCATCTATATTGTTGCAAGTGGTAAAAGTTGAGTAATATCTTATTTTGTGTGTGTGTGAGTATCACATTTTATCCATCTGTTGATGGAGAATTGAGTCATTCCCATATCTTATTTGTTGTGAATACTTCTGCAATAAACATGATCTACACTTTTACTCCCATCCCTCGTATTTTGTGTTTTTGATGTTATATTTTATGTCTTTCGTGTCTAGTCCTTAACTGTTTCTTACAGTCATAGCTGGCTTTACGGTTTTGTTTTTTAACTTTCGTACTAGCTATCCAAGTGGTAGATCCTCAGCCTCTACTATATATTTGCCTTTATTAGTGGGATTTTTCCTTTCCTATAAGTTCTTACATTTTTTGTAGCCTTTTTCTTTTTCACTTAAAGAAGATTTTTGAACACTTTATAAAAGTCATTGTATTTATTTATTTATTTTTGTCTGAGCATCTCTTTATCTCATCTTCATTTCTAAAGGCTAACCATGATGGTAGAATTTACAAGGTTGTAGGTATTTCCCTTTCAGCATTTTAAATACATTATGCCATTCTTTTCTGATATGTAAAATTTGTAAAATTTCTTCAGAGAAATCAACTGATAGCCTTATGTGGGTTCCTTTGTATGTGACTCTTTGTTTTTCTCTCTAACTTTAAATTTCTCTCTTTAACTTTTGCAGTTTTATTATTAGAATGTGTCTTAATATGGTTCTCTTTGGGTTCATCTTGTTTGGGACTCTCTGTGCTTCCTGTACGTGGAAATCTGCTTCTTTCTTCAGCTTTGAGGATTTTTCAGTCATACTTTTGTTAAATAAGTCTTCAACCCCTTTCTTTCTCTTTCCTTCTGGAACCCTTAAAGTAAATGTTAGTATGTTTGATGTTGTCGTATAGGTCCCTTTAACTATCCTCATTTTTCAAATTCCTTTTTCTTTTTACTGTTCTGATTAGTTGATTTCCATTATTTTATCTTCTGGATTACTTGCACATTTTTCTCTATCACCTACTGTTCTCTTAGTTCTAACATATTTTTCATTTCAGTTATTGTATTCTTCAGCTTTGAATGTTTCTTTTTTAATATTTTCTAGTCATTTAAAATAATTCTCACTGTATTCATATATACTTTCCCCAATTTCAGTTGGCATATGTATTACTAATGGTTTGAACTTTTAGCTGGTAAATTCTTTATCTCTGTTTCACTAGGTTTTTTAGGAGTTTTTTCCTTATTGTTCTGTTTGAAACATGTTCCTCAGTCTTCTCATTCTGTTCACCTTTGTCTCTATTAAATTAGGTGAAGCAGTTACCTATCTTGTCTTTGTCTGGGAGCATTGGTGTGTGGTCTTCAAGTGTCTAGGGGCTTTGGTAGGAGAGGTGGATCTGAAGTGATCCAGGGTCATGCCTTCCCCTGAGATATGCTGGCAGTCTCCACTGTGGTGGGAGGTAGGATTAGAGATGGAGGAGCTAGAGTCAGAACCAGGTATGACCTAGGGTTTCTCCTGTGCTTAGTAACAGTCAGGGCTGGGATCAAGGCCCAGATCTGTTCCAGCAGATGCCTTGAAGGAATCAGTTTACTCCTGTGTTTGTAATGGCTATCTTTGCTTTGGCTAAGGTAGTGGTGGAGGCCTGACAGCTTGGGGCTACATTTCTGTTCTGGTCTCACTTTTTCCCTGTTGCGGGTACACTGGTTAGAGGCTTGGTCAGGCCAAGAGGAACTGGTGACTCACTAATAACTTTGTTAGCTCCTGCTGGCAATGATAACTTTGCCAGTGATAACTTTATTAGCTCCTGCTGGCAATGTCAGTCCCTGTCTTTACAGCTGATTTCACTCCTTTTGTATGTGGGCAGGGACATACATGTTGGCAATGCCTTCCTCTACTCTTGGCAGAGGCAAGGTCAGGACTGAGCTAGGTGCATTTCTCTAAGTGTGAGCACTCTATTTGGCAACAGCAGCCTGTGCCCCAGGAGAGAGCAGCACTAGCTCAGTGGGGGCTGGAGCTAGTGTCTAGTGTAGGCTGGGGTGCAAACTGGATGTTCCTGGCCAAAGGTCCAAGCAGTTTTCAATCCATGCTGTGACCAGGAGTAAACAGGTGTGTGTATTCACTCTTCAAGAGCAAAACCTTGGTTTCCTCCAGTAAGTCCCCCTGGTTTTCAAAGGGAAATAATCTTCCTGGTGTCAGACTCCAGGGCCAGGGTGACCAATATAAGTTTCAAATTCTTCACTCTCCTGGGAAGATCACAGAGCCTGTGAAATCCCTCTGCTCTTCTGTGTCCCCTTCTAGGGTGCAGATCCTGACAAGATCACTTCTCTTTCTTTCCTGTCTTTACAGCCTTGGTCGTGTGTGCATGCTCAGGTATGTCTGACCCTATGGACTGGAGCCCACTAGGCTCCTTTGTCCATGAGATTTTCCAGGCAAGAAAGTGGGTTGTATATCTTTCTCCAGGGGATCTTCCTGACTTAGGGATCAAACCTCTGTCTCTTGCTTTGGCAGGTGAATTCTTTACTGCTGAGCCACCAGAGAAGCCCGCCTTGGTTGTAGAAGAGCCTTTCTGCTGGTCCATGTTGTTTTCAGTGAGAATTGCTCCATGTGTAGCTGTATTTTTGATGTGTTCATCAGAGGAGCTGAGCTCAGTGTCCTCCTAAAACACCATCTAGATCTCCACTTTCATATGACCCTTTTTTAAACAGAATATTTCTTTTAATAATCTTGTCTGAAAATTACAATAGTCATTTAAAATAATCAGCATCTTTACATATCTGATGTTTATGATATACAGATGAGAGCCTTTTCAATAAAAAAATTAACCTTTTTAGTTATAATTTGCAATAAAATCCTGTGATTTTTAACATGAAATTTGATGAATTTTAACAAATATACACAACTGTGTAATAACAACTACAACTAATTATGATGTATAAAATGTTTCTATTGTCCTCCAAATTTTTCTCATGCTCGTTTGTAGTAAATCTTTTCCCCTCATTCTAGGACCCTGGCCATCACTGACCTATTTTCAGTCACTCTAGATTTATCCTCTCACCATTTCATATATAAGTGGAATCATATAGTGTGCAGTCTTTTATGTCTGGCTTCTGTCACTTAGGATAAGTCTTTTGAGAATGATCCATGTTGTTGTGCATATATTAGTACATTTCTTTTTATGGTGGGGTTTCATTTTATGAATATACCATACTTTGCTTATCCATTTACTAGTTGATTGACATTTGGACTGTTTACAGTTTTTGTTCTCCACGTGCCACTTATATTTTCTGGACATGTCCATTTTTTCCCTCCTGGTAAATACTGAGGTATAAATTTCTGTGTTTTATTGGAGTTTCACGTATACACTATAAAAGCTTCTAGACTATGTTTTAAAGTGTCACTATCATTTTGCATTTCCATCAGCAATGTGTGAGTAGTTGCTCCACATTCTTGTCAACACTTGGTGTTGTCAGTCTATTTAGTTTTTGACGTTTTAATGATATCTCATTGTGGTTCTAATTTCCAAAAAAATGATGCTGATTTTTTTAAATAGACATTTGTTTGCTACATCTTCATGTCTTTGGTGAAGTATCTGTTTAAATATTTGCCTATCAAAAATTGAGTTTCTTATTTTTATTATTGTCTTTTTGTTATTGAGTGATGTGTTCTTTATATTTTTGTATACTAGTCCAATTTTAGATGACAGCATTGCATTATTTTCTCTCAATATGGGACTGTCTCATCATTTTTGCAATATTTGAAGAGCATGGTTTTTAATTTAAATAAAGTACATTTTATCAATTTTTTCTTTTATGTGTGTGTGTATGTGTGTGTGATTTATTTAAGAAATCCATTCCAAGACTGATTATCTGGCCTATTCTAAGTTCACAAAGATTTTTTTCCCTGTGTTTCTTTCTAGAAGTTTTATAGTACTAGCTCTCACATGAGTTGTGAGCATTTGTGCTCAGTTGCTTCAGTCCTGTCTGACTCTTTGCAACCCTATGGACTATAGCTTGCCAGGTTTCTCTGTCCATGGGATTCTCCAGGCAAGAATACTGGAGTGGTTTGCTGTGCCCTCCTCCAGGGGATCTTCACAGTCCAGGGATCAAACCCTCATCTCCTGCTTTACAGGTTGATTCTTTACTGCTGAGCTACTGGGGAAGCCCACGTAAGTTGCGTGATCTAACTCAAATTGCTTTTTGAATTTGGTACAAGGTTAGGTTGAGATTCATTTGGTTATACGGGTGTACCAGTCCTTTTTAATCTGCTGAAAAGATTATCCTTTTCCTCATTGAATACCTTTATACTTCTGTTGAAATCCCATTTGTTATGTATGTTGGTTTCATCTGTGGACTCTGTTGTATTACATGCTTTACATCTATATGGCAAGATTTCACTGTGTTATTTATTGTAGCTTGATAGTAAATACTAAAGTTAATGTACATTTTCTAATTTTGTTGGATTATTTCTACCAAAAAGCCCTTGAAAATTTTGTTTGGAATTCTGTTACATATACAGACTAATTTAGGAAGAACTGATTTCTTTACACTATTAAAACTTCTAATCCATGTATATAGCATATCCTTACATTTTGGAAGGCTTCTTTAATTCCTGTCAGCAATGCCAGTCTTCAGTATGCAAGTCTTACACGTACAGTCGATGGTTGAACGGGGGGGATTAAGGGATGCTGCACCCTACCCCCACAGTAGAAAACCCATGTATAACTTAGCAGTTGGCCCTTCATATCCTCAGTTCTGCCTCCATGGATTCAATCAACCATGGATCACATAGTACTGCAATATTTATTTATAGTCTGTATATAAATGGATCCATGGAGTTCAAATACATGTTCAAGGCTCAACTGTATTTTCTTTAATTTATATCTATTTTTATAGTGTTTGCTAATGTTACAAATAATATTGCTTTTAAATTTCAATTTCCTAATGTTGATTTTTAGTATATAGAAACACAATTGATTTATGTATATCAACTTTGTATCCACTGACTTTAGTAAACTCACTTATTACTGCTAGCAGCTTTTTCTCAGATTTCTCAGCATTTTTGTACATGGGTGGTCATGTCATCTGTAAATAAGAATAAGAGATTAAAAGAAAGAAAAGGAAGAAGCAAACATAAAATATTATAGAGCAACCAAAATTTTATAAGCCTAATAAATATTACTGAAACACTTTAAAGAAAATTGAAAAAAATCTCACATAATTAATTGGAAAAAACATGAATATAAACATTTTAATAAAAAAGATGATAAATATGAAAGATGATAAAGAGATTCAACTTCCAAATTGGCACTATGCAAGAAGAGGCAAAATAAACAAATGGAATAGAAAAAGACTTACATAGCTTACATGCTCCACTTTATTTATATCTACTTAATTTGTGTTCTTGGGCTTCCTTGGATGGCTCAGCGGTAAAGAATCCATCTGCAATGCAGGAGATGTGGGTTCCATCCCTGGGTCAGGAAAATACCCTGAGGGAGGAAATGGCAATCCATTCCAATATTCTTACCTGAATCACCCCATGGTCAGAGGAGCTTGGCGGGCTACAGTCCAAAGGGTGGCAAATAGTCAGACATGACTGAGTGATTGAGCACAATTTATATTCTTACACTGAGTAAAAGATCTTTTTCAGAAGGAACTCCATCTACTTTTAAGTTTAAGTATAGCTTTGGAATTAGATTTACTTAGTGTAAATTATTGCTCAATTTTTCACTAGCTGTGACTTTGGAAAGTCACATTATTTATGTCATCTGGGTCACTCAGTTATCTCATTTATAAAGTGGAGATAATAATAGTACTTATTATGTAGGCCTGCTCTGATGTTTAATTAAGATAGTCCCCATAAAGAGCTTAGTATCATGCCTGGCACAAAACAAGCAATCAATAAATGCTATCTATTTATATTACTGGCTATTTCTTGATCTCTTGTGCTTCAACTAGGAATGTTCCTAAACAGGCAATAAATACTGACTCAAATGGCTTATAACAACAACAACAACAACAACAACAACAACAAAAGGTTAGATCTTGAAAAGACCAGGGAATGAGTTTAATCAGGACTAAAACTATGTGTTCAGGACCTATTTTCTTTCTTTCCCTCTCTCCCTCTTTTTCTCAACTTCCCGTCGAATTTATTGGTATTGGTTCCATCCTTAGGCAAGAGCTCCCCTTGTGGTTATAACATGGCTATGAGCAACTTTCAGACCTTCATTTTTTTATTGTAATGGAAATAAAGCAATAAAAGGTTTTTTTTTTTAAGCAAATTCAAATATTGCACATAAATAATGGCTTCATTATGAGCTGACCAATTTATGTCACAGGTCTGTTCCTGAAGCGATCACTATGGCTGAAATGTTACCCTCTAGAGATGAGGAAGGAGTCATTTTCTTTCAAAGCACCTTGGTTGCCTGAGGGCTAGTTGCTAGTTGCATGATACTTTTATTAAAAGACAGGGAAGGCTGGAGAGGGTGTGGAGAAAAGGGAACCCTCTTACACTGTTGGTGGGAATGCAAACTAGTACAGCCACTATGGAGAACAGTGTGGAGATTCCTTAAAAAACTGGAAATAGAACTGCCTTATGATCCAGCAATCCCACTGCTGGGCATACACACTGAGGAAACCAGAAGGGAAAGAGACACGTGTACCCCAATGTTCATCGCAGCACTGTTTATAATAGCCAGGACATGGAAGCAACCTAGATGTCCATCAGCAGATGAATGGATAAGAAAGCTGTGGTACGTATACACAATGGAGTATTACTCAGCCATTAAAAAGAATACATTTGAATCAGTTCTAATGAGGTGGATGAAACTGGAGCCTATTATACAGAGTGAAGTAAGCCAGAAAGAAAAACACCAATACAGTATACTAACGCATATATATGGAATTTAGAAAGATAGTAACAATAACCCTGTGTACGAGACAGCAAAAGAGACACTGATGTATAGAACAGTCTTATGGACTCTGTGAGAGAGGGAGAGGGTGGGAAGATTTGGGAGAATGGCATTGAAACATGTAAAATATCATGTATGAAACGAGTTGCCAGTCCAGGTTCGATGCACGATACTGGATGCTTGGGGCTGGTGCACTGGGACGACCCAGAGGGATGGAATGGGGAGGGAGGAGGGGGGAGGGTTCAGGATGGGGAACACATGTATACCTGTGGTGGATTCATTTTGATATTTGGCAAAACTAATACAATTATGTAAAGTTTAAAAATAAAATAAAATTAAATTAAAAAAAAAATAAAAGACAGGGAAGTAGATGTCAGGACGCAAAAGCAGCAAATATCTGTGACAAATACTATCTCATTCACATTGTCTTTTCTAAATAACGATCATAGTGTTTCTGTACCACATGGAGACCTATTCTTCATTTAGTTTATTGGGAAATTCCTCTATTTTCTTTGCGTGGAGTATGCTTTTTGTCTTTTGCTTATCTGTTCCCTCTCCCTTTCTCTCTCTCTCTCTGTGTCTCTCTTTCCCTCTCTCTTTGGCAAAGTTTTGTGTACCAGCACATGCTGATTTCTTACCTATCTTCAAATGGAAGCTAGTCACTTGCTATAATTAATTATTTAATTAATTAAAATAACAAAAATTGCAGTTAGGAGTGGTTGAGGATTCCAGCAACATCTTTTAAGTCACAAGCTGTGTTGCAGTGTGGCTATAAAGGCTTCCTTTCCCTCTTCCACCCCACTTCACCTCCAGAGGTCTCCCTTGGTTATAACAGTACGTTGGGAATTTCCCCCCTTCCATCTTTCCCCTTCCCTTCTGTTTTCTTCTCTCTCACACACCCAGACGCCCTTCTCTTCCCCACATTTACCCTTCCCTCACTCCTCACTGGTGGCTCAGATGGTAAAGAATCTGCCTGCAGTGCAAGAGACCCAGGTTTGATTCCTGGATCGTGAAGATTCCCAGGAGAAGGAAACAGCAACCCACTCCGGTGTTCTTGCCTGGGGAATTCCTTGGACAGAGGAGCCTGGTGGGCCACCCACCATGGGGTTGCAAACAATCGGACATGACTGAGTGACTTTCACTTTCACTCCTCACAGCATCCACTTGGTGGGTCAGCATGATCTGTCCTACTGCGCCTCCCTGCATTCTGAGATGTCCTCCTGGGTCTCTTTAAAGACACACTTCCTTTCTTATGGACTCCCGTTAAAAACAAAATTCAATTGAGTAAATTTGAAGATCTAACTGACTTTATTTAGTGATTTATGGCTCAGGTAGCATTCCTTCTAGCAATCAGAAAGGAGCTCTGAGGAGCTGTACAAAAGGGGAGGTTTTTATAGGCAGAAACAAGGTGTGACAAGCAGGTTATTAGAAAAGGAAAAAATGTTTTAGGCAAAGTCACTTCTCCTTAAATCAGGGTAGGCAGGGGTCTTATTAACTAGTGTTGATCAGGAAATTCCTGGCAGACTGGTTTAAAATTCCACTCTGGAGGAGGCTGAAACTCCAATAAGGTTAGGTACTAAGTCTTAGTTTTGCTGTTGTGGTGTTTAACACAAGTGACTACATTTTGGGCTTGTTTCTTTTTTCATTTTTTAACATTCTTTGTACTCATAGAGCTCAATATTCTAATCAAAGGAACTTTTAGGGTGTTGGTGACATGAAATTGGTTATCCTGACCTAGACACTAGGAAGCAGGGCTTGGCTTTCTGAGTTCTCTTCTTCTTTTAGTCTGAAAGTGAAGTCGCTCAGTCGTGTCTCTTTGTGACCCCATGGACTGTAGACTACCAGGCTCCTCTGTCCATGGGATTTTCCAGGCAATAGTACTGGAGTGGATTGCCATTTCCTTCTCCAGGGGATCTTCCCAGCCCAGGGATCGAACCTGGGTCTCCTGCATCGTAGACAGACGCTTTACTGTCTGAGCCACCAGGGAAGTCAAGTATTTGGCTGATATGCCTTTTAAATGCGGCTTGTGGTTGTATTCTTTTCTATGTTTCATTGAAGATAGATTACTTTCCCTCTACCTTTTTTGTTTGTTTTTGGTGGGGTGTGAGGGAGTGGAAAAGAGTAAAAATGTTGCTACTCTCTCTTCTTTAACCAAAATTCATTCTCAGAATGATTTTAAACTATTTGATATTTTCAACTGAACATCCCTCAGAAATATAAAAATTAGCATGTTAAAAAATGAAAACATATTCCTTCTACCACAATTATTTCCATTTTTAGTTTTTCCTACCTCAGGAAGAGGCATCATCATACCTAGCTGCTTTGACTCTGGAACTGTGGATGTTTTCTAGACATCTCCCTCTCTTTCACCTGAAACATGAAATGGCTGCCCAGTTTTGTGTTTTATTCCTTTTATACCTCTCAAATCCATCTCCCTTTCTTGGTTCCCATGACCACTATCTGAGTTCTAGATACCATTCATTCTTCTCTATTCTACCTCAACAACCTTCAATCTGGCCTCCTTGTCATCAGACTTATTCTCTTAGGAATATTGAAGCCAGGTGGAATGAGGTGGCTTATCCAATAGCCATTTAAGATGATTTTCAACCAGTTCCAATATCTTGCTCCAAGCATGTATGTAAAGTCAGGATATGTGACTTCAGCCATTCCTTTAGAAGAGGTCTCCAGTTGGTAATTACTTATCTTCTTCAAGGCTGACCTTGATGTTGTTCGGACCTTTTTTACTGCTGTGTTATGGTGCTAGAGAACAGGGATGGGTGATGAGGGCGGTATGGAGAATAAACTTTCTCTTCCAAATCTGTCCTTAACCAGCTCTCAGATGACTCATTACCCAGTCTCTGAGTAAGTGAGTGAAGTCGCTCAGTCATGTCTGACTCTTTGCGACCCCATGGACTGTAGTCTACCAGGCTCCTCCATCCATGGGATTTTCCAGGCAGGAGTACTGGAGTGGGTTGCCATTTCCTTCTCCAGGAGGTCTTCCTGACCCAGGGATTGAACCAGGGTCTCCCGCATTGTAGGCAGATGCCTTACCATCTGAGCCACCAGGGAAGTCCAATCAGTCTCTGGTGCTGGGTTAATCTTTGTAAAAAGATAAAGGCTACACTTGTGCTCCTGAGAAGAATGATCTTTTTAACAATGTTTTTAGAAATAAACAACAAACAGTTCTAAGTTTTCCAGTGAATCTGTCTGTGTTTTAGTAATGACATCAGGAGGGTGGAGTCGTGGTCTACATTTATATGAGTTCAGCCAGCACAGCTGAAGGAAACAGGGAAAAACAGTTTCAGTCTACATCAGCAGCTCAGTGAAAATTATTAGTAGATGACACCTAGTGGTGGCTTGTGGAAATGCACTGAAGCTAATGAGCATATATGAATGTTAACAGCCTTCACTATATCAGGAACTTGTAACCAAATATAACTCAGGCTCAATAAGACAGCAAAGTACAACCCACTCCTGACATGAAGTCTAACTGTATTGGTTAGTATAGACTAACTGCTGTAGTCAATAAGCTTCAGATTTTTACTGACAACATAATGGAAGTTTATCTTACACCATCAAATAGTGTAGCTGTTCAGTGGGTGAACTTCCATATAATGACACAAAGAGTGACTCGGTCACATGGAAAGAAATACTTTGTGCTTGGATAGGAAAATTCAACAACAGAAGGATATCCCTTCCCAAAACAAAACAAAATAAATAAATCAAAACAACATTGTATGTTGACATAGGCGTGACTGTATAAAACCTTAAAGATTCATTAGGTTAAGCATATAAGAGCTATGTATGTCATGCTATATAAATTATACATCAATTTAGAAAATAACAGCAACAAATCAGTTGGAAAAGAAACAATAAAAGCGAGAGGGACTAGCTAGGACATGGGAGCAGCCTAGATGTCCATCACAGATGAATGGATGGAGAAGCTATGGTACCTGTATACAAGGGAGTATTACTCAGCCATAAAAAGGAATGTATTTGACTCTAATGTGGTGGAATGAGGTGTTCTAATGAGGTGGAAAAATCTAGAGCTTATTATACAGAGTGAAGTAAGAGAAAAACAAATATTGTATATTAACGCATGTCTTTGTAATCTAGAAAGATGGTACTGATGAATCTATTTACAGGGCAGCAATGGCATCTCCAGCATAGAGCACAGACTTGTGGACACAGTGCGGGAAGGAGAGAGTGGGACAAATTCAGAGAGTAGAATGGAAACACACACATTACCATATGTAAAATAGATAGCCAGAGGAAATTGCTGTATGACACAGGAATTTGCTATATTCAGCTCAAACTCGTAAACTCTGTGACAAACTAGAGGGGTGGGATGGATGGGAGATGGGAGGGAGATTTAAGAGGGAGGGGACATGTGTGTACCTATGGCTGATTCGTGTTGATGTAAGGCAGAAACCAACACAATATTGTAAAGCAATTGTCCTCCAATTAAAAATAAATTAAAAAAATAAAAGGGAGAGGGGAGACACCTTACATTAAAACTCACAAAATCTCAATTATTAAAACAGAGTGGTGATACTATTTAAAACCCACAAATTTAAAAAAGAGAGTGGTGTGGATATATGCATATATTAATAAAATAGAATAGAAAACCCAGAAGTATCCCCAAGTGCATACAGATACTTCATAAAGGATAAAGCACTCATCAGAAATCTAATCGACTAATCAGTGAATGTTTTGGAGATAAATGTAAATATATATATATTCTTGTTTGGAGAAAGAATGGAAGGAATGTGAGAAGGGTAAAGTTAATTCATAAACTTTATTTCTTGAAGAAAGACAACCTCGGCACTGCATTAGTCAGGATTCTCAGAGAAACAGAATTAGTAGGATATGTGTACGTGCATGTGTGTGTGTGTGTGTTTGTTTACTTATGTATGTATGCATTCATTTATTATGAGGAACATAACATGCACTTATAGAGGCAGGTGTCTCAAGATCTTCACTGTGGGTTGGCAAACTAGAGATGGAGGGGCACTTACGGTGAGTTCAGTCCTCATCTAAGAGCCTGAGAGCCAGGAGAGCAGATGGTTCACTTCTAGTACAAAGGCTGGGAGGCTTGAGACCCAGGAAGAGCTGATGTTTTACTTCAAGTCTGAAGGCAGGAAAGAGTTGATGCTCCAATTCAAAGCCAGTCAGGCAGGAGAAATTGTCTTTAGCCTTTTAGTTCCATCCATGCCTCAGATTGGATGAGGCCCAGCCACAGTAGTGTGTTCCAGGTGGTGCTGGTGGTAAAGAATTGCTTTGCTAATACAGGAGATGTAAGAGATATGGGTTTGATTCCTGGGTTGGGAAGATCCCCTGGAGAAGGAAATGGGAACCCACTAGAGTATTCTTGTCTGGAGAATCCCGTGGACAGAGAAGCCTGGTGGGCTACAGTTCATAGGGTTGCAAAGAGCTGGACACGAATGAAAGCAATTTAACAACGCACACACCTACGTTAGAAAGAGCAATCTACTATTCTCAGTCAACCAGCTTAAATGTCAACCTCATTCAGAACACTCTCAGAGACACATCCAGAATAATGTTTGACCAAATACCTGGACACCTCATGACTCAGTTAGGCTGACATATAAAATTAACCATCACAGGTCTCCTAAAAGATTTACATTCTCTGATGGCTTATTCACCTTTCCTGAAATCTTGATGTCACTCGTGACATTCTGTTTAAAATGGATCACAGAAGAGATATTATTGAAGAATTATTCAACTTTATTTCCAATATGTATATAGAATTTCCTGTTCCTGGCAGTCCTCTACTTCTTACTGATTATGGGTGTGCTTCAAATCTACAACAAAATATTTTTTAATGAATAGAGAAATTATGGCTCTTTTAATATTGTGGAAAGGCATTGGATCATGTCACCTCTTGGTGTCCAGTAAATTAAAATGGTCACTTGCCACTGGTTTTTACTTATAAGTATGGCAATCCTTGGCTGTTCAGTGTTAAAAAATCTGCCTGCTGATGCAGGAGATGTGGATTCAATCCCTGGGTTGGGAAGATCCCCTGGATAAGGAAATGGCAAACCATTCCAGTATTCTTGCTTGGGAAATCCAATGGACAGAAGAGCCTGGCAGGCTACAGTCCATGGGGTCACAAAAGAGTTTGACATGACTTAGCAAATAAACAAAGTAGTGGCAATCACTACCCCTGACAGAACGGGGACACACTCCTTCTCATTCTCTGCTATTTTTCTTTAATGGTTCTGACTTTTATCAATACTTTGGGTAATCATTGGTGGTTGACACTACTTTGCTATTTGCATGCTATTTCAGTGAATGTAACTTAAATCACTTAAAGCTGTCTGAAAGAGTAGAATAGTAATAATATTAAATATAACACAACACGCATGTTGGATCCTGTATGGTCCAGAATTGTCCAAGTTATCTCACAATTTGAAAGGATCATAACATGGAAGAATTTGGAGAAAAACCTTTCTGAGTGTCCCAATCAGTGTCACTTTTAATCACAAGGGCATCTTTCTGCAGAGCTTTTCAGTCCTGGGGACATGAAGTACTGAAGTGCTAACAAAGATCACCTTTGTATGGTTTAACTAATTGTCATCAATAGCTCTTATGATTTTCATATTTTGCATATTTTTTTTTTTTTGAGCACTTCAAAACCATATCCTTTGATTATCTCAACTGAATCATGCTATGAGAGTTTTTCTGGTTTGGGGGAAAAAATCAATAGCCAACCTTCAGTGTTCAGTTAAGATACTTTTCATTCTTTATATATTATAATGGTAATACTGAGCCAGGCTGGGACCCTTTGCTGCAGTGCTTCAATGCTTGCACCTGGACAAACATCTTCTCAAGCAACAAAGTACAGAGAAACTATAAGGGATTAAAAATTACTGCGTGTATGTTCAGTTGGGGCAAATTTTGGACAAGAAGGTGCAAAAAGACCAACCCCCACCAACTGTGGGAGCAAAAACGGTGTTGGGAACAAAAGCAGGGTACTGCACATGCCCCCTGCACACACACCACCACAGAGGCCAGACACCTAAGCCACCCCTCCAGTCTGACCCCTCACTCCACATAAGCAACCAACTCACCAATATCCAACCAGGGAACAAACAAGGGAAACGTACTTGTTTTCCCTCCCTCCTGCGGCCACAGGAGCCCCAGTATAACTTCGTCTGAATTTCTTGGCAGGCCTTTTATCAATTTCTAGTAACTGGGGAAGGCCAAGAACATTGGTTGGGATCAAGACTTTATTGAATGAATGTATCAAGAATGAATCTTTTAAGTGATAAATGTTCTTGTAATGTTGTCTCAGTTACCACGAATAGGACATGAGCCTACTGTACTAGAAATATTCTCTGTCCCTTTGTTCTTCCCTCAGTGCAAATCAGGTGTGTCTCTGTGTGTAACCAGAAGAATTCACCTTTGTCTTTTCACTTGTGACAATTTCCTCTGCCTTCTCCTCCTCCCATAAAAAATGGAAAAAACTGATCTGAATCCTTACAAGAATACTGAAACTGAAGTCCTTCTTGGGTTTAGCAAGGAAGCAGCTGTGGAAAGATAATGTGGTTCCTCTGTTTTTCTGAGAGGCCCTCAGGTGGATGAGCACAGACCTGAACTCTGCTCTGCTTGGTAAGGAACCTTGATGTTGACAGGGAATATCGTTAGGTAATAGTTTTTAGGCAATAAAGGAAAACATTTCCTTCCTCACTATATGCTGTTTTGTCATTGGAAATCGATATCTCCGCTAGATGGGAGTGTTTATGTCAGATTTAAGAAGCTCAATAAAGAAGTGGGAGTATCTGCTTGTCACACTTCTCTATTGTATATTCTTTATTTATTTATTTTTTTATTATTATTTTTTACTTTACAATATTGTATTGGTTTTGCCATACATCAACATGCATCCACCATGGGTGTACACGTGTTCCCCATCCTGAACCCTGCTCCCAGCTCCCTCCCCATACCATCCCTCTGGGTCCTCCCAGTGCACCAGCCCCAACCTTCCTGTATCCATTTTCTAAGCCTCCAGAACATAATAGTGTTCAAGGAATGGCAGGTGTTACAACACTTTTTGATACATGAATGAACACCTGACTTTGTAGACTGATTCATACTTGATGAAAATTACATATACATATGTGTGTGTATATATATATATATTTTTTCATGCTCATGAACCCAAAATAAAAATGGGCACAGGATATGAATAAACTATTCCCAAAAGAAACTTCAAAAGGCTAACAAATATAGAAAGTAAACAATTTATAACCAGGGAAATAAACAGAGCTTTACAACCAGATTGTAGCTTGCCAGGCTCCTCTGTCCATGGGATTCTCCAGGCAAGAATACTGGAGTGGGCTGTCATTTCCTTCTTCAGGGGATCTTCCTGACCCAGGAATCAAACCCAGGTCTCCTGCACTGCAGGCAGTTTCTTTACTGACTGAGCTATGAGGGGAAGCCCTACATATACATATACATATATTTTCATGCTTAAATGCATACATGTAGATGTTCTAATAAATGAGACAAAATTAACGTCACACTATGAATTCTGTTCTCCTTGCCCTTTTCTGAAGCTTTATTTTGTCTCTGGCAAAGTGAATAGCTCTTCCCCTTCACCCTTCCCCAAAATGAAGTTTATGATTAAAGAGAATTTCTCATTTGCTCATGCTGATGTTGACGTAAGGATGCTACTGTTAGAATATATTTATAGATGTTCTAAAAACCTGTGTCACAGTACTGATCAGAGATGGATTCTGTGAGTTGTCCTTTTCTGATAGGCAAAGACATTCCATCATTGCCCTTGATTACAATTAGTAGAATATGATGACAACAAGACCAAATTAATCCAATTTATGACTGCTTTAAAATGATCTATAGACAATGTGCCTCTTTATTACCAGCCTTCTGACTGATTTACCATTGTTCTGTGAAAATTTCTATTTCTAAGACCTGTGATAGTTACTAACTCTTCTTATAGATGGCTCTGGAGAAATAATACACTTTAAAATCATATTTTTTTTACTTAAATAATGGTCTCAAACTCTTAGTCCACCAATATGCCCCCTAAGGATAATATTAGTTGATTATTTTTTTCTTCAATCAATAATAGTAGTCAAGGAAATAATTTATGTAAATTTCAGTTACCTAGAATAAATGTGAAACCATCAGAATATGGAGAAATAGAAAGGGTCCTGTATAATGTGCTGCTTATTTTGAATCACTTTTGTAGAGGATGTGAAATATTTAGAAGGGAGTTATGGATTTTTCTTATGGGAAACATAAGGAAAGGTAGAGAATATTGTACATAAGACCACATAAACCTTACGTTGTTCGTCAATCAGAATAAGGATTCTTGGAAATAGTATATTTTGATCATCAAAGAATTTGAAGATATCATTATGACTCAGTTTTAATAAAAATTCTTATATGTAAACAACAGAAACATGGGTAATTTAAGCAGAAAAATATTCTATTTTGGTGAAGGATGGATGTCGTATTTGGATTTGGAGAGGATAATTACAATATTCAAAATTGGCATTTTAGACATATTTAGACGGGAGCCTGGAATGCTGCAGTCCATGGGGTCACAGAGTCGGACACGACTGAGTGACTGAACTGAACTGAATTAAACTGAAAATTGGCATACTTCTTATAAATATGAATAAGGAAAAGAACCCTGAAGAAAAATGGGCACAGGATGTAAATAAACTATTCCCCAAAGAAACTTAAATGGCTAACAAATATAACAATTTATAACAAGGGAAATTAGCAGAGCTTTACAACCAGATTATAAAAAGTAATAAAGTAGAATGATATCAAGTGCTGGTAAGAACATAGAGAAACAGGAAGCTATATGCACAGATGAGACCAAAGACTGATACAATCTTAAAAGCATATTTCCTAATTTACTATGATCCCTTAATCCTGTTATAGCATAAAATTCAGGAAAGCAAATACATCTGTCCATGAAGAGGTATGCATGAGGATGCTTTTTGAAGTACTGTTTATGGCAGTGGGAAATTGGAGGTAACCTAACTTTCCATTATAGGACAAGGGATAAATAAAATCAAAGAAGACTATTATGTATTATGGTATAGCTGAGGCCATGAATTACAGGTTTATACAAAGACATAGATGGACTTCAGGGTAATCAGAGATAATTAATTAAAAAATCCAACAGAATGACACTCAGCTTAACTAATGTAAATTAAAAAACACATAATGCCCCAAACAATGATATAACTTTTTAATATATATCCCTGTACATATACCAAGGACAGTAGAGTAGATTTATTTAGTGATAGTAGTGGGGAGAATGAAAGAATCAAAGAAATGCAACAATGTCATAAAACAGGAGAATGGTGTTATAGGATGACAGCGTAAGATTATAATTGAATTACTTTTTGTTTTACTTGAAGTCCAAAATAATTTAAAAAAAGAAAATTAATCAAAAGATATTGGATAATTTATAAATTCCTAGAAGAAATAGAGGACCACACTTAGTGGTTATGTGATTTGGAAAAATACCCCAAATCATGTCACAAAACATTCAGAGAAGCTGCAGCCATGTCCACTGTGTACAGGATATTTTGAATTTTTTTAACCCTCTGGCACTGGACACAGGATGCTTCCACCAGGACCTCTGCACTGTCAGCCCATGAACTGTCTTCCTGTTCATGAGAATCCTTTTCATTGCCTAAGTAGCTTTCAGTTCAATGTAGTGGTGAGAGTGTCAATTTGTGGTGTTTATTTCACATATCATAAGATAAATGACAGTTGTCCACATAGATTTATTCTAGAATATTAAGCTCAATTTGCAATCAGTCATTGAACCATGGAACTGGAACAAGAAAAGGGGATGTCTTTACCTACTTTGCTGATTGAGGTCATGTGAACAATGGTGAAAAGATCTTTCCAAGATTTCTCTCGATATTTCAAAAAGAATATGTTGCTATCAGGAATAAAAATGAGATGAAGAGGTGGCTTGTGAACCTGTGCCTTTACCAAGTTATATTAATATTATAATCGTGTATTTGATCTTGGAATGAATAATGACATTGAAGTTGGCACATGAAGACATGGTTGTCCCCTCTCCTTTGCTATAATATGTCATGACATAATCATCTTTAAATTATTTACAAATTGATATTTCAGTTTTCTCAAATTAGCTGTTGTGTTCATGTGTCCTGCTATGTGTAGACATCATGTGATCTGGGAGGGTGGTACCCTAATATAAAGAGATGGGGGAAAAGTCACACTAGGGACACAGCAGGCAGGACAGATGGTGTAAGAATAGAGTGACATTTAAGGAGTTACAGGAAGGAGACAATCTGGGGGAGAAAGAATTGTACTTGAGAGTGACTGTCTTTCAGCCTAATCAGAATTATCCAGGGGCTTATTGTTCTTTTGTTGTAGTTTTTCAGTTGCTAAGGCATTTCTGACTGTTTGCAACTCCATGGACTACAGCACACCAGGCTTCCCTGTCCTTCACTATCTCCCAGAGTTTGCTCAAACTCACGTCCATTGAGTTGGTGATGCTATCTAACTATCTTATCCTCTGCCACCCCCTTCTCCTTTTGCCTTCAATCTTTTCTAGCATCAGGGTCTTTTCCAAAGAGTCACCTCTTGGCATCAGGTGGCCAAAGTATTGGAGCTTCAGTCCTTCCAATGAATATTGAGGGTTAATCTCCTTTAGGAGTGACTGGTTTGAACTTCTTGCTGCCCAAAGGACTCTCAAGAGTCTTCTCCAGCACCACAGTTCAAAAGCATAAATTCTTTAGCACTCATCCTTCTTTATGGTCCAACTCTCCCATCCATGCATGACTACTGGAAAAACCTTAGCTTTGACTATACAGATCTTTGTTGGGAAAGTGATGTCTCTGCTTTTTAATATGCTGTCTAGGTTGGTCATAGCTTTTCTTTCAAGGAGCAAGTGGCTTTTAATTTCATGGCTGCAGTCACTATCTGCAGTGAATTTAGAGTCTGAGAAAATAAAACCTGTCACCACTTCCACTTTTCCCCCCTCTATTTTCCATGAAGTGATGGGACCAGATGCCATGATTTTAGTTTTTTAAATGTTGAGTTTCAAGTCAGCTTTTTCACTCTCCTCTTTTATCCTCATCTAGAGGCTTTTTAGTTCTTCTTCACGTTCTGCCATTAGAGTGGTATCATCTGCATATCTGAGGTTGTTGATGTTTCTTTTCTCATGGCAATCTTGATTCTAGTTTGTGATTCATCTAGCCTGGCATTTCACATGATGTACTCTACATATAAGTTAAATAAAACAGGGCAACGATATACAGCCTTATCGTACTCCTTTCACAATTTGGAACTAGTCGGTTGTCCAACGTCTGGTTCTAACAGCTTCTTGACCCACATACAGGTTTCTCAAAAGACAGCTAAGATGGTCTGGTACTCCCATCTCTGTAAGAATTTTCCAGTTTGTTGTGATCCACACAGTCAAAGACTTTAGTATAGTGAATGAAGCAGAAGTAGATATTTTTTGCAATTCCCTTGCTTTCTCTATGATCCCATGAATGTTGACAAT
Source organism: Bubalus bubalis (assembly GCF_019923935.1). Taxonomy (NCBI): domain Eukaryota; kingdom Metazoa; phylum Chordata; class Mammalia; order Artiodactyla; family Bovidae; genus Bubalus; species Bubalus bubalis. The sequence goes on along the minus strand of NC_059160.1, from coordinate 39,362,711 downwards.
TTGATCACTGGTTCCTCTGCCTTTCTAAATCCAGCTTGTACATACTGTCTTTACTTCCAACATTTTCTATTAATAGCTTACATCACATTATAGCCACAGTATAATTTTTACTCTCTCTACAAAGAAGGCCTCAAAGGGAAAGAGGTAAAAGAATAAATAATAATAAAATGTGTTTGAAATCACTATAAAAATTCTGTTAATGAGGTAGATAGCATGATTTCAAGTGGTTAGCTGTTTTTATTTAAATACATTGTCCCAGTGATACCGACCAGGGTTCTTGGCCTTCCCCAATCAATAGAAATCGACTAAAGGCTAGGCAAGAAATTCAGGCAAGGCTTTATTTGGGGTCCTGCACTGGCTACAGGAGGGAGGAAAAAACAAGTAATAGGTTCCCTTGCTGGCTCCCTGAGGTGGGGTGAGCTCGTTTCTTACCTGAGGTGAGGATAAGAGCATGTCCAGGGTGAGGCTGGAGGGGAGACTTAGGTGTTTTGCTCACTTCTTTGTGGTCTTGAGTGCAGGGGCACATGTGCAGTACCCTGGTTTTGCTCTGGAACCCAGTTTTTGCTCCCAGGTTTAAGAAATGGCAGTTAGATTTTTTTTTTTTTGGTCCAGAATTTGCCCCCAATATGCATGCACACAGTTATTTTTAGTCCCTTATAGTTTCTTTATATTTTGTAAATTGAGGAGAAGTGTGTCTGTGTCCAGGTGCAAAGTCTATAGCACTGCAGCAAAAGGTTCTAGGCCTGGCTCACTGGTGCCTCATTATCATTTCCCCTTTTACTCTTATGAAATATTTCATTACCATTCTTCATAAAAACAACAACAACAACAACAACAAATGGCACACGGCCCCACCGTGGGACCGGAGCATCCGCCCCCTCACCGCCCACAGAGGGGAGGTGCGGGGCGTGGGGGGGGGGGGAGGTGGGGGAGGGTGTTCTGCCCACGTGCTCTGGCAGTCGGCAGGCGGCCACTGTGCACTTGGGAGGGGCAGCAGCTGGGGGTTCAGGTACCCCAAGGTACCTTACAAATAGCTGTGAAAAGAAGAGAAGTGAAAAGCAAAGGAGAAAAGGAAAGATACAAACATCTGAATGCAGAGTTCCAAAGAATAGCAAGAAGAGATAAGAAAGCCTTCTTCAGCAATCAGTGCAAAGAAATAGAGGAAGACAACAGAATGGGAAAGACTAGGGATCTCTTCAAGAAAATTAGAGATACCAAAGGAACATTTCATGCAAAGATGGGCTCGATAAAGGACAGAAATGGTATGGCCCTAACAGAAGCAGAAGATATTAAGAAGAGATGGCAAGAATACACAGAACTATACAAAAAAGATCTTCACGACCCAGATAATCACGATGGTGTGATCACTGACCTAGAGCCAGACATCCTGGAATGTGAAGTCAAGTGGGCCTTAGGAAGCATCACTACAAACAAAGCTAGAGGAGGTGATGGAATTCCAGTTGAGCTATTCCAAATTCTGAAAGATGATGCTGTGAAAGTGCTGCACTCAATATGCCAGCAAATTTGTAAAACTCAGCCGTGGCCACAGGACTGGAAAAGGTCAGTTTTCATTCCAATCCCAAAGAAAGGCAATGCCAAAGAATGCTCAAACTACCGCACAATTGCACTCATCTCACACGCAGTAAAGTAATGCTCAAAATTCTCCAAGCCAGGCTTCAGCAATATGTGAACCATGAATTTCCTGATGTTCAAGCTGGTTTTAGAAAAGGCAGAGGAACCAGAGATCAAATTGCCAACATCCGCTGGATCATGGAAAAAGCAAGAGAGTTTCAGAAAAACATCTATTTCTGCTTTATTGACTATGCCAAAGCCTTTGACTGTGTGGATCACAACAAACTGTGGAAAATTCTGAAAGAGATGGGAATACCAGACCACCTGATCTGCCTCTTGAGAAATCTGTATGCAGGTCAGGAAGCAAGAGTTAGAACTGGACATGGAACAACAGACTGGTTCCAAATAGGAAAAGGAGTACATCAAGGCTGTATATTGTCACCCTGTTTATTTAACTTATATGCAGAGTACATCATGAGAAACGCTGAACTGGAAGAAACACAAGCTGGACTCAAGATTGCTGGAAGAAATATAAATAACCTCAGATATGCAGATGACATCACCCTTATGGCAGAAAGTGAAGAGGAACTCAAAAGCCTCTTGATGAAAGTGAAAGAGGAGAGTGAAAAAAATTGGCTTAAAGCTCAACATTCAGAAAACGAAGATCATGGCATCCGGTCCCCTCACTTCATGGGAAATAGATGGGGAAACAGTGGAGACAGCAGCTGACTTTATTTTTCTGGGCTCCAAAATCACTACAGATGGTGACTGCAGCCATGAAATTAAAAGACCCTTACTCCTTGGAAGGAAAGTTATGACCAACTTAGATAGCATATTCAAAAGCAGAGACATTGCTTTGCCAACAAAGGTTCGTCTAGTCAAGGCTATGGTTTTTCCTGTGGTCATGTATGGATGTGAGAGTTGGACTGTGAAGAAGGCTGAGTGCCGAAGAATTGATGCTTTTGAACTGTGGTGTTGGAGAAGACTCTTGAGAGTCCCTTGGACTGCAAGGAGATCCAACCAGTCCATTCTGAAGGAGATTAGCCCTGGGATTTCTTTGGAAGGCCTGATGCTAAAGCTGAAACTCCAGTACTTGGGGCCACCTCATGGGAAGAGTTGACTCATTGGAAAAAACTCTGATGCTGGGAAGGATTGGGGGGAAGAGGAGAAGGGGACGACAGAGGATGAGATGGCTGGATGGCATCACTGACTCAATGGACGTGAGTCTCAGTGAACTCTGGGAGCTGGTGATGGACAGGGAGGCCTGGCGTGCTGCGATTCATGGGGTCGCAAAGAGTCGGACACAACTGAGCGACTGATCTGATCTGATCTGATTCTTCATAGATGAGTCATTTGCATTGAGGAGCTTCCCTGGTGGATCAGTAGTAAAGAATCTGCCTTTAATGCAGCAGACGTGGGTTGAGTCTCTGGGTTGGGAAGATCTCCTGGAGGAGGGCATGGCAACCCACTCCAGTATGCTTGCCAGGAGAATCCCATGGATAGAGGAGCCTGGTGGACTATAATCCATAGGGTCCAAAAGAATCAGACATGACTGAAGCAACTTGTCAAGCATGCATTGGCACTGAATGTGCTATGTGTGGTGTTTGTGTGTGTGCATATGTGAGGAAGTTAGTGTATGTTCACCCGGGGGACTGGCAATAACCAGAATTAATTCAGATGTCTCAAACGATAGACTTTAGTAGGCAGGCAGACTGGACAGGACAAACAAGGCATGGTGTGGCATACAGATGAGCAACAATAAGAAGCCATATTCCTTAAGAGGTGAGGAAGAAATAATATTGACCAGAGCCTGGCGGGAGCTATGACTGAGAGGGACACAGCTGCCACCAGAGATAATGGTGCCAAGTGCCAGGGAATAAATGCCACAATATTTCTCTTTTCTACCTTCCAGTCATCTGCTGGTTTCTCCCCTTGGCCAAGTGTTACTAAAAGCCAGTCATGAGGGGAGCTTCAGCGATGAGATTTATAAGGGTAAGTTTCCTTGACGTAAGAAAGATAGGGGGTGAAGACTGCATATGAGTGAAGAAATGGTCAGAGGCTGGTGCATTCCCTGGTTCTGCCATGTAGCATCCATTTTGCCCTTTTTAGATGAAAAAATTATCATCCCAAACACCGAGGAGACACAATCGAACGATGCAATTCAGTCATAACCATAATGTTCTACACTACCACAACCTCTCATTTTTACTCAGTATCAAGAAAAGGGGAGAAAAATAATTGACCAGCACAAAATATGAATACTTGTTACAGTTTTTGACTCTATCTGGTTATCAGGCCAAAGATTATCATCATAAAATTTTCTTTCACTATTTCCCTTACCTTCTTCTAGATATGAGTTGGATGGGCATGGCATCACAAATCTCCATTCCTTAAATATCTGAGATCATAGTTCAGTCCTTATTGGATTTTTACAATTTCCTATGAGAAGATGGCTTCATGCAGGTAGTTTAATTGAGGAGTGATCAAAGGAAGCAGTAGTGAGAAATAAGGGGAGTTAACAGGGAAGGTATGAAGGCAATGTAGAGTGGGCATGCATTATCAATTTAGCTCTTCTATGAATGACTAGTGTTCAGTCTTACAGATCCACCTGAGGAGCCTTTTGAAAACTGGCTTTCCAGGGCTTAAACTGGCAAGAATGTATTCTTTCATGCTTGTACCCAGTTGGTCAAATGATAGTCACATATGTTTAACCTCTATGAGTTGATATGCATGAGTACTGAGTGGATACCCAAAGGTAACCCATGCCTTGTGTCTAAAGAACAAACAAACAAAAAACCCAGAACCAGAAGCAAAAGGCACAGAGCAAAGGTATGAAGTAAGTTTGCAGGTGCACAAAGCGGGTCCATGCCTCGTAGAAGTAGTCACAAGAGAAGTGGCTACTATCTAATGTTAAATAAGGTAAGAGCTCTATCTAATGTTCAATAAGGCAATGTAAGTATCAATAATTGAGATAATAAAGTAATGACTAACAGGGTTGGGGATGGTATTTCAGGAAACCATTAGAAGGGCGTTTAACCTTAAAATGATTTTGAAGGATAATTATCGTGCTTGGAGGGCATTTTCAAGGGATCTGCTTCTACAAAGGCCCACAGGAGTGACACTACGTAATCTCTGAGAACATAAACAGAAGGGCTAATCTTTCTGACATCTTACACCTAACTGTTCATTTCATTTAATCATCTTTTAATTATATTTTCAGTTCAGTCGCTCAGTCGTGTCCGACTCTTTGTGACCCCAGAACTGCAGCATGCCAGGCCTCCCTGTCCATCTCCAACTCCCGGAGTTTACTCAAACTCATGTCCATTGAGACGATGATTCCATCCAACCATCTCATCCTCTGTCGTCCCCTACTCCTCCCACCTTCAATCCTTCCCAGCATCAGGGTCTTTTCCAATGAGTCAGTTTTTCGCATCAGGTGGCCAAAGTATTGGACTTTAAGCTTCAGCATCAGTTCTTCCAAGGAATATTCAGGACTGATTTCCTTTAGGATGGACTGGTTGGATCTCCTTTCAGTCCAAGGGACACTCAAGAGTCTTCTCCAACACCACAGTTCAAAAGTAGCAATTCTTAGGCACTCAGCTTTCTTTACAGTTCAACTCTCACATCCATTATGACTACTGGAAAGCCATAGCTTTGACTAGACAGACCTTTGTGGGCAAAATAATGTCTCTGCTTTTGAATATGCTGTCTATGTTGGTCATAACTTTTCTTCCAAGGAGCAAGCATATTTTAGTTTCATGGCTGCAGTCACCATCAGCAGTGATTTTGGAGCCCCTCAAAATAAAGTCTGTCACTGTTTCTACTGTTTCCCCATCTATTGGCCATGAAATGATGATACTGGATGCCATGGTCTTAGTTTTTGGAATGTTGAGTTTTAAGCCAACTTTTTCACTCTCCTCTTTTACTTTCATCAAGAGGCTCTTTAGTTCTTCTTTGTTTATGCCATAAGAGTGGTATAATCTGCATATCTGAGGTTAATGATATTTTTCCTGTGTATTTTGATTCCAGTTTGTGCTTATCCAGCCCAGTGTTTCTCATGATGTATTCTTCATATAAGTTAAATAAGCAGGGTGACAATATACAGCCTTGACGTACTCCTTTCCCAATTTGGAACTAGTCTGTTGTTCCATGTCTAGTTCTAACTGTTGCTTCTTGACTTGCATACAGGTTTCTCAAAAGGCAAGTCAGGTGGTCTGGTATTCTCAACTCTTTAAGAATTTTCCACAGTTGCAGTCCACACAGTCAAAGCCTTGGGCATAGTCAACAAAGCAGAAGTAGATGTTTTTTTCTGGAAGTGTCTTGCTTTTTTGGTGATCCAACAGATGTTGGCAATTTGACCTCTGGTTCTTCTATCTTTTCTAAATCAAACTAGAACATCTGGAAGTTCACAGTTCATGTACTGTTGAAGCCAGGCTTGGAGAATTTTGAACATTGCTTTACTAGTGTGTAAGATGAATGCAATTGTGTGGTAGTTTAAGCCTTCTTTGACATTGCCTTTTTTTGGGATTGGAATAAAAACTGATCTTCTCCAGTCCTAAGGCCACTGCTGAATATTCCAAATTTGCTGGCATATTGAATGCAACACTTTCACAGCACATCTTTTAGGATTTGAAATAGCTCAACTTGAATTCAATCACCTCCACTAGCTTTGTTCAGTACTTTTGCCTGGAAAATCCCATGGATGGAGGAGCCTGGTGGGCTGCAGTCCATGGGGTCGCTAGATTTGGACACAACTAAGAGACTTCACTTTCACTTTTCACTTTCATGCATTGGAGAAGGAAATGGCAACCCACTCCAGTGTTCTTGTCTGGAGAATCCCAGGGATGGGGAAGCCTGGTGGGCTGCCGTCTATGGGGTCGCACAGAGTCAGACATGACTGAAGCGACTTAGCAGCAGCAGCAGCAGCTTTGTTCGGAGTGATGCTTCCTAAGGCCCACTTGACTTCACATTCCAGGATGTCTGGCTCTAGGTGAGTGATCACACCATTGTGATTATCTGGTTCATGAAGATCTTTTTTGTGCAGTTCTTCTGTGTATTCTTGCCACCTCTTCTTAATATCTTCTGCTTCTGTTAGGTCCACACCATTTCTGCCCTTTATTGTGCCCATCTTTGCATTAAATGTTCCCTTGGTATCTCTAAATTCTTCAAAAGATCTCTAGTCTTTCCCATTCTATTGTTTTCCTCTATTTCTTTGCATTGATCACTGAGGAAGGCTTTCTTATCTCTCCTGGCTATTCTTTGGAACTCTGCATTCAGATGGGTATATCTTTCCTTTTCCCCTTTGCCTTTCACTTGTCTTCTTTTCACAGCTATTTATAAGGCCTTCTCAGACAACCAGTTTGCCCTTTTCCATTTCTTCTTCCTGGGAATGATTTTGATCCCTTCCTCCTGTACAATATCAGAAACCTCCATCCATTTTTTATCAGGCACTTTGTCTATCAGATCTAATCCCTTGAATCTATTTCTCACTTCTGTATAATCGTAAGGCATTTGATTAGGTCATATCTGAATGGTTTAGTGATTTTCCCCACTTTCTTCAATTTGAATTTGGCAATAAGGAGTTCATGACCTGAGCCACAGTCAGCTCCCAGTCTTGTTTTTGCTAATTGTATAGAGCTTCTCCATCGTTTGCTACAAAGAATATAATCAATCTGATTTTGATATTGACCATCTAGTGATCTCCATGTGTAGAGTCTTCTCTTGTGTTGGTAGAAGAGGGCGTTTGCCATGACCAGTGCGTTCTCTTGATATAACTCTATTAGCCTTTGCCTTGCTGCATCCTGGTCTCCAAGGCCAAATTTGCCTGTTACTTGAGGTATTTCTTGACTTCCTACTTTTGCATTCCAGTCCCCTATAATGAAAAGAACATCTTTTTTGGGTGTTAGTTCTAGAAGGTCTTTTAGATCTCCATAGAACCGTTCAACTTCATCTTCTTCAGCATTACTGGTCCTTGTGTGCACCAGGACCCAGAGACCCCACAGAGACTGAGACAGAGCTGTGTTTGAGTGTCTCCTGTATAGGTATGGATCAGCAGTGGACTGCCACAGGGGCAGGGACACTGAGTGCAGCAGATCTGGGTATGGCTGGGTGCAGCAGACGTGGGTATGGCATAAGCCCTCTTGGAGGAGATCACCATTAATCCTACTGTAGAGCTGCCAGAACCTACACAAAACTGGGGAATAAGACTCTTGGAGGGCACAATCATGAACTTGTGCACACCAGGACCCAGGAAAAAGGAGCAGTGACCCCACAAGAGACTGACCCAGACTTGCCCATGAGTGTCCAGGAGTCTCTGGCAGAGGCGTGGGTCAGAGGTGGCCTGCTGCAGGACTGAGGACTCTGTATCAGTGCCTGCATGGGACCTTTTGAAGGATATCTCCATTATCTTCATTACTTCCACCATAGTTTGGCCCCAGGTAAATAACAGGTTGAGTGAACTCCGGGAGTTGGTAGTGGACAGGGAGGCCTGGCGTGCTGTGATTCATGGGGTCGCAAAAAGTCGGACGCTACTGAGCGACTGAACTGAACTGAAATAACAGGGAGGGAACACAGTTCCACCCATCAACAGAAAATTGGATTAAAGATTTATTGAGTATGGACCAACCCATCAGAACAAGACCTGGTTTCCCCCTCAGTCAGTCTATCCCATCAGGAAGCTTCCATAAGCCTCTTATCCTTCTCCATCAGAGGGTAGACAGACTGAAAACCACAATCACAGAAAACTAACCAATCTGATCACATGGACCACAGCCTTGTCTAACTCAGTGAAACCATGAGCCATGCCATATAGGGCCACCCAAGATGGACGGGTCATGGTGGAGAATTCTGATAAAATGTGGTCCACTGGAGAATGGAATGGCAAACCACTTCAGTATTCTTGCCTTGAGAGCCCCATGAACAGTTGAAAAGGCAAAAAGATAGAACACTGAAAGGTGAACTCCCCAGGTCGGTAGGTGCCCAAAATGCTACTGGAGAGGAGCAGAGAAATAACACCAGAAAGAATGAAGAAATGGAACCAAAGCAAAAACAATGCCCAGTTGTGAATGTGACTGGTGATAGAAGTAAAGTCCGATGCTGCATAGGACTATTGCATAGGAACCTGGAATGTTAGGTCCATGAATCAAGGCAAATTGGAAGTGGTCAAACGGGAGATGGCAAGAGTGAACGTCGACATTTTAGGAATGAACGAACTAAAATGAACTGGAATGGGTGAATTTAACTCAGATGACCATTGTATCTACTACTGTGGGCAAGAATCCCTTAGAAGAAATGAAGTAGCCATCATAGTCAACAAAAGAGTCAGAAATGCAGTACCTAGATGCAATCTCAAAAACAACAGAATGATCTCTGTTCGTTTTCAAAGCAAACCATTCAATATTACGGTAATCCAAGTCTGTGCTTTGACCAGTAATGCTGAAGAAGCTGAAGTTGAATGGTTCTATGAAGACCTACATATCTTCTAGAACTAACACCCCCTCTCCCCCCCGCCCCAAAATTGTGGGGATTAGATCACTCTTTTGCTTACCCCCTTACTATCATTGACTATAGAAAGTTCCCACTTATAATGTGTAAGTAGTATTAATTGCTCATACAGCATCATAAACTACTGAAATTTTTTGTTTTTCAATTTTTTCCCCTTAAAATATAGTTTGCTTGGTCAAGTAGATTTTGAATTGGTCAGAATTATTTGAACTGGGAATGCTGGATAGCTTTTTAAAGACTCTGCTACTCTCTGCTAACTAGTAGTCTTGTCGAGGAGAGAACAGTCAGAGAAATAAGCTGGCTTACCCATAGGAATGGAATATTCTGCACTTTGAAAAATTAAAATTTCATGTTTGTAAGCTTTTTAAGGCATTATAATTAATAGAAATTATTTTGGATGCTTGTAAGGAGGGTAAAAAAGCATATGTGTAAACACATTTATATTACATGTAACAGGTTAGATATCACTTGCCCTGAATTCTGTAAAACTATAATCTACATCAGTCTTTCTCAGATCCATTTATGGTATGAAACAATTTCATTGTAGTTTGAAATACCTTTTAATCATTTCCAAGTTTGTCAGCTAGTGATCGAGGTTTTACTCATTGTGGCCATTATGATCACTGACAGGTATCATAGTTTATGTCAAAATGCATTATAGATTCATCTTTAGAGCTTTGAAAACTTACAGTCTCTGCAAGTAAATCTGTAATATAAGGCTGTATTTGCTAGACATACTTTCACCTAAGTTGAAGGCAGTCTCTTGTGTTTTCTGAAGCTGTAGCCCAAGTATTAATGAATTTATTAAATGCCATAAATCAAAATATTTAAAAATATTCTACCAGCAATGAACAAGTAGAATTTGATATTAAAAGCACATTACCCCCCCAAGAAAAAATACTTAAACATAAACTTAATAACATATGTGCAAGATCTACAAGAGAAAAAAGCATAAAATTTCGATGAAAGATAAAGGAAGAACTAAGTAAGTGGAGAGATATTTCATGTTCATAATTAGGAAGATTAAGTATTGTCAAAATGTCAGTTCTTTCCAATTGATCTACAGATGCAATGCAATTTCAATTAAAAAAAATAGCAAAGTATTTGTGGGTATTAAAGAAAAAAAACCAATTCCAAAGAGTATATGGAGAAACAAAAGACCCATAATAGTTAACCCAAATATTGGAGAAGAATAAAGCTGGAGGACTAACATTATCCAATTTTAAGACTATGAAACTACAGTAATAAAGACAGCATGGTATTGATGAAAGAACAGACAAATATATCAATGGAATAGACTAGAGAGGCCAGAAATAGACTCACATAAATACACTTAACTGACAACGCAGCAAAATCGATACAGTGGAGCAAAGATAGTCATTTCAACGAATGGTGCTGGAACAACTGGACATTCACATGCAAGAAAGGTAAATCTGTTTTAGACAAATGAAAATTTGTAAGAAATTGACTTAAAAGAAATGCTAAAAAGAGATCTTCAAGTTGAAATGAAAGGATGCTAAGTATTAATAACAACACAAAAATATATGGAAGTATAAAAAGCACTGAAAAAGTTAAATAGACAAATTCATAATACTCTAATGCTATAATGGTAGTTCATAAATCACTTTTATTTCTAGTATAAAAGTTAAAAAGCAAAAATATTAAAAACAATTATGGTTAAAATAACTTGTTAATAGAGACCCAGTTTAAAAAGATAGAAAGTATGCATCAATTGCATTAAGTGTGGGAGTGGGGAAGAAGTATAAGTGTAGAGTTTTGGTATAAGAGTAAGGTTAAGTTGCCTAAGATAGACAACTATAAGATGTTTTATAAAAACTTAACAATAACTACAAAGAAGAAACCACTAGTAGATATGCAAAAGATAAAGAGCAAGGAATCAAAGTATACTGCACACAAAAAAAGCCAACCAGCTACAAAGGTATATTGCAAGAGAGAAAGATAGGAACAGAGAAACTACAGAACAGACAGGAAACAAAAAAAAAAAAAAAAAAAAAAGATGGCAACTGTAAATCTTTAAATGTATGTGAATTAAATTCTCTGCTTAGGGGCAATGTGGTTGAATGAATAAAAAACAAGATCCTACTATACATTGTCTACAAGAGACTTTGGATTTAAGGATTTAAATACACTAAAAGTGAAGTGGTAGAAAAAGATATCCCACTTAATAATCAAAAGAGCACATGGATGAGTATACTTATATCAGACAAGGAGACTTTCAGTCAAAATCTATTGCAAGACACAAAGAAGGTCATTACATAATGATAGATAAGTCAATTCATCAAGAGTATATAACCATTGTAGGGGCTTCCCTGGTGGCTCAATGTTAAAAATCCACCTGCCAGTGCAGGTGACATAGGTTCGATCCCTGGTCCAGGAAGATCCCACTTGCCATGGAGCAACTAAGGCCATAAACCATGACTACTGAGCCTGTGCTCTAGAGCCTGGGATCTGCAACTACTGAACCTGTGTGCCACAATGACTGAAGCCTGCATGCCCTAATATCCATGATCTGAAACAAGAGAAACCACTGCAATGAGAACCCCAACACTGCAATGAAGTGTAGCCCATGCTCATCACAACTAGAGAAAAGCTTGTGTAGCAATAAAGACCCAGCACAGCTAAAAATAAATAAATAAAATTATATAAAAAGAGAATATATAACTGTTGTAAAAAATATATGCATCCAACATTGGAGCACCTAAATAAAGAAAATATGAAGAAAAAAAATAGAGAAATAGACAACAGTAGACTTGAATAGGAGAAGGCGATGGCACCCCACTCCAGTACTCTTGCCTGGAAAATCCCATGGATGGAGAGGCCTGGTGAGCTGTAGTCCATGGGGTCGCTAAGAGTCGGAACACAACTGAGCGACTTCACTTTCACTTTTCACTTTCATGCATTGGAGGAGGAAATGGCAACTCACTTCAGTATTCTTGCCTGGAGAATCCCAGGGACAGGGGAGCCTGGTGGGCTGCAGTCTATGGGGTCACACAGAGTCGGACACGACTGAAGTGACTTGGCAGCAGCAGCAGCAGCAGACTTGAATAACATTGTAGACCAAGTTTATCTAACAGACATACATAGAACATTCCATCCAACAGCAGCAGAATACACATTCTCCTTAAGGGTATGTGAAATATTTTCCAGAGTAGCTTACATGCTGAATTACAAAACTAGTGGTAACAAATTTAAGAATATTGAATTCATATCAAGTGTCTTTTCATGGCATAATAGTAAAGCTAGAAATCAATTATAGGAGGAAAATGGAAAAATAACAAATACATGAAATCAAATAACACACTTATGAACAACCAATGAACCAAGAGGAAATCAAAAATATTTTGAGACAAATGTAAATAGAAATGCAACACACCAAGACTTATGGGATGCTGTAAAACATTGGGAAGTTTATACCTAGAAATGCCTACAAAAAGAAAAAAGAAAGGCCTCAAAGAAATAACCTATCTTTATACTATTTTAATCTAAAGTTATCACGGAGAAAGAAAAACAAACTAGACCCAAAGTTAGCAAAAGAAGGAAATAATAAATATTAGAGCAGAAATAAATAGAGGATAGAAAGACAAGATTGACAAATATTTAGGTAAACTAAGAAAAAAAGGAGGATACAAATATATAGGCTTATAAAGTGAAAGAAGAGACAACTGATACCAGAGAAAGATAAAATATGAACAATTTTATGCCAACAAATATTTTATGCTTCTTCATAGAAGCAGAAAAAACATTTGATAAATTCAAAAATTTTCATGATCCAAAACTGTTAAAATTTAGTTATAGAAGGAATATATCTCAACATAATTGTTCAGTTGCTCAGTCATGTCTGACTCTTTGTGACCCCATGGGTTGCAGCATGCCAGGCTTCCCTGTCCTTTACCATCTCCCGGAGTTTACTCAAACTCATGTCCATTGAGTCGGTGATGCCATCCAACCATCTTGTCCTCTGTTGTTCCTTTCTCCTCCTGCCTTCAGTCTTTCCCAGCATCAGAGTCTTTTCTAATCAGACAGCTCTTCACATCAGGTGGCCAAAGGATTGGAGCTTCAGCTTCAGAATCAGTCCTTCTAAAGAATATTCAGGATTGTTTTCCTTTAGAATTAACTGGTTTGATCTCCTTGCAGAGAGATCAAACCAGAAGGAATATACCTTAATTAATAAATACTGCATATAACAAGTCACAGCTAATAACATATTGAATGTGAAAAGCTGAAAGCTTTTTCTAAAATCAGGAACAAGACTAGAGTGCCCATTTTCACTAGTTCTATTCAGCATAATATTGGAAATCCTAGTCAGAGAAATTAGTCAAGAAAGGAAATAAAAGGCATCCAAATTGGAAAGGAAGTTAAATTGTGTCTGTGGAAAACATGATCTTATATATAGAAAACCCTGAAGAAGGGAAGAAAGAAAGAAAGAAAGAAGAAAAGAAAGAAGGAAAGAAAGAAAGAAAACCATCAAAAATTGCTAGAACACTAGTTAAATTCAGTGGAGTTTCAAGATACAGAATAAACATGCAAAAATTAGTTGCATTCTATACACTAGCAACAAGCTATTGAAAAAAGAAAATTAAATTTCATTTGCAATAGCATTAAAGAGAATAAGATACTTATGAACAAATTTAACCAGGGAGGTGAAAAATCTATACGCTGAAAATTGAAAGACATTGATAGAAAGACAT